>NC_067205.1:614263-1045628 GCF_026262505.1 Trichomonas vaginalis G3 | reverse complement strand
GGGAATAACGCACAATCACCTGATGGCTAATTTTATTTAATTGGTAGGCTGTGAGCATCAATATCATTCACTTATTAGTTGATTTGCATCCTTCAATATGCATTATTTCCAATACTATTCAAATATTTTTCAAGGATATGAATAGAGTGTGAGATTCTTCCAAACGAGCTACCGAATAAAAAAAACAAATTTTCAAGTTGATCTTAATGTATATGGAATAGTAAAATATTCAGATAATGCTCGAATAGCTAATAAATATGAAGAAATTTTGTTAAGAGAGCCTTATTGATGAAAACTCTTTATTCTCTTACATCGCTATAAACGCTTGATGCTCCTACAGAATATAACATCATCTGTTAATTCTAAAATTTGTTATGTATGTTGGAGTCTTGGAAAGCATTAAGTACCATAAATTTTGGCAGCAATTACAGATTCGTAAAAAAAAGGATTGCAAGATGAATGAAATGGGCAATGATGCAATATATCGTATAGTGAGGATATATTAATATCTATTAGGAGCACTGCGACAAAATAAATGCAATAATTAGATATTTTTGCAGGTGCAGAATTATTATTAATAACATTCTTATAAGTTCCTTGCATCCGAAAAACAAAGATGAAGGAATTGTTTTGATGGGTTTTTTTCATAGAATGGAGTGATACAGATTAATTGTATTCAATATTTGAAGATTTATGCAAATGATTATCCTTACACCTATTTGCATCGGAAATATTTTCAATCCTAATGTCAACGAATATAATAGTGATTTAATTGTGTAGTATTGAAATGGGAAAATATCTATCCCGCTGGATCTCGGGGCAATTTAATGTAAACCGTTGGGTGATCGTATGATGGTTGGAAATAGAAATTCGCTGAAATATTGAAGAATCTTTATGATTTATGAAATTCAAAGAAATATTTCAAAACTTCCCAGCAACAGAAGGACATTAAATTAAATATGCGTTTTCATAAATAAATTTAATTGATTTCATTTAAAACAAAACAGTTTGCAAGATTATAAAGTATAGGCAAAAATTGCATGTATTTCCCCAGATTTTTATAGATATTATCCAGGAAATGGAAATGGATAAGATTTTTTGCTGTGATGAAATTAAGAATTTTCATGATTTATTTCGTTCTCAAAGCTCATGCAAATCCTTTTAAAAGAGTTATGCTGGAATTTGAGAGTTCATAATTTGCTTGAATGTTTGAGATATTTGATTTTATAAATATTACAAAATTGAAATATTAGTATTTTTAGCTAATGAAGGTGTTGTTTACGTCTAAATAATCTATTTCTCAGTAAAGAGAAAGAGAATTAATAGTAACATGAAGTTGATGCATTGATCTTTTAAAAAGGAATTTGAAAAGTTTGAATAAAATGAAGTTGAAAATAATCATACGAAATTTTTAAAGCAAACTAGTGCGATTGTGAAATCATTCAGGAGCCTTGATAATATTTTGAAATCTGTGTAAACTTGGGGAGAATAATCTGAAAGTTTTGTGATAAAAACAAAATGGTGCAGTTTGTTGTCCAATTATTACAATCATTTTAAATTCATTATTCATTAGTCTTTCTCTGAATAGAAAGCCTATAATGTAGAGTGAAATAAGAAATCACAATAAGTCAAATGTATTTTTTGGGTAATCATCAAAATACCATCTTGAAGAATAAGATTTTTGAAAAGAAATGAATATGAAATAATGAATAGCTTTTCAAAGGACTTGTTGTTTGACTTTCATTGTTAGATTTTTAATTGTTGAGTGCGAAAATGCACCATAACTAATTATTTTTACTAAGTTTGATGGGATAAATTAAAGACCGTAATAATTTTTTGAAATAAATTTAATGTTTTGTTGTGCCTATTGAATTTCATGAGGTGGAAGTGATGAAGCGTTCATCAAGGTAATAGAAAAAGTGGAGGTAATCAATACTTATCTCTGAAAATTTGAAATTGAAACTTCGAGTTAAGTCTGTATATACAATATCTCAGTTAATCAATTTAAGATCCAAGTGTTTAGTTTAGCTAATTGTTTTCACACTTAGATCAGCAGAAATGAAGACAATATGATATTATTATATTTGTAATACAAGGAGAAAGAAAGCGCGGAACCTATTACTAATGGTTCTTAACTAAATATATTAAGGTACTAGGAGTATATTTGATAAACTGCTGGGCATCCATAAAAGCTTACACCAATAAGGAGCTTATTCGAGACTTCTGCTCTGTTATACATTCAAGGTTATATTATGTCTAATATTAATTTGACTTAATTATTGCAGTCTCAATGTTATAAATTACAATCCATATTTAGGTATAGCAATTTGATTTTGTGCAGATGATATTAATATTGAATATTGAGTCGACAACACAATGGAACAAAAGACATTTCTGGAAATATTTAAATGTGATTTTTCAGGGAAACTAATATTTCTATGAAGATTATTATATTCTAACATGAGTATATTGCATCATCTACACGTATATAAGATTCGCTTATTTTGCATTATAGTTTAAAGCGTTAAATTCACAATTTGTGCTAATAGCAAATAGGCAAGTTACTGGTATTCTTGTATGACATTTGTCGAAATTATTTAAACTAATATAATGCATGTGTATTTTCATGAAAAATCCTGGACATGTAATATACTATTATACCAGTAAATATAATGATACACCTACGAAGCTATTTGTTCAATTATCCAAATCGTAAAATAACCATAATCTAATAAGAATAATCGAATATAGTACCAAATTGAATAAATATACATAAGAATCTTCGTCTTAGAAATTATAGAAGATATTATTTGAAACAAATAGTGAAATGTTACAAAAATAATGTACGATTATAAATCATCAATAATTTGAATTTTACATAGACTATAATAGTGCATAATTTATGGTTCCGGGCTTTTGCAAAATAAAAGTGTCACTTTTTACATTGAAATTAAAAATTTATTGAAATTGAAGTTTAATTTTATATTATAATTAAAGTTTATTTTAGAGACCGAAAATTAGTAATAATTAGGTCAGGTATATGGGGCTTCGCAGGGGCTGCGCCCTTCTAGCCCTAAAGAAATTTTTGCCCAAGACCCAAGAGGAGGACGCGAAGCCCCAGCCGAACCAGCCGGGATAAAAACCAAACCGTTTTTTTAAAAGTGGACCAGAACAACTCGGTTTTTTTAAAAAGTGACAAAACGCGTTTTTCACTAATATAAGAGATATGCAAACAAAAAAAGTGACAGGCCGCATGTTTAAACTAAAAACGCGGTGAAGGTGGAACGCAGTGCCGCCGTACCCAAGTTAGGGATACTAACTAACAATACAAAAATTAAAAATTATTTGGTTACAAATTCAATTTTTACAAGTCTGTCAGACAGAGTCATTGTGTTTAAGGATGATAATGCCATCAAATTATTAGTTTCTGGTTCAAAATTTAGCTCAATCACACAAAATAACGGAGCAGGGTGTGATATTTACATGAATTCAGGAAGCAGTATTATTCACAATATTTTGAGTTATAATGTGACTGATACCCATATTTACAATTATCTTTTAACTGGTTCCAACATGAAAAATTACTTCCTTCTATCAACAATGGATACCAGTAAAGGAGGTGATTATGGTGCATATGAAATTTATTTTGGCGAAGTGAAATATAATGATAATAATATTTCAAATACAATATGTATGAATTATGCTGCTGAAAATTTGTGGTTTGGTCAGTCAAATGGTATTGCATCATTTTCAAATTGTTTTAATAATACATCAACTTCTCTTGGAATGAATTATCATTATGGAAATCCATATTCAACAACGAAATACTATAGTATCATTTCAAATAAAATAACTGGTTCAAATGGAGATGGCACTGGTATTGTTAGCACAGGATTCCACGGTCTGAAATTATCAAATTCTGTATTATTAAACAATATTTCACCTAATTTATTCTATGTTTCGGAAAATGGTTTTTTAATAGTTGATTCAACATATATCAATGGTAATAGTTTCACGTATTCTTGTTCATTTTCCTATTCTGGTGGAAGTTTTTCAATAACAACAACAAGTTCATTCAATATTAACTTTAAAGAATACACAGATACTGATGCCTTGACATTTATAATAATGCCAAAGAAATGCTCAAATACTGCCAAATCTTCTACCATGAATTACCTACTTCTATTAGTAAACGAAGTTGCTGAATAAATTCACAATTGAAATTGCCTGAGTTCCAAGATTTATTAATAAAGGCAAGTTTATTGACAAAGACATCAACCGATACTAAGATAAAAATAATTTTAAGCCGCTAAGCGGCGAGATGATCCATAGGATCTCATATTTATTTTTCCACTATCTACCTCCTATTTTATTAAGTATTCCTTCAGCTATTCCACCAACTGCGTTACCTGCTTGTGCTCCCATCGCCGGATTACCTGCTTTAGTACCTAATACTCCACCTATGATAGTTCCTGCCGTTTTCGCTACTGGTGCCAAAAAGTTTGCAATGGGTTTAATGCTATAATTGTTGTGCATGAAAAATAGAGTGACTTCACTTTTGACAAAAAGTGACATTATTTCTGATGGTTTTGTCATTTATTTGTCAGATTTATAAATGGATAATAATGCTGTAAATCAGATATTAATTAAAAATATTTAAGATTTATGTTCGAATTGAAAAGCAAAATGATATTTTTTTAATTGAAAAACGTTAATATCTGATATTTTGAAGTTTTTAATATTTGTTAGTATCTTAAATTATTGAATGCATACGTTTTTTATGTTCTCAATTTTAAAAAAATTGTGAAGAATTTAGTTTTTTGGAGATGGATGTTTAATATTTGTGAGTGAGAATGCAAGCAGGAGTTTGGTACTTTAAGGCTAGGTTGAGATAGATTTCCCATTATATTATCTGTGAATATATTGTTTGAAAATTCAAGATATAAAAATATATTATCAAAAAATTTTATATTTTTAAATACAATAGGGTGGAAATATAGTACAATGAGATAGCAATGATATATTTTATAATGGGAGGTAATCTGAAGATAAGTAGCAAATTTTATGCGATTTTGATTGGGAGTTGGAGGGTGTGAGTACTATAGCATGTAATAGTATCTCACACCCTCCAATTCTTCCTATGGCGCCGAAAAATTTTTGGTGAAATGCGACGACATTTCACCAAAAATTTTTCGGCGCCATATAGAGAACTATAGTCTGCGAGGTACTGATTCTATCTATGTACCTCGCAGACCATAGTTCTCAGCCAAAATGGCTAATAATTTGAGAGTCTATATGATAATGTAAAAGTTAAAACATTCAAGTATTTAAGTATTTCTTTAAAATATTAAGTTTTTTATTTTTCCAATAAAATTCTAATATCAAATATTTTTATTTAACGATTAATTTTATTTATATTTTTATAGTTTTTTTTAAGAAAAAATATTGTTAGGGTTTTATGGATTTTCAATTAATATACAAGATAATTCATGAATGTATATATTTCCAAGTTTTTAAGGATGCAACACTTTACATTTGTAAACTGTCAAAAATGAAGTCACGCTATTTTTCATGCATTACAGGTTTAATGCTATAATAATTCTGCTGACATGTTTGTTAATATGTTTTTTTTATCAGCCAAGATCATTTATGATTTATATGGCACAACAGCAAGATTGATGTGTGTTACTTTCACAACCTAGAATCCCCAAAATTTCATGCGATATTTATTTAAAATATATTGAAGAACAATGCCCCCTATTTACGTGGAAATGAGGTCATATGAGCATAAACTCTTTTGGAAAATTCTTAAAGGATACCTGTAAAAAGGCCTCTGTTACTATTCCTCAAGAATCGATAATTAATGAGGGTGTTAAGTATAATAGCGCCCCCTTTTTTTCGAAAAAATTTTCATATGAAGCACGCCCCTAAATATATTAGATTTTGGATAAACTTAATTTTTATTTTTAATCCACAACATATGTACTACATTTTTATCATTTATCAAATGATCCGAAATATGCTATTTAAAAATTTTAAAAATTTACCACCTTTTTGAGTTTTCAATTCAAAAAGTGTAAAAAGGTTGTCATTCTTTACGCACTTTTTCAATAAAATTTTTCATTTTTATTTTGAATACTTCACAAAATTTGAGTAGCAAATTGAAAAAGTGAAAAAAGAATCCATTCTTTTTAATTTTTACAAATGGATAATCTGGATTATAGCGAACTCTTATTAACATGTACAGATTACCCTGAAATTTTTAACAAATTGTACAGGTTTAATCCATGTAATGAAGCTGAAATCGCCAAACTTTTCGAAGATATTAAAAACAAAATAATTGAAACCAAGGTATATTCACCATCACAGATTCTGACAATCATTATGGATGCTTCGTTATATAATAGCAGCTACTTATTGTCATATTGGACCCTTTTCAAAAAGCTTGTTGATGAATATCAACCAAACCAAATCAAATTCACCTCAGATGTATTCTATTATATTTATTACAAGGAATATGGAGTCATTTTAGACGAATCTAAGCAAAAACACTTCCCTATATACGAACGTCTTAAAGTTTCATTGAATTTTCACCAAGAAAACCCAATTTACAGAGCAATTGTGAATGATGATAAAGAATTATTTGTATCACTCGCAGAAATACCAGGATTTAACCACAATAAAAGGCTGAAATCTGATTTTTATTTTTACAATTGTAAAAGAGGCTTATCACTACTTGAATTATGTTGTTATCATGGCTCTGTTAAATGTTTTAAGTTTTTAAAAGAAGAACATGATTGTACAATCACTCCAGAATGTCCTCAGCTTTCATTCTTAGGCGGAAATCCAGACATCATGAGTCAATGCTTGAAATATCAAAAACCAAATAAAGAATGCATGAAATTTGCAATTATTTCACATAGCATTGATTTTGTTACATTCTTGATGAATGAATACAAAATTGCTATCGATGTGAAGCAATGCAGCGAATTCAATAACATTGAAGCATCATTAGTTTATTTACATCAAACAAAGAATGTCTTTGAATGGCTTCATTATTCAACTTATTACAAAATTCCATCACTCTGGGAATATCTTTTTGCACATGGTCTTGATATCAATATTCAGAATGGACAAAAAGACACAGCTCTCACAATGGCTGTCGAACAAAATAAAATGGATGCAGTTGAAGCTCTTATTATGCATGGTGCAAATGTTGATGCAGTAAACAATTGTGGAAGGACTGCACTGATTTTGGCAGTACAAAATAAGCGTTTAGATATTGCTGAATTTCTTTTTCAGCATGGTGCAAATATCAATGCAACTGATAAAAAAGGAGTATCCGCTATTCATTTAGCAATCAAGAATAATTTCATAGATATAATAAAACTATTTATTTCTAATGGAGAAGATATAAATGCATCAGCTCTAAACAATGCTGTCATGTTTAATTCCAAAGAAATCGTAGATATTTTAATTTTACATGGAGCAAATATTAATGCAAAGGGTAAAAATGGAAAAACAGCTATTCATATAGCAGCCATTTATGGTAGAAAGGAGTTGGCAGAATTATTATTATCAATTGGCGCCGATATTAATGCAAAAGATAAAAAAGGAAGAAATGCTCTTCATCATGCAATTGGACAGAATGATCTTGAAAGTTTAGAAAAAGATTTGGAATCAGAAAAAATAGATATTCATTCAAAAGACATAAATTATGATACATATGTTGGATGGTCAACAAATTTAACCGATAATATGGATATAGTTGAACTTTTAATATCTCATGGTATTGATATAAATTCAAGAGATAATGATGGAGATACAGCTCTTCATTTGGCAGCATTCCTTAATGTAAAAGATGTAGTAGAATTTTTAATACCAAAATGTGCAGATATTAATGCAAAGGATAATTACGGAAAAACTGCTCTTCATTGGGCAGCTTTCAATAATAACACACAATTAGTCGAATTTTTAATGTCAAATGGTGCAGATATTTATGTGAAAGATTATAACGAGAAATCTGTCCTTCATTATGCAGTAAGTTACGGGCGCTTTGAAGAAGTAGATTCTCATGATAAAGATTACAAAGATTTAGTAGAAATTTTAATTACTCATGGCTTGGATGTCAATGCAAGAGATAATAAAAATCAAACTCCTCTTCATTACGCATCACGCTTATATTATCCAGAAAAAGCTGAATTTCTTATTACGCACGGAGCAGATATCAATTCAAAAGACATTTGTGGATCGACGGCCCTTCATTACGCAGCGCAATCATTAAGACCTGGAACCGTCAAAATCCTTGTTTTGCACGGTGCAAATGTCAATGAAAAAAAACAATGAAAATCAAACTCCTCTCTTCCTTGCGACTGAAGTACTAATTGACGATATCAAATATATATATACAGAGAGACTGTACATGCACCGTCTTCAGTCAGAAATAATTGAGTTTCTTACTTCGAATGGAGCAATTGCCACTAAGAAAGATAATAGAGAATAATTGCTGGTTAGGAAAGTACTAAACAAATTACAATTTTTCGCGTGACTTTTTCCCTCAATTTTTGAAAAAGTCAGCGCGAAAATTTTGATTCTTTTGATCTTCAAAATTATTGGAATCGAATTTTGTAAAATTCGATTCCAATAATTTTGAAGTGAAAAAAGAATTAATTTTTTTCATTTTTTTTTTAGAATTTTTATGAATCATAAATCACTTTATTACACAAGGCTTTATTTAGAAGCTTATGGTGCAATTGCAGGATTATTTACTCAGATTCTTGGATCCACAACTGAGTGCAGTTTAAACTTTAAAAATACCAGAATTCCTCCAAAAGTTGAAAATCAACCAATTCCAGTATCAAAGCCATCATCCATTATCACATGCTTTTGGAATGACTATTCCAAAAAATCACTAATCAATGCTCTAAATGTTAATAATCGCCTTACAGCAATTGGATTATTTTCAAGGAACACAGGAAAATATCCGATCATTAAAACTGTCGTATCAACTGTTGTTTCAACATTTGCTAGTTCAGCTTTGACATATCCTCTTGTCTATGCACAACAGAAATCAGGTTTTACAAATATTAAAGAGGCAAATGACGCAATAGCTCAAAATATAAAAGGAAAACACTATTTAAGTCTCTATCGCGGCTTTCTTCCTCACTCAATTTACAATCTTAATTCGAATTTGTTTTCAAATCTTCTAACAAGGAAATATCTTCTTCGTAACAGGGAACCTTCAATTGCAAACTCATTCTTATTCGGTTTTGCTACGAACATTGTCTCTACAGTTGTTCTTTTCCCTTTGAAAAGAGTTAGAAATGAAATTATCAAACTAGAAGAGCATAAATCAAATGAATTTGTCGAGACATTTACAGTATTCAAGGATATTTGCAAAAATAGAACATTGTACAAAGGAATTATTAACCAAATAGTCGTATCTGCTCCACAGTATGCATTAGAAACGGTTATTATCTCCCAGCTTTACAAGGCTCAAGAAAAAAGAAGAATTTCGTATTCAAAACCTGCATTTTTCACAAAACCTCCAACAAAGAAATACGTTCCTGGAAAGAGGTGGTGGTAAATTGTTATGATTGTAGAAATAAACTGTTACATATGTTTTTTATTCTTTTGCTTTTTTAATTTCAAAAAATATTTAGCAAATTAAAATATTTGAGTAAGACATTTATCTTATTTATCAATAAACTAGCGATATAGCACCATTCGCCCATCATATTCCAAAGATAGGAAATCCAGAATTTTTTTATTATGCTTATGATTGTATATAATATAAATTTTGTATTAATAAGCATTGTCCTGTCAAATATTTGATCGTTAACATCTCAGGAAAGGAAAATTGATATGAATTTCCGAAAAATTGTATTTAAGCGCCTAACGTATACATGTATGTCATCTCTACTCATAATGAAAGGAAATGTATGCGTAGTATGTTGTTTGCGAAATAGAAAAAATTATGATTGTAAAATATAGAATTTATTAAACAAACAGATAATAATTATATGTACTAATTAATGTCCGGCTAATACTGAGTGAAAATATCGATGGATCGAAACTGTCTTGCAGAAATCAAGTAAAAATTGAATTGCAATAAGGACAGAGATGAGCCCTAATGGCAAAAACCAAAATACTAGTATGAAAATGCATGCATCATCGAAGTAATTTTTAGAATAATAAAATCTCTTCCAATTATGGGAGAAAAATGTATTAATATCTTCTGTGTACGATATACCTATCATTGAAATTAGAAATTGAAGAGTTAATATTGTTGAAATTCCTCTGACTTTGAAATAAAGATAATACCAGGAAACTAAAAAAGATAAATGTATTATAATTGGAATATCATAATATCTGACTGATAGTATATGTAATATGATTGTCTCGAAGACCGAGTGAGCGGTGGAGACCTCATAAAGAACAGAATCAGTCATATGTCAGCTTGAAATTTGAAAGCACTGAAAATAAATCAAGAAACATAGTGAAAATAATGTGAGGAAATCATTATCTATATAGATCTTATTTCGCTAGGCATATCGTTAAAAAAATGTAAGAGAGTATTGGTAAAGATTGAAATAACACATTGAATTTATCATGATTGTTTTACGAACCTTCTCAGAATCTTGACAGTTGTCATTCTCAAGTAAATATATAAGAATCTGAATAATTAGGGGATTAAACAAGAAGTTTATCTTTGATAATTGATGTTTTCATCAAATTTCACATGAATTTTGGAGAAAAGTATGATCTTTTTGAAAATGGATTACACAAGATAAACCAGTAGCTAACATTTATATGAGATTATGAATGAAATCTAATACTCGTAAATATTTCCAACAATGAGAATAAAATTTAAAGATATTATTAAACAAAGCAAATATATGAATATTATATTAAGTAAAGATTATATAAACTTTTTATTTATTTTAAACCAATATAATTTTTCTACATAACTTATAGATTTCTGTGTATTCTTGTCTGTCGTGTACTAAGTTCATTAAGTAGCCGACGTTCTGGATAATAGGTCCAGAGTACATGTTGTGGCGTTCAACAATTGTGAGATAACTAATTAAGTCAGACAAATCATTATCTCTTGGTTTTCCTTCGTATTCAATGATATCTGAAACAAATTGGCATTTTTCGTTTAATTTTTCATGGAAAGGTGACAAAACATTTCTTAAATCATCTTCACTTTCGCAAATGAAAGGAACAATCTTCATAATCTTAGACATTGTTTCCACGTCGTTTTCAATGTCAACCTTCAAAACGTTGACAATAAATTCTCTCCATTCTTTGACTGTCTTTGATTTGACGTCAATTAAATTCAAAACCAATTTTGCAGATTTGATTGATGAAGAGAAAACATAAGAATATTTGGAAACTTCGTTGATATCTGTAAGTAAGAATAATCCAAACTCATAGAAGTCTTCTTTCATTACATTTGCTGCATAATTCTTGATGAAATCCGCAACATTAAATTTGTTTTCTATCATGAAATTCCATACTCTGTTTCGACTTTCTTTTGAAAGAGTCTGTTTGGTCGCCAAAGCAGCGACTAAATATTGAGAATTCTCAGACAATTCCTTAGAGAAATCATTCGTTTCGAAAGCGATTTCAAGTAATTTGTCCTGAGAGAAATATTGAACTTTAGAAATCGAAAGAGGAAGTAATGACAAAATCTCTCTTTTCTCATCAATCATCTGCAAAAAGTGAATGACTGCACCATAGTTTTTAACATATAATTCTCCAAGATTTAGTTCTGAAACAAATGCCTTCAAAGCAGATTTGTGAAGTTTACAAAGTCTATCGACAAAAGTGACAATTACATCATAATGAACTTTAATAAATGGACCAACAGGAAATGCGTAAAATCTGATAAAATCTTTGGCAAAATCTTCAGAAATTTTATCATCATGGATTTTTGGCAAAATCAAAGAGAACAAATTAATCATTTTGATGTAAAGTGCGTTGTTTTCAAGAGATTTAAGTGGAATCATCTTAAGTAGCAATTCATCTGGAATTTCAATGTCACTTTTTTGTAAAAGAACTATAAATTCTTTAATGTGAACATCGTAATCGAACATGAACTCTGATAACTCAAAAAATGACTTGTAAACTAAAGAATAATCAATCTTACATTCTTTCGACAAAAACTGCAAGCATCTTAAATAATCCTGGCCAATGTATTGAGTATTTCCTTTGTCATAACTTTCTCTGACAAGTGATATGAAATCTGTCAAATGTGAAGTCATGTAATCTGTCACTTTTTGTGCATTTTGCAAGTAATTATCATATTTCTTCATTGTGTAGGATTTCTTGTTATATGTCAATGTTGTGCATGAATTGAAAGAATCCAGTGGACAAATGAAAGAAATCAATTGCATGCAAGCTGTTCTCGTGTCAACATCATTGACTAAATACTTAAGAAGCCATTTATCCATGTTTTCTAGGTATAATTCGCGTTGTGAAAGTGATAAAATTGCATGAATTGTGGTAAAGTCTTTGTCAGAAACAATATTTTCTTCAATTTTACACTTCACTTTTGACATGATGTCAAAACCGTTTTCTTTGTAAATTAGCATAATTGAAGTTGCCAATAATTCGAAGTTTTTGACGAAAACTGAGTGTTTTTCGATGAAATTCTCGAATTTTGTGAAAACTTCATCTCTTTTCTCGAACGCCAACAAAAAGTTAACAATGTGTTGTGGATCTGACTTAGTACCAAAGATAAATTCAAGTAAATCCTCTTTCAGTTCATAAGGAATTGTAAATTTAGACAAAGCATTGAATAAATAAGAAATCTCAATTTGTGAATTGAAAAATGTTTCTTTCAAATCAGGTTTCTGTTTCTTATATTCTGGAATGTCTTTCTCTAAAAATCCAAAGCCTTTCTCTAATACTTCTGTGTCACTTTTTGTTGTCAAACCGTCAAAAACAATGAAATAATGTTGTATGTAATAATATTTCTGTAATAATTCTGGTAAAAGTGACGACCAAAACGTGACATCAATTCCAGAAGTTTTGAGGATGATTTTTGACACGTAATCTCTTAATTTTTCACTTGGTGACAAAATGATATTTTTCATGGCACTTTTGACGATAGAAATATCAACATTTTTGTCGATTTTTTCTAAAATGTTTTTACCAATTTTTTCAACAGAACTCATGAACGTTGTGAAAGGAATTGTGTCAAAGAAATATCTCAAAACAACTGGTATATAATCTTTGTTTTCAGACAAGTTAATCATCAATTCATTATAACTTTGTGTGCATAACAATTGTGTTTGTTGTAAAATGAGATTTTCTCTTTCGACAGCTTTCTTTGTTTCATCAGAAATCTGGTCTAATATCTTTGTTTTATCTTCATTTTCTGTTTCTTTCAAGTCTTCTCTATCATAGAACAACAAATATCCGCTTTTTCCTGTTTCTTGGCCAGAAGAATTCTTCAAAACATCTTTTTCGCCAATTAAAGAAACAGAAGAGTCATTGAAACAATACCATTTTCCATTGACTTTCCTTTCTTTAATATACGAAATGTAATGACCAGAAAAGGCACTGCCCATGTGACAAATCACGCCCCTCAAATTAAATTTTGTCACTTTTATATTTTTTGTCACTTTTTTGAGATCAATTTGCAAAGGAATTTCCAAAACAGAATTAATTTTGAGTCTTTCCCATGTTGTGTAATTGTAATCAAATCTACTTAGTTGTATGATCAAATGAGGTGGTAGATCTGTCACTTTTTGTGATTTGACAGCATCAATTTTATGATCGAAACCGGACGGTTTATATTGATTATCATTTGTGAAATAATCAACAGCGTTAAACTTTTCAAGGGAATCATCGAAAGAACTGCAATCTTTTACAGCTAACGAGAGAGTGTAATTCTTTCCATATGATTCTGAATGGTATTGTTCAGACAAACCATCAAATGAATTAGAAGTTGTTTGTTGGAACATGTTTTGTATGAAATCTTTTCCTAAACCGTTTTCTAGTTTATCCAAAAGACTCAAAACAAATTCATAAGCATCTTGTTGTGTGTGTGGATTCATTTTCTCTCCATCCCAGCCTATCCATTTATTAACTAAATGCTCTGTAGTTATGCAATTCGTCTTAGCAATGAATAATTTCGCATAAAGATTTGACAGTTCTTTCATGAATTCATCATCTCCTTTGTATGAAATTATTTTCTCTCTTAATTCTGGTATCATAAAGAACTGCTGCAATGTGGAATCCAAGAAACATGTTGCTCCTAAATTAATCAAACCAACATAATCGGATTTCGTTAAATTCAAATCACCGTCATATTTCTTATCGTCCCATTCAATTTTCTTGTCATGTAAATCTTTCAATTTATTTAATAATTTTTCGTTTGGCTCCAAAGAAATTATTTTCATGGCTAACGAATTGATCTCTTTTGAATAACTCTGTTTACGATCAAAAGTGACAAATTGGTCGATCAACAAATCAATTATTTCCTTCTTGTGTTCATTTGACAGTAGTTTTCTCGATATCAACTCTTTCGTAAGTAATAAAACATTCTCAGAAATGTCACGTTTTAAGGAATTTACAATGAAAAGTGACAAATTTTCATCTTCTTTATTAATGTGAGAAGAGAAAACTTCGAAAAATTGAGAAGTGCCACCTTTCTCGTAAAGTGGCAAAAATTCTGACATGTCAAATTCTACATTTGTCAAAATTCTCTTATACATTATTCTTATGTTTTCTTGATTATTTGAAAGCAAATAATCGAAGTATTTCGATGGATTTGAACACTTCACTTTTTGACTTCCATTCAAAAACCTTAAAATAAATTGAGAAATTGTAGTAAAGTGGTCAGGTGAAGTGAAGAATTTTGGCAGAGCAGGCATAGCGAAATCGAAAACGATTTGAGCGAATTCATCTTTAGAATCCAAATTCTTTGAAATGAAATTCGTAATTTGGTCGATTATTTCGAAATTACAATTTGGAATTTGTTGTATCAAATAATTGAAGCCTCCTGTTCTTACTAGAGCTTGTTTGAGGTCTTCGTTCATATTATTTGATAATCCATCCAAATTGTACAAGAAGAAATTCGGTTTCGAAATATCCAAAAATTCTTTGTATTCAAATTTTTTGACAAATGGCAAAATTTTCAATTTCTCCAAAGTTGTTTTCAATGTTGGAATGTTGTCAAAGATCTGTTTGACGTTTGTTACATTGTTTTTAATTAGTTCTGTTAATAAGTTCATTGTTTTCGCGTCTTCCGGTATCATTTGGCTTGGAATTACTTCTCTAATCGGAGGAAGAGGATGATTTTCTGGAGTTATAGTGTTTGTAACGGCCATGATCGTCATTTCTTTCATTATCTTAAAGGAGGCATTGATAGGTTCGTATGTATGTGTCAAATTGAACTTCTTTTGCTCAACGCCTGTCAATTTTGAGATTTTAATGTGTAATCCGGAGATGGAAGTGCCAATAGGAACCTGGATATTGGGTATAGGACTCAATATTGGGCTGGTGATGTGGATTGAGACCTTCTCGTTGTTCGGATGATGCCTTTTTACGTCATATGAATCCAAATCAAGCGGATACTCGAAAATTTCAATGAATGTTGTGAGCAATTCGATCATCTGGTCCTTGTGAACAGTTTTCTCGGTCTTTTCAACCCATTTGTTGAGGAAAAGAGAAATAATTTTTCTGTCGGAAACAGAAACATCGTTTGAAGCGTAGAAATAGCAGAGATTCCTGCAGATCTCTTTATGTATGGACGATCTACGTGAACAATATTCCCATAAAACATCTTCGTACTGTAGAGGATATTCAATAATTTTTCCTCTGAGGGTAATTGTTTCATTTACGACTTGTGGCATCTGGTCTACTGATATATCGTTGATTCCCTTGATGAACATAACGATAAACTGCAATGATCCTGAATTTAATTCAAGATTACTCGAAATTATGACCTCGGAAAGGACATCTGGCTCAATTAAGCAGATATCTCTCATGTTGTTGAGGAAAGCAAGCACGCAGGTAGAGATTCCGGCATCAGAAGAGACTGCGGAAGGCCAAATTTTCTCGATTTGCCCTTTATTCAAGGGAACTTGGTTCATGAAGCAGACATTGAACAGGAAATCGTATACAACATTGAATTCCGGTATCTTGTCCTTTGTTACGAAATCTAATCCGGTATTTGCCAAATTTTCTGCCAATTCCTGGCTTCCGAGTGGATAATTGGCCGTAATATTCTTGAGGAGTTCGATTGTTTCGATCGTTATCTTCGAATTTGTCATTTTTTCCATCAATTCTTTGAATTCTTCTTCTGAAAGATGGAATTGTATGATTTGGCTCAGTGTAGACAGTGCTTCCTTGTCTCCATCGTCTTTCAATGTGTTCAAATAGTCTCTTAACTTCATAAATTCGGCTTTTGCATCGTTTCTTCCGCCTAATGTGGTTCCAACGCCTTCAATCATGGTGTACCATGGAGATTCCTTGGTCTGTGGGGATATGATGAGGTCAACAAAGTCGGAAAGCATCGATTGGTCGATCATTTTGGCAATTGTTGAGAAAATCGAGTAAAACTTAGGTAATTCACTGATATGGAGTGTAGAATATCTGGAGAATAGCTTGGAAATGAGGGAAAATTCAACAAGATGTGCAGAACAAAGTTGGTTTAAAAGATATCCGATGTAACTGCAAAATTCTTCATGTAAAACAGAGCCATCGAGGACAGATGGGTCCTTGGCGAATAGTGTTTTAGTAATTTCGGCTGTTTTTTGTGTTTCCATGAGATCTTTGATTGTTTGGAAGCCAAATAATCTTTTTTCGAAAATTTCTGGCTTCATCATGAATGTAAGTAAGTTTAACCACTTTTGTATGAAATCAGGATCGATTGTTTGCTGACTAATGCCGTTTGCTTTCAAACTTTGGAACATTCTTGAAACCATTTGAGTTTTTACTTCTCTGATCTTAATTGTCGTGACGATTTTGGTCAAAGCGTCAGTAGTAACGTTGGCTAATACCCAAAAATCGTAATCTTTAACAAAAGTTGAGATTCTAATGCAAATATTTGTAATATAATAAAGATTATCAATAGTATCGATGCCATTTTTGACGAGTTCGATAGCATTCTGGTAGATTCCGATCTCTGCACTGTATTTTGGTAAATTTACTTCGAGTTTTGAATCAGAATTACTTGGAGCGAGGCCAGTCTCTAAATTTGCAAGAATGTATTCGATTATATAAATTAATTTCGTTTTATTTGATTTGATTCCGTAATTTCCGAGTCTAAGGACTGATTCGAGGAAATTTACGTAATAAGATATGTATTCCTTTGGTATTGCTCCTAGTTTCAGTATCTTTGGCAAGAACTCTGTCTGAATTTGTGAAAGAAAATTGTCTGTATACTCTTTAATCTCATCAGGTAAATTTCCTGTTTCAATTACTGAAGAAATGAACTTAATGAGATCAGGAGCGTACTTCACAAACTCTTTTGGAGTACTTATCATGCTAGATGATACTGCTAACCATGTTGCAAAGTCGTCAAAAGGAGAATTCATTATAGTGAAAAAAAAAAGATAAAAAAAATTTCGTATTCAAAAAAGCTGCCAACTTTCAATTTCCAATTTCTTCTCAATTTGCTAAAAATTTTTACTTGGAAATTTAATAAATTTAGATTCATTCCGTCTTGTTCTATATCCTAATTATTGTCTGCCGCTTTCCATTATCGTAAATTATTGATCAAGAATCATCTCAACTTGACCAACTATTTTGGACTTCATAAACTTTCGTGTGCACATTAGTATTAATTAATGCTTAGACAGCAAGCTTTCAAAAGAATACAGCTTTAATTCTGATCGATGATATTGAAATTTTAAATTTGATATTGATATTCCTGGTCACGCATCAAATGCTTCCTTCTCTCATGTTGGTGATATGCATGTAATGTTAATAGTCTCTCAAAAATATATTGTTCTTAAAAATATATCTGAATAAAAAAAGAATTGATAAGCATAAGCTAAAAGTTAGTATGATATGTGCACACATATCAAATAAGTTAGTTATCAAAGCACAGAAACTTAGGTTTAAACTTTCAATAGCAAATTAAGGGTAATCAGCAAAGACAATCAAATTTGTGAATCGAACATGTTTGCCAAGCTCGCTTTTATGTGCATTATTGATGTTATAAGCAAAAATAAAAATAATTTTCTTAAATGTGATATCCTACCTAACATGACTCGTTCTAATCCATGTGTTATCATTTTTTGAGTAGATTTCATGTTGTCACATGAAAACTCTCATACAAAATTTCATCGAGAATTTTGAAAGACAAAAACAGCTGATATCACAAGCGTAAATTCATAACAAAGACCAGTCAATATAATTGAACTATTACTTGTTGAATGAATTGTCGGTAGAAAGATTTGAATTCAGTTTGAACAATGTAATATTGAGCATTTGTCCAAAGGAAAGAGAATTTCATGTTTGAATAACTAAAACATGTTAATTCAGCTATAGATTTGGTATGAGTTTTTATACTGCTGTATATTTTGATCAAACTATGGTTTAATGAATTCTAATATAGCCGAAACTGATATGAAGTAGTAAAAAGACTGTCTTAATGACTAATTCTTGGTATATGTTGGAAATATATCTAGATATCGGGAAAAATATATCTTGATTCTATAAAGGAAGATGGTGAGAGTAGTATAATCAAATAATAGTAAACATATCATAAATTATATGCATAATGCCTTATTTGAATATGTGGATGAAAACAAATCCACCTTTGGAAAAGAAAATGATATCTTGAATTTAATGAATTATGTCTATAGTATTGAGGCATTAGCATAAGGCATATTTTTATGCATGTGACAACAACATTTGAAGTGAAACAGATTCAAAATTTCCAGCAAGTTACTTATTAAGCTTTATTTCATATTTTTACTAGATTTAAGCGAATTAAAGATCCGATTTATTAATCACCTCATTACTATGAAAATGTCACTTTTTATTCAATTTGCGAAGTCCAGGTCAAATTATAAAAACAAAAGATGAATCGTATAATTACAAGCACTCTAAAAATTTCACTTAACTATTTCACATTTACCCTTATCGAGCCAGTTATTTGAAAATAGTGTCAAACCGCAAAAGTACATTAATAAATGAGTAAGGCAAATGAAATCAAACTTGTCGTTATTGGCGATGGTGCCGTCGGCAAGACTTCACTGTTATCAGTTCTCAAGGGCGAGCCATTCCCAGAGAGATATGTTCCAACAGTTTTCGATAACTACGCTTTAGATGTTACACACAACAACAAGCCATACAGGCTTCACATTTGGGATACAGCCGGCCAGGATGAATTCGATAGACTTCGTCCATTATCCTATCAAGATGCAAAAGTAATTCTTATTTGTTTCGAGCTTGATAAACGTGCAAGCTTTTCAAACTTATCTGATCGTTGGATTGCTGAAGTTAACTATTTCTGCAAGGAAGTCAAAATGATTCTCGTAGGTTGCAAAGCTGACCTTAGAGAACAGTCAAATGAAAGCGTTAGTGATGAAGAGGCCCTTGCCTTTGCAAAGCAGCATGGTGGCATCCCATATATCGCCACATCTGCTCGTACTGGCCTTAACGTAGATAAAGTCTTCCCAACCGCTATTGATATTACTTCAATTAAGAAGAAAGGATGCGAACTTATATAAATTAATCAATCCTCGTTTTTTATTAAAAGTCTTTATTTTCCTGCCATACGAGTCAAAACTACCTTTTTTTACTTGTCATAAAAATCGATTCTTCACAAACGGACTTAATTAATCATTCGTTATTCTGATAGTATTAGTTTACTATTCGAGTATATTTATTTCCTATAAGTATCCTGGCTAACTGCGATATTTAGACTTTTTTTTACTTGACATTTCGCAACCACAAAGATTACCACGATATCGCAAAAAATAGTGTATGAGATATGTTGATCATATTTTAATATATACTGTCGATTTATTTTTTACTTTTTTTTATTCAAAATTCATCCATTGATCATTTTTTAATCCGGGCATAAATATAATAATTTTGATCACCCTTACTATCTGAATTTGTAATATTTTCCTTATAAATAGAATTTATATTGGAAGTTTACAATAATGTTGGAGAAAAAATCGTGAGATGGCAGATAAAAATAGTATAAATCAAAAATAATTCAAACAGTTTATATAATATAGTAGTCCAACTATACAGTTCAACGGCTCGTAAAATTACCAGATATTTATTTCTTTGGACTATGTGATTTTTTAGGACTCAGAGACTCAACTATTTTGATTGTTTCGTCTAAGTACTTTTTCCTTTTCTCCCATTTAATTTTTTCATGGTCAGCATTTGCAGCCATGGAAAAAGTCGACATTTTAGTGTAAATTGGTTCCTTCGGTATGGAATCGAGAACCTTTTGTAGTCGGGCTCGTAATTCATGTTCTTTCTTCTTAAGTTTTTTATAATGGTCATCATACAATTGTTCTTGTGATTTAAGCCTCTTTTCAACAATAGAATTTATTATTTCTGTTAGAGAATTAATGTTCTGCTGTTTATACTCGGGATAAGCATTATAAACACTCCTTAACATTTCTGATTGAGTTTCAGACCTAATAACATCTGGTATTTCGCGAATTGCGATTTCTACTTCGCCAATATGCTCATCTATTGTTGAAGTGTTAACTTCTTGTAATGTTTTATTTGTTGGATGAATTTCATGAAGAATTTCTAAAAGAGCAGTACAAATTAGATTGTATTTGCTACCTTCAGTTTTAATATCATCCAAATTATTAATATAACTTTCCAATTTTGAAGAAATTCTACGATTTTGCTGATTATTGCAGATTTTTGTATATTTTTTGATATCATGAGATATTTTGTTCAAGTTTGTATGAAGTTCTTTAACTTGAGAGTTTACAGCTTTTCTCATCAGTTTTAATTCATTTTTAAATTCATTGCATAATGACTTTGTATTTCTTAAGAATTCATGTGTGCTATCGATATATGTGTCTTTTGATTGTAAGTCAGAGCTAATAAAAGTACTTCTTGAGAATAATTCATCCGTTGATTTTGTAGTATTCTTTTTCATTGCCATGTATTTCTCTCTTAGCATTGCGTTTTGCTCTTGCAAGTATGAGTTTTTGACAGCTGCCTTTTTTTGAAGAGATTTTAATTCAAGCTCAAAAGAGTTCTTTTCTGCGATCGTTTGTTCTAATTTATCAATTGTATCTTGGAGAAATTGCTCTCTTTCACTTTTCAAGCTTGCCATAAGTGCTTTTTCAAGTGATTTTGTTACTTTTATCGGGTCAATATGTTTAGATTTGAGTAACTCTTTAGTTTTTTCTGTCATTACCTGTTGTATAGTTGTATTTATGAAAAATGATAAATGCTGCATGCGAGCATCGACAATTGTAAGTTCAGTATCCTGCATTTATACTTTTTGCAGGGTCTTTTATTCTAAATGTGGGGATCTAAAATTTTGCTTTACATTTTATTACTTAATTCATATTTCATGGCGCAAGAATATTGTCATCTTCTAAGAGGTCTAAAACCTAATCTTGTATTTTATTCACGCATAAATTTGCCTAATTTACAAAAATTCAGCTAAATATTGATGCATTGGAATCTAATCTATAAGCATATATCCATATTATGCTATGTGTGATTAAAGCACCTTCTGTTCTAACACTTTTAACTAATATTTGAAATATTTATACAACAAATTAGATGATTTCAATCAATTAGTATCACATATGGGTAATGGTACATGTGTATTTAAACAAATGTTCATATTATTCTATTATGTCTTATAATATTCTCAAAGAGATTGAAAATCTGCATTAAAAACATAAAATTTACTATTAAGTGTATGATGATTGTACTATGCTATTGTTTGAATAAATATATTCAATGGACAAATAGTCATTTTCCCTCTAACAAATTTGAAAAAATATCAAGATTTAGGTAATAAAGATGCAAATTGCTGAAATACTGTTCCTATGTGATTATAAAGTACAGTTAACTATAGTCATAGTCACAAAATAAGATGGACGATAAAACGGAGAAAAAAAAATATGAGTGATGGTATCTATCGTCTTATTCAATCTCTAACCGCAATCAGATGGATCCAGAAAGTCTTCTCGACAAAGCGGCTCTATTGAAGGAGCCCGAGGTTAAGGAGCCAAAAGATAAATGCATGACCGCAGCTCTTGTCCTTTCTATTCTTGTTTTTCTTGCTTCTATTGGCACACTTTTATTCACAACAAGATCATACATACAGCTTCATCAATCACGTGTTTTAACACCAACCGATTCCATAATTCAACGTTTACTTAACAATTCTAATGATTATATCCTTCCAACACGTTTTGGAGTTAATGAGTCATTTATTACACCACCAACAGATCAAATGCAGCGTGGCACATGCTGGATTTTCTCCGTCGTAACACTTCTTGAGTCACAATACCGTGCCCAAGGCATCAAAAACGGCTGGTTAAACGAATCAGATTATGTCAACTTTTCAAAGCAAGCCTATGGTGCTTGGGTTGTTGACAAGTGCATGGCTACAGGCCGTAACTCCTCAGTCTGCCATCACAGTGGACTTTGGATCAACGAAACAACAGATGGAAAAGCCGATTCTCTTGTTTCCCTTTCCAAGGACTATCCAGACATCATGAAATCCGTTCTCCCAGAGTCCGTCTGCCCATACATCCCAACACCAAGCGCAGAAACCGACAGAGAATGCCCTGGAATGGAAGATGCCCTCAAGAAGAACCCAATTGAGTTCAAAGTCCTCTCCTGGGAAGCCGCATCCGATGTCTACCACACAAAGAAGCTTCTCTTCAAAGCACAGCGCACATTAACAGTTGGAACTCCACTTGCCGAATTAATCTACTACGTACCATGCGACAGCGATGCCTGGAAGGATGACGATGTTTGCACAGCCGCCAAGCGCGTTTCCTGCCCAACAAATTACAAATCCCAATATTGCGGAATTGTCACATTCGAAGGCCGTCTTCCTGATGGCACTTTCACCCTCGTCGACGAGAAGTTCAACCGTTCCGCCAAATGGGGCGGCCACGCTATGAATGTCGTCGGATACAACGATGATTGGGTTTACAGGAACCGCCATGTTACAGACGATTCCTTAGCCAACCTCAAAGGCGGCTTCATCTACCACAACTCCTGGCGCAACAACGGCCACTCATTCGAGTATTTGCTCGGTCGCAGATCAGAAGAGAACGAAGCCGTCATTTGCCCTAACCACAACCATCCACAGAACTGGGTTCCAGGCAAACTCGACTGCCTCAAGCAAAATAACGGCGATGTAACTAAATGCGGAACAGAATACAAATACGTACGCGGAAAAGGCACAATCAACCATACAGACAGATTGGTTTGCGTCGATAAGAGCGGTCGCTGCAATCCAGATAGATACTACGCGCTCTCTCAGAGCGATCTTCCAGATGAAGATGTCGCAATCGACCATCTCTTCACAGGAATGGACAGAACGAGATTTGTATCATGGAACAAGGACGGAACAGACGTCAAATACGAGTACATCGAGAAAGTTCCGTTCTCTTATCTCTGGAAGATCATGAATCCAGATCCAGAAACATTTGTAATGAACGACATCCACCAGTGCGGCTACTACATGATGCCTTACCAGGTCTTGGAGAGAATGAACAGACAGAACTGGGCAATGCTCGATAACTACCACGCAACAGACATTCAGGTAGAGTTCTCTCCGAAATCGTACTTGGCAAACAAGAACAAGTACAAGGAGTTGGACTACTCCCTCTTAGAAAAGTCTTCTTGGACTATCAATAAGACCATGTTCCATGGCCCACTTCCATACAAATACGTCTTTTAAAACTAAATATTTAGATTTATTTTTTTCATAGTTAAAAAATTTCATAAAAAATATTTTTTTAAACTAATTCATCATTATAGCGAGTAATCATTCAGATTCTTAAGAGTGCCCTTATGCCCTAATGATAGAGATTATTCTTTAATTATTTAGATAGGAATATTCCTTTTTATAGAGTGCTTGAGAACATAATAAATTTTAGTTGCTCTTTACATAGTAGTACTTTAATTTTATGGGAAACCATTAAAGAAAGCATTACTACATTGTTCCACATCATTCAACATAAGTCTGGTTTTCACATATATGTACTATTATGGGTTTCGATCTAATGAAAAACATATGATATACATCGGAGCATCGAAGTAATATCCCTGAATATTCTTGGATTTTTAATGATTTTAAGAATGTAACATTGTCCTTATTGCTGCTGGATAATGCAGTATTAAGTCAAACTGACCAAAAAAAAAAGAATTGAATCGATATAATTTTTTACAAACAATAATAACTTAGAGTCAAGATTAATAATAATCATATAATGTCTTGATTGGAGATTAAACTGGCATTGCATAATATCTTCTTTGTATTTGAGATATTTTTTTTGTATGATGATTTCATACTATGAGCATAGTCATGTTCAAGCTGATGCTTTTCTTGTAAGAATTGAATTCTTCTCTTTAGATCTTTAATAGTTAAACCATCATCTACAAAAAATCCAGTAAAATCGGCAAATCTGTTATTTTTGGTAATCGATTTATACTTTTCTAAAAGCTTTTCGAGATTGTCTTTCAGATTTGATATGTCTTTCTCATTTCTGATTAATCCGATATCAACTAAGTCTTTTGTAAGGCAACTATTGATCTTTTTGTTGTGTCTGTAATAGCTATTCATTGCTTCGTAGATAGAGTCAAGTGTTTCAATGTCAGGCAGTGTTGAATTCTGAGAAAGTAATTCGTTATAGTTCTCAACGAGCTTGTTTGTTTTCTTATCGAGTATATTGAACGTTAGTTTACCTTTTTCTTTAAGTGTCTTTATCTCTTCTGTTGTTTTTTCTTCTAATGTTTTATAATAACGATAAGCTTGCTGAACAGACTCAAGAGCGGCGTACTTACTGTCTCTTTCTATTAGAGCTTCACTTATCTGAACTCTAAGTGGACTTTCAATAATGTTTTTAGGCAAATCCATGAGATAACGATATTCCTATTGAAAAAATTGCCTATTTCCGTCTCAAATATTTGTCAATTGCTATCTTCTTACAGACATATATCCACTAGTATATGTGGGATTGTGCTAATCTAATTCAAATGGTTTCACAGGATTTCTCTGCCATTTCACCCCTATTGGATTCAAATTTTTCAAGAATTAATCGGGTTGCTAACAAAAGATTAATTACATGGCACAAGATAAATGAAATGATAAAGATTGGGCAAGGTTTGATTCTTTTATTTTAAATATTTTCAATTAATACATGAAATAATTCATTTAGGAAGAAGGTAAAAAGAAATTCTTAAGAAGAGAAATTAAGATGTGACAACAAATAGTATTTATGCCATTTTTGTAAAAAAAAAAATAATTTGATATTTGGCTAAGAAAAAATAATAATTCATCTGAGTAATGTTGATGTTTACTTTGTAAAAATCGAGTTCTGAAACTCAAAAAAAAACATTTATTTAGCTTGGGCTTCGCGGATACGCTTGTAAGCAGCACGAGCTGTGAGAGCAGCTGGTGTTGTTGGTGTGTATGCGCCACCGGCGACAGCCTTGCCGCACTTTGTGCATGTCCAGATGCCGACGGCATTACGCTTGACAGCATCCTTGCCGCAGAAAGCGCATGGATATTTCTTGCGCTGTGAGATTTCAATCTTCTTGATTGTCTTACGGAGGGAAGCACCATAGCGGACGCCATACTTACCACAGATACCTACTTTCTTTGTTCTGCGAGCCATTCAAAAAAAAGGAAAAGTGACTGTTTTCTGTTAAAAACGATTATTTCCCTTGTACCAAAAATAATACTTTCTTTCCTCAGCTAAATTACATTGTAATAGAACATCTACATGATGCTCTCTTCATCCATGTGTAATCATTTTTCATAGAACCCCCATGTTTTAATATGTCCAATATGCAAATTAGTGAAATCGACAAGTTTATAGCTTCCATTTTGATTTTTATTCAATGAAATTCAATAGAAGGAACCTGTTCATGAAAATAGCGTATAATTATTATAAAATTTTGTAAATTTGTTTTTTTAAGATCTATCTTTAGCAAATCGTTAAAACAGCAGCTGTATCATGGAATGCGCATTTAAAATGAATGACATAAGAGTTATTTTGTTGCATAGATCTAATCTGCCCTATTTCTTCTAAAACTCAAGAATTAGTATTTCCCTCTAGTAAAAAATGTAAATAGTTGGATATTTATTACTTCTGATAACAATTAATTCATTGGGAAAAATATCGATGCATATAGCTTTGTCTTTAATAAAATTTATTCTCATTAACTCAGTCATTTCAAAAACACTAGTTTTTTTAAAATTTATTGAATATTTGAAAAATCGCGAAATGCCATTTCAAAAATTTGATCTAATCGCCTCATAATATAGGATAATGTGTCTTCATGATAAATCTAAATGTCAAATCAGAAGGTTCTTGGAATAGCTGGATCCGAATTCTAAAATTTTGAATCTGACCAATGAATAATCGAGATAAGAAGCAAGATTTTTGCTTAAAAATCCAAATCATTAGTAAATACTATTGCTAAAATTTAATATAAACTACAGACAGAAATAAAAAAAATTATAAGAGCTAAAAAAGTATAGCAAAAAGGTTATCTAAGCGAAAATAAATTGCTCAGTAGCCATGTAATCAAAATTATATGACCCAAACATGCAATCGTGAACTATCTCTTGATCTTGAAAAACAAAATCATTATAAGGCTCAAGAGGCTCCATTGGCTTTATAGAATCTGGAGTATTATGAATTTGTGGTAACATTACAGGGGATCTAACATTTCCTTTGATCTTAATAAGGTCTCTAATTGAATCTGGATTGGGTTTATAACTGGAATAGACGTCGTCATCAAGAGAATTCGAAAGCCTTCTAGAAGCTTTATATTTTCCTTTCTTTGTAATTGCCATTGTTCTGTTATTCGAGAGGTAAATATAAAATGGCTTGTTACAAGACTTGCAAGAGAGTTTATAGATATGCTCGCTTGGTTTAGATACTCTGATATTTGATTCGAATAGGGTGGATAAACAACCGTGTTCAAGATTGAAGAATTTAGGCTCTTCAATTCCCAAACTACGAGCGGCATTACGATGGGATTCACTAACATTTTGGATCTGATCGCCCAAAGTCAATTTGCAGGCGCCACATTTACAGCAGATAACATTGACCAAATCCATATTAGGAATGGTATTGCTAACACTATGAAAAATTATTCTCAATTTACCATGACCTTTCAATCAAATAAAGCGGTTGAATTTATCGCTGTATCTGCTCTGAAAATTATTATTCGATAAAATATTATATACTATTTTAAACAGAATCGGGAAAGAACTATGCCTCCGGTTTATCTCAAATGCGATCAGAAATTTTTGAGAACTATAACAAAAGTTTGCCTTTCAATTCTCTCAAATGAAATCTTTCATTTCAAAGAAAAAAATTAAACCTAACCACATGTAATTCTAATTGGAATTCTGGAATCAAATGGGAATATCTATTTATTTTTTGTCTTTCTTTTAGTATGGTTTTTCCTAAATGTGTCTCAAAAATTACACGTTTTTACGTTCTATGGTTTGAGTTCGTGTTGATTATTTTATTAGTATATATGAAATGGAGTATTTTTTGTAATTTTCGCAATTTCGCATCATACCTTACTCACCGTATTCGAAAAGTGGTAGAATACAACGAGCCAAATGTCGATTTCGTTTGTAGATATGGTATGAGATAATGAAGTTATCATGGACAATATGAACAAAACTCAAAAAAATCAAACTTTTGGTCACCGTGAAATTCGCCGAATTATAGCCAGCGGGAAGAAGGAAATATTTACTGACAGCTACAATTTGATTTGTATGAGTTCAAACAAGAATAGAATGGCTTTCAAAAAAAAAATATAAATCAAAGAACCTGTTTTTTGTTTAATATGATTGCATTTTCTTCAAATTTTTATAGTAGAGCCACCCTGTAATTAGAACACCTTTTTCTAATCATTTTAATTCATCTTTATCAATATTCAAGCAATTCAAGCAAAATATTTATTGGTAATGATATGTTTAGAAGGAGTAATTGAGATTTTGATAATTCAAGATAATACTTTTTCACTTATGTAAGGATATGGGAGATTTCAAAAATTTTCTTATAGGTGAATGCTTATTGTTTGACTCATAAAGATTTTATTTCTGAACAGTTTCATATTCTTCATATTGGTAATATGGGTAACTTAGATTATTTCATTGAACATAAACTACTTTTCTTTTGTAAAGTCTCTTATTCAAATTTTTAATAGAGGTTCACTCAATATTGAGGCAGAAAAACGATAGGGAGACTTGAGGTAGGAAAATGGGTTTAAATTAATGGAAATGAAGTTTATTCTTGTAGTCATGGTAACTCTTAGACACAAATGAATTGTGTCTTAAGTTATTGTACATAATCTTTAAGTTTTTTAAAATACATTATTAAATTGTTGTTTGTCGCCTCTGTGGACTCATAGAAGTACAATTTTAGTAAGTTCTTGGTATAGCTAATTGGTGTGAATTAAATGAAAAACAATTTGAGAAAACGAAATTGTTGATTTCTTTAAGTTCAAAATGCTATAAATCTGACAAAAAAAAAGAAAAAAAAAAAAAAAAAAAAAAAAAAAAAAAAAAAAAAAAAAAAGGTAGTGGGGCTTCCAGGGGCTGCGCCCCTTCTAGCCCCGAAGATGTTTAGTATAAAATGAGGTTTTTATTCGGAAAATTGTTAGTCTTCTGGTGTGAATTCGGAGGACTCTTCGTGTTTCTCTTCTTCGTGTTTCTCTTCTTCTTCCTCTTCCATTGCTTCTGGGAAGAAGTCTTCTTCTGGGTCGAAAACATTATATAATGTGTAATTGAATGACACATTATATCTTTGTTTGAGTTCGCTCTTGACAAAGAACTTAGTTCCAGGAATACAGAAGACTTCTGTGCGTTGGAAAAGCTGATGTCCTGGAACAAATTTGGCAATTAGAGACTTCTTTTTTCCGAATTGTTCAGGAGTTTCCATGACGACAGTAACAACATCTCCATCTGCGAGGTCTTGTTGTTGTTCGGAAAGGTAAAGAGCAATGATATAAATGGTTGCTGCGTTGAATTCGAGAAAGTCGAATTCAAATTGTGTTGTCGTATAGCATTCAAACCATTTTGTACAGTTGTCTCCGAACTCGTCAACGTATTCATCTTGGTCATATCCGTAACTAAAGACTTGGAATTCGGCAATTGTCTTGTCGAATGACCGTTGGATGTTACGAGGAAGATTTTGACGAACTTGGTATAAAGTTCTCAACATTATAAGCTTAGTAAATGTTGGAAAATACTGAACTAAGACATCGCTAAGCTCAATTGGACTTGGAATTGTCTTAGTAAGTTCAATTGAACTAGCAATTGCTTTGTTCAGAACTTCACAGAACTGAGTATTGTATATAGCGTCTGGTTGTGTGTTTTCTTCGGCGTCTTTGAGATATTTAGAGCAAATTTGTTGAAGAATTTCTCTTAATTCGCTGTTAGACTTTTTGGCGGTTATTCTAACAGCTGTGCCAGTTCTTGGAGGTTGTGGGCTTTGGCTTTGGTTAGCGGTTGAGAATTGTTAATGTTGGCTTCCATTAGACAAAAATAAACTGTTTTTTCGGACTACTCATAGAAAAGTTTAAAATAAACCGTTTTCGTCAACGGTAACCCCCTCTTTTTTTTTTATTTTATTTAATAGTTACCGTTGGCAAACCGTTCCATCTCAAATATTGAATGAACTATAAACGTTTTTTGTTTTCTATATATACTTTTTTGTCCAACGGTAAAACTTTTTACACAACGGTTTTTGAGAGTCGTCGCTGTTGACTTTTTTGTAGAGCACTCAAAATAGTATAACTTTGTCCGGACAAGTAAGGGTCTATCGTCGCTACAGGAAAAGTTACGGGCGTTCCAAGGAAGTATACTTTTGAGAAGCCTTTCCCCTTATAGAATGAGATAGGACGGTTTTTTACAAAACTGACAACACTTTGACCGAGTAGTTTTTTGTGCTGAACAAAAAGTGTCATACAAACATCTGTCAAAAGCCGCTTTTAACTTCACTTAAAATGCCACGTAAGCTACGTAAGAATATACGTAAGAGGAAGAGAGCATTGAAACATCCAATAGTAAGACTGACACCACAACAACAGTTGCAACACAATGATGAATGACCCACTATGTTGCAACAAATGTCAAGCAACCTATGCTTTTAAACCGAGTTATTGTGCACAGAGTGGAGGTTTAAGAGCGGCACTTTTAGCGAAAATGGCAGTATGGTGGAGCTGCAGACGGAACAGCTATAACCCTCAAAGTCAAATGAATTTGAGTTCACTCAAAAATCAAATAGCAGATGTCAAAAAGTCAAACATAGACATACAGAAGCAAATAGGTGAAAACGAAAAGAAACTAGAATATGACAGACACACAAAGAAACTCAATGAGTTAAACGTAGAGAAAAAGAAAAAGAAGAACAACTGAAAGAACTAAGTACAGAGAATATGCGAAAAAGTGTCAGAAAAAGCAGCAGAAGTAGCAAAAATGGAACAAGATGTCATAAATTTGAAAACCATACTACTCAATATAAAACTGAAAGATGAAGAGATAAAACAAAAAGCCCTGAAACATATATGGATAGCGATGAGTTATAAAAGGAAGTTGAAGCAAATGTAAAGCAGAAAAACTTTTACAGTTGCAAAACCAAACCGTACAGTATGAAAACTTAGCACAAGAAAGTAAAAATAACGACGCAGCCATGCAAAAGGCAATGAAAAGCGCAGAATATATAAAAGCTAACAATGACTGGTTAGATGCCCAAGCCAACGCTAAAGCAGCCAACTCATAGGGTCAATAAGGACAAAAACAAGCGGATGAAGATAGTTCAAATGAAGCTTTAACGAATGCTGACTTAAGAACGCCTTCGAAGCTCTTCATAGTAAGGTGAAAAAGTGAACGATTCTCATCTGGAAAGAAACTGAAGTCTGAAGGTTTCGACAACGAGTTAAGAGAAGTAGCACAAAATATGACGAAAATACAGATGCAGCAAACGAGACAGGCAGTTCAAAGTGCCTATGACGCCGTTAGAGCAACTGTTTGTTGAAAGTCAAGAAAAGAGTTACAACAGACCAAAAACAGACCTAGTAATGCTTTCTTAAAAACGAAAAGTCAGGTAGGACATTACGCTGCAGATGGAACATATGTGCCAGCTGGTGGAACTTATATACCACCAAACCCTCCAAGAGAAGCACCTGCACCAGGACTACCTAGAACATTTACATCGTCACATGGACACAGACACAGGCATGCACAACAACCAGCACAACAACCACCTCCACAACCAGCACAACAACCAACAGTTCAAAACCCTGCACAACAACCACCTCCACAACCAGCACAGCAACCACAAACAGAGCAAGGACATAAAAGAAGTAGAGAACAAGGAAACCAAGAATTCTTAAAAATGCTTAAAGAAGAGTGTGGTTTCCCAGATACTGTTGACTTTAGTGACAGATATAAAGAAGCTATTGGAAAGTTCAAGGATGGAAATACTGACCCGAACCTATTTAGCTTTATGGCTCAGCACCAAAACGGATATAATCTCAAACCTGGAAAATACAAGCTCGCTAAGGGATATGATTTAATAGCATATCATCCAAATGACATGGATGAATTTACTCCGAGATATTTGATGTCAGAGCTAAATGACAATTCAACTTTCGTCATGAAACGCGTAAAAAATAGAGACGGAACGAAAGAACAAAAGCTTATGAATGCGGATGACGTAGATAGGGAAATTGTTAAAAACGGTCTCGGAATATATGAAATGCCAGCAGATGAGGTACAAGAAACTCCACAGGAAGAAAAGTTCAGATACAACCAGACATGGAAGAAATAGTTCAGCAACAACAGCTAGAAGAGCCTGAAGGAAACGAACAAGTCACTCCTTTGGAAACTAACTTCACAGAACTAGATGAAGATTTGGAACAGCCGAAAAATCTTGACCCTCAACAAGAGTATGCGGAGAATATGGAATATTTCCAAGAGTCTAAAAAAAATTCGGCTGACATAGTAGAAGAATATCGAAAAATGTTTGCCGACATACAAAAGACTCCAACACCAGATGAAAATATTCAGCATAGAATGGAAGAACTGAAAAAAATGTACACAAATACAACAACCCTTTTTACTTACGAGCATTTAACGTTCAATCTTCGGATGAACTCGGTGAAGATAAAAGGTTAAATTTCAAGAAAACATATAGAAATGAAACATTGTTTAAAGTTCATTCAGAACCTAACCAAGATGGAAACAAACCTACTTTTGTTTCTGCAGACGATGGAACTACAATGAGATGGGGTCATAAAGCTAACCCGGATAGGTGGTTCATAAACTTACAACCTCAATTCCAAGAAGTTGTAGACGCAATGGAAGTCAATGGTGAACCAGATATAGCTGGTATTTTAAGCGCGGCTTTAATGCCATTGAAAGATATGAAACATGCAGATTTTTGACCAGTATGAAATGAACATGGCTGATGGAAATATAACACCTGACGTTCTAACATTTATCTCAAAGAACTACACAGAACCATAGAGATGGTATATTTGGTGAAGAGTTTAGAAAGAAAGTTAGAGGGAGAGCGAAGGAAGAGAACCTATTGTACATGACCTTGCAAACGAAAGTTTACAAAATGTCATAAAAACTTACTTTGCAGACAATGAAATGAGAAGGGATGAATATTTAAGAAAACTCAAATGGACAGTACCAAATGAAATGTTAGTATTGAAAAACATGTTCCTTGACAAAATAAAACCAACTACAGAAATAAACGACGCAAGACTGAAAGATTGGGTAAAAGCTTTCCCATTCACAAAAGATATTTGGTAACATGGAAAGAAAACCAGAATGGCTACAAAAACATATATTTGGAAACGAGCTTATTCCATATGGACAAGCTCTGTTTGAAGAGCTTGAACCAGAAACTCAGGAAAGAGTCATGCAAACAATACGCGAAGACTCAAATACAGACTATGACAAACTCTTTCTAGGATATAGGTTACCTGAGATGGGCGACCAGAGCCAAAAGGCAAAAAGGACATGGGAAATTTGCAACATACTAGATGAACATAATGCAAAGATGCAACAACTTCAAGCAGAGGGCAATGAAGGAAAAAGAAGAGTTAAAAACTCAGTCAGGAAGAAAGTAAAGCTTGGTCGGAGTGGGTTCTATTATGACATATAAATCCAACTATTCTATATTTTTACTCATATGAAATGTACGCCGCTCAGAATATAACGCCAACAGTTTTGGATGCCATGAATGGAAATGTTTCCGAATGGTATAACGAATGCGACAATGCCATTAGAAGGTCAGAAATAGTTCCTGGAACTTACGAATATACAACTGCTGTTTCTTATGGAAACGTAGGTGAGTTTGGAGAAGGTTCTTCAACAACAGTAGATATTGCTTGCGACAGGTTTCATATAATTTCTATTGACAACTCTTTCTTATACGTGGAACAAGACATTGAAATAAAACCTTCTGCCAAGTTGTCTGACAAGAAAGGTTGCAATGGAATTTTCTATGTCGGATACCAATATGCTCCAGAAGTTTTCATGGGATATAAGATATATTCTAACTCTGACTTAGTTCAAACAGTAACATGGGCAAACTATGAATGGTTCGCTTTGAGAAACTCAGTACAACCACAAGCTAGAGAACAAACAGACCAGTATGCAACTATTGAGAAAATAAGAAGACTTGACCCTAACGTTCCAGGAGTTTATGTTGACCTTTCTGGACAAACTGCAGCAGCAGTAACCAAAGTAAAACTGAAACTTAGAGTTCCTTTGTCATCTTTCCTCATCTTCAGGTTTTTAAGATACTTGCCAAACTGGGCAGGAAAAATTTCTATCGAACTTACTCCAAGCAAAAATAACTTAGTCATTGCACCAACACAAGACCCATTCACTCTTACAGACGTAAAGGGAGCAAATCAAACGTCATTCGCCGAATTTTGCAAAGACAAAGTTGACTTAGACTTTGGTTTCTCAAACCTCAACACTGAAGTAAACTACTACTTCAATGCTGCTGGAACTGCTTGGGACCCAGTTAAGTTCACATGCGAAAAGTTTGAATGCAAGAGAATAGAAAGCAGACTTGCAGTCTATATGTTGGACCCAGATATTTCAAATGCTTTAGCTGCCAAATATATTGCAGTTCCACTTATGTTCCCTATACACCAAATATCTGTCAAAGACTTTGCAGGTGAAGTTGGAAACCAAAGTGCTGACCCAGGTGCAAGAACAGATATTGCTTTAACAACTGCAATGAAACATGCAGATACTATGTTTGTACTGTTCAGACGAACTATAAATGACTATTCTTGCTTCTACAACCCTGGTATTAAATACCATATAAACATAGATGGCAAATATTATCCAAGAGAAGAATATTCTACAGTTGAAGATATGAGGTCATACAACTTGACATTAGATGCTATGAACTTTAACAACAACTTCACAACAACCATTAACCCTGAAATGCAAAGTTCTATTATGCCATATGTGAAAGTATGGACTCATACAGGAGGTCAAAAAACTCAATATACAAATGGAGACCGTTCAAACTTTTGGCTTGGCATTCCATTTGCTGACTCAGAAGACTTTATGGGTGGTATTTCAACTGTTGGTACAGTTCAAATACAATATACTGGTGACAGAGACGGTCCAAATGAATTGAAAGCAAAGAAGTTTACAAAACCAATAGCACTTTTCACGGAAGATGCTCTTTTGAAGATTCGTTCGATGAAACCTGCTGGGGCTCCTCAGATTGGCATAACGACAGCTTCCATCGAGCAGATTTTGGCAGCAGGTCAGTAAGTTGTTCTTGAACTGACTTCTCTCCGTCAAATATTGACAGTACGCCAGTTTTGACATAAAATTGTATTATAAACTTTCCTTTAGAAATATCTGTAAGTTTTGTTGTTATATTTTTGTCAACGTCAAGAACTTTCACCATTTCAGTTATACCAACTTTCTTTGCTTTATGAAATATTTTGGTTCAGCAAATACTGCTATTCTATAACATTTACCATTGTTTGTATAAAGAACTATTCTGTCAATGTATTTGTATTGTTTGTGTGTGTAAACTTTGTTCTGCTTCAATTCGAAGAGATACTCGAATACGTCCATCTTTTTATTCTAAGTAAAATGTCATTTCCGAAAAATAGAAGCGTGAGTGTTTCAAAAGGTTTAATGGCGATGGCAGATGTGAAGTTAAATTCACCAACTCAAACAAACAGTCAAAGTGTTGTTGTCAATGTCAAAGAAAGAGATGTTGAAGTGGGGAAACCATACGAAGACCAAGATGGTATAACAATTGTTCCTGTAAAAGAACCAACATATCCTGAAGTTAGCAGAGACTTAAGTTCTGTTGCAGATATTCGAAACGACTACCAACAACTTAAAGACAAACTTCAAACTCAGGAGAAGATTTGTCAAGCTTTAAGTATAATGTTAAACTTGGTCGAACACAACCCTGTAAAAGTGAACTCATATGTCATTGCACCTCATGAAGTTTTGAAAGAACTATTGAAACTTTTGACAGAGGCAGACGATATAAACATCAAAGAAATAGAACCCGACATTAGTTGCTGTGGTGTTTCATATAATGTCATTGACAAGATATACGTTATGAAAGGAGGTGAAACGTTGAACTTAAAGTATAGTTTCCCAGACGTCATAAAAATATTTGACGACCACAACATTTCATTAAAGTTTATTTGCTAAGTAAAATGTCAAAAACTTCTTGAAAGATGTTTGAAGAAAAATAATATAGACTTTATTTCATGTAAAGGACTTTACACACTTTTGAACGATATGAAAGACCCTGTTTTGTTTGTTCGTGTAGACAAAGGAAAGTTCTATGTCTTTACAAAATATTTGAACTTCTTAGACAGAGAACTTCAAGAAACGCCATGTGAAAGTTTAGACGAAGTTCTTCTCCACTTTCAGAAAAACTTTTAAATATATATAAATGGCAGAAGACATAGTGGTTTATACTATTACGACTAAAAACCCTGAGTCATATAATTCTATAACAACAAACTTACAAAGTCCTCAAGGACGATATTGTAAACTAACCTTAAACACAATGACGACTAAAGCCTGTTTTGCTCTTTTGACACCAGAAGACTTTGTTGTTGTGAATGGTAAAAAATACTCCTTTGAAGATACTTACTCAGATATACCACCAACAGGTTTTGTTGACTTATTTAATACTTTAAGGACGGATGTAACATGTGCTGCAACTAGAGCAGGTTTCATTATGTTTGGATGTCCGACTGAGTTTACTATAAACGATATGAGCTATAATACAAAACTTATTTCTGGTTTTTACTACCAACAGTTTCCTATAACAGGAAAAGGTGTCATACAAGGAATGTCTATTCCATTGACATTAAGCACACCAATCTTATATATTGTTTCAAACTTAGGTTCAAAGTGCTATTCGAATGTCGACAGAAACTACTATGACCAAAAGATACTCATGCGTATAAAACAACACTTTCTCTGCTGGTTTGCCTATTGTTCATTCGAATGCAGAGTTTTCAGCTTTAGTAAACTCAAACACTTTAGCAAACATAAACTTAACCTTAGTTGACGCAAACTTTGTTCCTGTAAAACTTTTATGTCCTATGTATTTGTCAATGACGGCAGAAAGTTTCGAATTGGAAGATGCAACTGGTGAAAGTATTGTACTACAAGAACAACTTCAACAACAAATAGCTCAAGAACAACAAATGCAACAAATGGAACAAATGCAACAACAAAGTCAAGAATAAAAAAAATATTTTTTTTTATTTTATAAAAATGTACAGAATAGACGTTTCAGATTTTTATGACTTCCAAGCGTTCAGAAATATGTGTCCATTTAGAGACTATAACAAAGCAGTCGAGAATTTGAAACGTTTAGTCATTTATGTTGACTCTGCCCCAGAATGTTATGTCATGAAAGAATGGGATGTTGTCTTTAACAAACCAAGAGCAACAATAGTTTCAGAACAAGAATGTAGACAGAAACTTAAGAAAATAAAAGTCGTACAGGTTGGCATGAAGATGTTAGATGCTTGGGATATCTTATTGTCAAAGTTAGAAGATTTTTCAGTTCGTGGTATAAAGTTCTATACACCATCTCCAAACTTCTATTCTATCTTCACTGGATATAAATACGAACAAGTAGAATGGAAAGAAAATATTATAGAAGCTTGGTTAGACCATGTCAAAGAAATTATATGCAATGGAAACGAAAGAGTCTATGAGTATATCTTATGTTGGTTTGCAAACATCTTACAATATCCAAGTGCTAAAAATGAAACTGCTCTCATTATAATTGGAAAACAAGGAACTGGTAAGAACACTTTCTTTACAGATATCTTATGCAAACTGTTAGAGGGCTATTCGAACCCTAATATGACAAACTTAGAAAACATCTGCGGTAAATTTAACTCTTCAATAGAGAATATGAAACTTATAGTATGTAACGAACTTCAAAGTATAGATACAACAAAGGTTTTAAACTCGGATGCTTTGAAGAGTCTTATAACAGATAAAGTTGGAGTTGTTGAAAGAAAATATAAAGACCAAAGAGTTTGTGAAAATGTTGCAAAACTTCGTCATGGTTTCAAACAATGTTGTTCCGATGAAGTTAGAAAGTTCTGACAGAAGATATGTAGTTGTCAGAACGTCAGATTCTCATATGCAAGATACAGAATATTTTGACGCTGTCAGAAACTTTGACATCTGACTTTTACAACCACTTGTTCTCATATTTCATGACATTAGATATTTCAAAGTTCAATCCAAGACAAATTCCACATACCGAAGAGAGACAAACATTGTTAGAAGCAAACAAGAGTGTTTATGAACTGTTTATAGATGAGACTAACTTTGAGTGTTTAGATGAAAGGTCATTGTACGATTCATATAAACAATATTGTCAAGAGTATGGTTATATGGCAGCTTCTAAACGTACATTCTTGGCAAATGTCAAAAATCTTTTAGACATACAGAACGGCGTATATACAAAGAAAAATTTTTCTGAGTAAATTTAAAAAAAAATATTTTTTTATCCGATAGAAAAGATGACGAAATATATTTCAGTCAACAAGTACATGACAGAAGTCAAAGAAGAACTAGACCCATTCATATATTTGAATGTTTACTTCTACCATTTTGAAAAGTCTACATTTGACAAAGTTTGGAACATCGAACCAGTTAAGTTTGCTATTGTGACTAAAAATGGTGCGAAATTTGAAGACTTAGACATAGAAGGTTTGTTAGCAGTCAAAGAAAATTTTGACAGAAAGTTCTCAAACCTTAAAGAAGGCAAAGCATACAAACTTGTTATACCTTATGAACCAAAGAAAGCAGACGACTATGAATATTATGAGTCTAAGATAGTTGAAGTTCAAGGTAAATTGGGTAAAAAGATTTTAGAGTCTAAGCCAGTGTTTGCTCCTAAAGAGGAAGAGAACATTGACATTGACCCAGAAATGTTCTAAAAATAAAATTTTATTTTTACATGTCAAATTTCTTTTTCTCTGGAACTGGCTCTGGTTCTTTCTTCTCTTCTTCTACTTTCTTTTCTTCTACTTTCTTTTCTTTCTTTTCTCTCTTCTTCTTCTTTTCTGGTGGAGTTATGTCAAATTTGGCGCAACCATATTTATGTAAAAGTTCTTTGTCCTTTAATAGCTCTTCTATTCTGTTTTCTATTTCATCTTCAAGAACAGCGCATGTGTCTTCTTTGCATTCTAAGAACTTTTGTTGGACTTCATCTTTCCAATCGGCGTCATCTCTGTCAACAAGTCTGTCATTGACAAATTTTAAGACTGCTCTTTGTAATGTTTTATGGTTCTTGTCATATTCCCAGAAACAGAACTTTAGAACAAATTCACCTTTCTTGTTTACACTATGTAAGATTTTATGGTCGACAGAAGTTTTAGAGTCAAAAAGTTTGTCTCGAATATAGATAGCGAAATCGCTAGACATTTTCTAAAAGATAAAAATTTTAATTTTTCTAAAAATATGTTAGAAAAAAAGTTTGCTGACATTGACAAGAAATTTGAGAATGTTTTAAACAAGAACAAGAGGAAGTTAGAAAATGCTCAGATAAAACCTATACATGACAAGTTCTTATTTGCTCAGAATGGTATAACAGGTCTAATTGCACCACCTGGGTCGGGTAAGACTTTCACTTATCTTAAAATGGCTGCACAACAACAAGAACTAGATGAGAAGAACCCATTCTATGAGTTAGTAGTCATTTGTAGTACTTCTGGTCAATTTGACCAAACCGTCAATTCGTTCAAAGATATTATAAAGAAGTCTAAGTTAGTATGTATAAAGGATACTGAGTTGTTAGATTGGATAAAGAAGTACCAAAGAAGAGTTTTGAAGTATAATGCTATAAATGAGTATATAAATTCTAAGTTTAAAGACCCAAATGAGGAAATGCAGAGAATATTAGAGAAGAAACACTTCAGAAACAAACAGAAAGAGATAGAATACATTTCGAAGAAATTGCAATCTTACGATTGGAAGACTTACCCTCATAGATGTCTTCTTATTTTAGATGACTTTGCTTCTCATCCTTTGTTAAAGAACAGAGAACAAGATATGTGTCGAATTCTTAAGAAGCTCAGACACTTTAACATCTCAGTTGTCATTTGTGTACAGACAGCAAAGAGTTTAAGTAAGGATGTTAAAAGAATACTTACTGACATCATACTTTTCCCTGGATTGTCCGAAGACGATTTCATGGAACTTATGAAAGAGTCCATGGCAGGTAAGTTTGACAGACATGAACTATGGGAGAAGTACAAAGTCATACAAGACCCTCATACTTCTTTCAGAATTCATATCTACGCAAACAAAGTTCAAATTGTAAAAAGTCAATAAAAATAAATGGTTCATTTACTCTGCTTGTTTGAAGTTGTCAAAATACTCTGTTATTTTTCACGATTTTCATACGGAATTCAATAAAAATATATTTTAGGGTAGATGGGTATATCTACCCCGTTTTCTACCCTCATTTCTACCCCATATGTCCTTACTGAAAAAGTACGTGTTCCATATGTCATTTTACTCAGAATTTTACTCAGAATTCAGCAAAAATATATTTTAGGGTAGATGGGTATATCTAACCCGATATCTAACCTCATTTCTACCCCAGTTATTTTATAAGCGTTTTACATGGTAAACATTGTGAATTCGTGAAATTCTAAACAATTTCGTAGCTTCTATTTCTTCTGTCAGTACATCGAATGTTTTAACAATGCCGAAGGTTTCTTTATACTTCTTCTTGACATCTGAAAGAAGGAAATCGTCAGCTGTTGGATAGTTTTTGTTTAGAAATGTCAACATGTCCATTTTATCTTCTGCTGGTTTCTCTGCCTCCCTCTTTAAGTCAGCATAGTCGTTTCTCATACGTTCTATCTCTTTGACGGAGTAGTTATATTTCCTCATTGCTGCTTTACATTTTGAACATTGTGGGTTCATTTTAGCATTGTACATTGAAATCTTACCTGCTAGTATGACTAAGGCGTCAATTGCTCTCTTTAACTCAAAAGTTGCGGGTTTTATCTGTTCATTCCATATCTTACCTCTTCTATCTTTATCTCTTATCTGCCATACACATTTTGCAACTAACGAAACAAAGTTGTCGTAGGTCTTAAACTCCCCAGATTTGTATATGTCAGAGATGTTCTTATATACCATATCGCAATCTTTGTCCATGACTTTGTGGTTGCAATGAAATCCAAGAAACTCATAGTTAACCTTTCGTATGAACTTCTTTATTTCTACTGAGTCAGTTGCTTTGACTTCTATTTCATCGAATTCTGGAATAGTAAGCTTTTGTTGCTGGATTTCAGGCAATTTGGGTAAATGGTCGATGAGGTCCTGCATGTCATAAAGATACTGTTCATTTGTTTCATCTTTCGCACAACAGTCCAAAGTACTTGTTAAAAGTTCTTGCTTTATCTTCTGGATTTTTGTTTCGAAAGTATATGAAGAAGGAATGAAGCTTTTCATCTCTACTAACATTGAAGTTGGGTTCATGACTAACGAGTTTGGTGCTGTTGTTGCTAACATGTTCTTACAATAAAAATAAAAAAATATTTTTTTAAAAAAACCAACTTTATTTTTTATTTCGGGAAAACTCATGACAAATTCAAGAGGGTAGAAAAGAGGTTAGAAAAGAGGTTATATCTAACCTTCTACCCTAAATTATATTTTTGCTGAATTCATGAGTTTTGGTTGAAAGAATACGGTGGAGCCAAAAGTGGCTCGACCTCAAAACAAGCATTTTCTGTATAAAATTCATGAAAATTCAAGAGGGTAGAAAAGAGGTTAGAAAAGAGGTTAGATATACCCATCTACCCTAAAATATATTTTTGCTGAATTCAGCAACAAAATTCAAATTGTAAACGGTTTAATAGAAAAAGTGTTATTTTTTCATGTCCGAAGACTCGAAGGTGCAACACTTCCAAAATACCGACGAACTCAGAAGAGCAGCATGGCAGTATGTTCTTGACAACTTCTTTGAGTTCTCCAGGTACACCTTGGAAAATGCTGAAGAACTCCGACACAGAGAATTTGGAGAAATTGCACTCCAATACTACCTTGACAAACAAAGGGTAAACAAAGGGTAAAATAAGACTAAAAACTTAACGTTTAAAAAGTGACATTTTTATGAGCTCCGAGTCACCGAGAAAACTTGGTCAGATGTTAGCAGCTTACTTCCCTGAGGAGGATGGAAGCGTTACATACGTAAGGTTCAAAAACAACGAACCTGGAATTGCGTACCAAATTCGCAATTACATGACCATGGAAGAGTACGAAAGGTTCCTACAAGAGAAACCAGCTCTAAACAACTCAGAAAAGAAAGAGTAAAAAGTTTAATTCGTAATTGTTTATTTTTTTACTTGTATGGGCAAGCTGCAAGAATGAAGTCGACTATCTCAGTCTTTGTCTTGACCAGTTGGACTGCTCTTGCGAGTACGTCTGTTTTGCGGTCTCCAGCTGGTGTTTGACCTTCGTAATTGCGCATGTTCTTGAGAGCTCCAACTGTAAATGGCTGTAAGATGAAGAGTCTCTCAGACTGCTTGAGGTAGTCTTCACGGTCACGAACCGAATCTGTGGTACGAGTCGAATTGGTCGACCTTAGGGAAGAGACTGAAAGCCTGTCATCTTCCATAGGGGCTGTGGCATACTCTTTGCGTAAACGGTTCAGACCTTCTTCGAACTCTTGGTCTCTCTTCGATTGGGATTGAGATTGGAATTGGGGTGGAGGGTTTGACATGAACATCCAAGGGTTAGGGAAGTAAGGCATGGGTTGAGGAGGGTAGTTTGGAAAGCCTTGTGGTGGGTAGTTTGGAAAGCCTTGTGGTGGGTAGTAACCTTGAGGTGGAAATTGGTAGTAATTCGGAGGGACTTGCTGGAACTGAGGTTGCTGAGGAGACTGTTGTGGTGCTGGAGCATGCTGTTCTTCTGGCTGTGGAACGGGTTCAGTAGGTGGGACGTCGGACATTCGTTTGTGGCTTAACCGTCTTTGTTCTGAAACAATATAATATTGTCTTGAAAAAGTACAACATTGTCTTGAAAAAGTACAACATTGTCTTGAAAAAGTACAACATTGTTCTGAAAAAGTACAACATTGTCTTGAAAAAGTACAACATTGTTCTGAAAAAGTACAACATTGTTCTGAAAAAGTACAGCTGTACTCAAATTTGAGAGACATTGTTCTGAAAAAGTACAACATTGTCTTGAAAAAGTACAACATTGTCTTGAAAAAGTACAACATTGTCTTGAAAAAGTACAACATTGTCTTGAAAAAGTACAACATTGTCTTGAAAAAGTACAACATTGTACTGACTCAGTATGGAGCTTGACCCCTTAGACGAAGCAATTTATCTAATTGAGGTAAATGAAACCGTGAAGGAATATCTCAGCAAGTGCAAACCAAGCAAGTCCATTGGCTTCTGGTTGTCCAAGAATAGTGTCTTAAAGTTGGAAATTGAAACAGGTGTTGCAATTCAAGTTCCAGAAGGCACTGCATTCGATGATATTAAGGATGTGAAGAAAGAAGCCCTCTTGAAGTTCTTCATGAAACGTCCTTGGATACTACTTCCATATCGTGAGAGCCCAATTCCACGAATTACACAAATTCTCAGAGCACTACTTCACTACTCTGGACAGCCGTTCTTCATAACCTCAGAAGGCGACATCCAACCAATTCTTCAGCCAGTTCAGTAAACATCTCATTTTAACTTCACTTTTTTTATGTTTTTACTCACACTCGTACTCACCAGGTATGAGTACAACTATTTCAACTGTGAACCTTGTATTGACAGGTCTTCCTGCAAATGCAAGTTCGGTCAATACACAATTTATGGTGGCAAGAAGGACAGTGGGGAATGTTATTCTGACATCTGTTGTTGCGCTCGAGAGAGAATTGAAATTCCAGAGCCACCTCCCCCAAGAACTCCAACAAGAACTCCAACAAGAACTCCAACAAGAACTCCAACAAGAACTCCAACAAGAACTCCAACAAGAACTCCAACAAGAACTCTCAAGTTGCCGAAGACTCATGTGAAGAAGAAGCCTTCTGGTAAGTTTCTTATAGCCATCTATATGGCACGCTTTGAGTAAAAACATTTTTTTTTCTTTTTTGAATGAAGCAAGTTAAATTCGTCCCACACCAAACTCAATGGACCGATGAAGAGTTTCAAGCTATGGTTGAAGGTGTTGAGAACGACATAGACGGCGAACTTGAAGGAGCTCAAACCACAATTGCAACCAAAATTGCACAAGTCAAGGAACAGATAGCTCCACTTAAAGCTACCAAAGCTACTCTTGACCTCATGGATACTTACCGTTTAGAAGTAAAGAGTGGAATAAGACAATTAAAATTAAAACTCTTAAATTACGAAGCTATACTCCAGAAGTTAGCAGAGATGAGAAGACTTTACCAGAGCTACTTACATGTAAGGGACTTACCTTCAAGCAGTCCGACCAAAGATGAATTTTCTGACATTGTCCCAATTTTGTCCGAAAGTCAGCTCAGATGTTTTGAACTGCTCCCAACATATCCAGAATATGAACGTTTGCCTGAACTCTTCCGCAATCTCAAAAAACGTTTTTTGGTTCTCATGTTCGAAACTTTTATCGAAGAGACAACAAACGTTCAGAAGAAAGAACAAGATATTATTTAAACTTGTTGTATGACTTAACCGTCATAACAAGCTTTTTGAAGTAAAACCGTCATTCTCAAACCACTTCATTTTTTCGATGTCCGAACAAGCACCGAAGCCGAACACAATGGCAGATGTCCTTTCAATGTTGCCAGACAAGCGCCCAGTTCAAATTCAAATTTTGAATTTGAAAGCTCATCTGACAAACACCGAAGACTCTCCAAAGTAGTCTTATGACAGAGATGACCAATCTCAAAACCGATGTCCTCATGAACCAAGCTTCCAATGAGAAAACGCCTGAACGATTTCACGGAAACCTTGCACATTTACGCGAGAGAGAACGAGACCTTGCCAGACTCATCTACCGTTTCTTCGAAGAGATAGACGCCATCTGGAAGGTACTCGAAAGGACAGAACCTCCAACACCGTAATTCGTGAACACAGATTGAAGAAGGAATTGTCGAGAAGAAGAGGAAGAAGAGGAAGAAGATGAAGAAGAGAAACACGAAGAAGAGGAATTGGGCAACCCTTGTTGCCGATGACACTTACGAAATTTCCCAACCCTACCCATACAAAATCCGCAACAAGGAGACAGGCAAGGTTCTTACCCCAGTCCTCAACAACTTGGGACACTTGAACCTTAACCTTCGGAATCGCGGTTCAATCTCCATGGGCAAGCTTGTCGCAATTCAATGGGTTCCAAATCCAGACAAGAAGACGAGGGTCAGACACATTGACGGTGACAAGCTCAACAACCGTAAGGAGAACCTCGAGTGGTTCTAAGAGTAAAAAAATTTTATTTTAGGGGGAAACCCCGAGTAAATTTAGGTGTTTAGTATTAAGTGGGTTAAATTAAGGTAATTTGGACAATTAGTTCCCGACCTCTGAATTGGACTCTTTCGTCATCCCAGTTGCGTAGGAGGTCGTCCCAGAGGAGTTGGTAGAATTGCCAATCCAAGGACGATTTGTCCTCCCAGGCATTGAGGATGTACTGCTCGTAGAGTTCATGACCTCTGCCTTGCACCAGACACCCTCTCCCTTGGAACGTAAGGCTTCTTCGAAGTGCTCGAATGCGATTGGCTGCGGGACCATCTGAAATGACACTTTTTGTCCGTTTGGTCAATGTTCGTGTCTCGTGCCATAGTCGACGAAAATACAAACAAACAGGTTATATATGAGTTTGAGACCAAGAATGGTGTAACTCGACCTGTCCGATTCAAATTCGAATAAAAATTTTTTATTTCATGCAATGTTTTATTTCTGTGCCGTCTTCAAGTATGCCCCAGTACTTACGCTTGGAGAGGACATGAACTTCGGTGAAAATTTTGTCCAATTTGAATTGACCCATCTTTTCACCGACCATTCCCATTTCAATGAGTTTGTTATAGCCTTCTTCGTTCGTCATGAGTGCGTCAATGTTCTCATAGTAAACCTTCACTTTGGATTTGACTTCGGAGAAGAATTTGTTGTAGTTGTCAAGGACTGCCTTTGCGAACTGAGGGTAAGACCAATGTTCGACAATAGGTTTTAATGTGGTTACTAAGCCACTTTGACCTTGAGTGAATTCGTACTTCAAAACAAAAGGAGAAACCTTTCAACAAAGTTGTCGACCTTCTCATAATGTTTACTCTTCATCTCTTGAGGTTTCTTAATGGAATATCCCCATGTCGAATTCATAAGCAATTTGAGTGTCATTGCAAGTTTGGGGTTTGAAGCTTTCCTAATATCATACAGTTGTTGTATGACTTTTCCAACTGTATAGTTCCTTCCTGGGAACTCACCATCTTCGTTTGGAATTCCAGTCGGGATATATTGGACGAACCTCATGTACGCAGCGTTAAGGTCGACATAGTATATCTTTTCATCTGAGTCGAACTTGTCGCAACCAATGGGTCCAGTTCGTGGAAATTCAAGTGAGTCTCTTATCTTCTGAGAAACTTCGCCTGCTATCTCATAAACATCGTCGAAGCAACCTGTTTCATATAAAACCTTCTGACCTAACTCAGATGCTCTCCAATACAATTTGACGTCAATTGGATGTCTCAATGGAAGTTTGTTTATAGCATCTTGAAGTTCTTGCAACCTCATTGGAAGTTCTTCTGGTTCAGGTTGGTATCCGAACAATCCAACTCCTTTTGGAACTGTGTACTTCTTTTGTGCTAGAACTTTGTCTGGAACAACTTTTGGTCTTGCTAACAATGAAAAGTTTGTTTCGTCTTTTGGTACAAAAGTTTCTGTCAGCTTGTCATCTGGAATTGGTTCCAACAAACCTTTCTCGAAAAGAATGTTTACAGCTCTGACAATGTTGCACTTGCCTTTTCCGAACAATGGGTTTGTAAGACTTTCGTTCAACATGAAGTGGTTGTGGACAATTACAATCTTCAACCATGGTAAGTCTTTGTCAACAACATAGTCGTCATGTGAAGAACCTTTAGCTGTAGGTATGTTGACTCGGATATTGACATTTGCCAACGGTGCAATTTTTGCCAATTGACCTCTGAGAATGTACCTTGTCTTCACACATGACTCAAGATACTTCATCTTCTCTTCTGAAACAAGACCAGAGTTCCTGAGACATGTAAGAATGCAAGGTTCATTGACAATTGTTTCAATTGAATTGTAAATTCCATACCTTGTCAAGTCAATGTCAGACTTATTTATGAACGGGAAGTATCCAGCATGTTGTCTGACTGCTTGAGGGTTAGGTTGGTACCATTCGAACTTGACACTTGCAATTCCTTCAATTGCATTCAAAATGTCTGAGTCGGAGTCAACCATTTGTTCTCTCTTTGTAGTCTTGAAAGCGTCAAGAAGCATTGCAGCTGTTGTGACATTGCCATGTGCATAGTAAATGTGACCGTCCAAATCTGTTACGGTTAGTCTGAGATTGTATCCTTTCTTATTTCCGTCTTGTATGGCAGCAAGTACACCCATGAAGCCTTCTTTGTTCTTTCCTTCGTCAAAGTTTACTGTAAAGGTTCGACCAGATGTAATTTGACTTCTAACTTCACGGTACTTTTCATATGCATATCTTGTTCTTTCCATGGGAGCATGTTTGTCTTCACCTTTTCCTTTTTTCCTTCTCAAAGGATGCAATTGTTCGTCATGTTTCCAGTAGAATCTGGCAAAGCCGTCGTGTCCTTCAACTTGAGGTTCACTAACATCGAAAGGCATGTCCATAAGACGTTCTTCTTCTAACCTCTCTAGTCTGTTTGGATAATTTGCGCGTGCTGTTTCTAAGTCCATCTCGTAGCGAAGACCAGACAGTTTGTCATAGACTTTTATTGGCTTTCCCTTCCTATATTTAAACTTCTTCGAAACTTTCCAACCATATCTTTCTAACTCTGCTTTTATTCTAGCAGATTTTCTATCCATTCTATATGGGGGCATTTTTATAAAAATAAAAAAATATTTTTTTCTTTACTTTACATAACCACCGGCTGCCATAAGTCTTTGACGCCAACCCATACCAGCTAATGAAGGTTGACTTAAACTTTGGTTTTGGTTTATCTTCAGTTTTTGGTTTTTCTTCTTCTATCGGTTTTTCGTCACTTTTCGGTTCCTCTGACTTTACCTCACTTGCAGGTATGGTTGTGTCGTCAACATCTTCATAAATATCATATGCCATTTGTTTTTGTTTTCCTTTCAACTTTTTGTGTTTGTTGTAAAGTTTAGAATATTTCGACTCTAAGTCAATGAGATGTTCTATAATGAACTGTTGGTCAGTGAAGTAAACTTTTCCATCTGTTGTCTCGAAAGCTCCTTCAGACTTCAATATTTTATTTGTGAGAGTCTGTTTCTTTTTTGAGATACTAGCCGTTCCATTTCTATGAAAAGTGACTTTATAGTTAGGGTTTGTATTTCCAGACCTGGCACTTTCTATTATTGAATTTTTCTCTTCATCTGTAAGTTCTTTGACAGGTTTTGACAATGGTTCTGAACTTTTTGTTTGTGGTGTCAAATCTACCGTTTCAACTTCTTCGGTCATTTCATCTCAGTAAAAAATTTTAGTTTGGTTTGTTTTCAACTGGTTGTTTAGGTTTTTTAAGTCGGTCTAAAACTTCCTGAGGTATAGGAAGAACTTGACAAACACGTGGTTGTGTAACTGCTGGAAGTCGACAAATCCATCTTGAACCCATTTGTCTCAATGCTGTATTGTTCATTTCATCTCAGTAAAAAATTTACATTCCCCACGTTTGAGGCGGTTGCGGTTGGTTGTTGTTTACCCACTGTTGTGCATGGTTATATCCTCTGTTAAAGAATCTTTCACCTTGGTCCATATAGTGTCCTGCTTGGTTATAGTAGTCATTTGCTTTGTTATAGTAGTTTCCTGCTTGTCTTCCTACATTGTCCATCCATCCTTGAACTTTTCCTCTTGTTTCAGGATTTGGAATAAGATTTGCTGCATCTCGTGCTACTCCCAACCTTTCTGTACAGTTTGTATAATAGGTTGTGCTTTCTCTTTAAGTATACCTAATGTACTCAAAATCTTCCTTCCAATTCCAAATGCACCTCTGGCTATTGTTCCCACTGCGGGCAAAAATCTGGATGCAACTCCTGCTAATGCGCCAAATAAACCCATTTCTTAGGGTAAAAAATGACGAATCCAAACAAGGACCCCTATGTTTCTAAGCAACAAAGAAAGCACTCATGATAAAAATCTTTAGTTCAACACCAAATGCTTGGTTTATGGATATCTTGGAAAACATTCCGAGGTATAGAGAAGATGGACCACCATACTGGCTAATATTTGTCGGTCAAAACACAAGATACTGTGAAGCCATACCATTACAGTCCAAAAATATTTTAGATGTGAAAACTGCTTTGACAATATTCGTTGACAAATACCATCCAACAAAACTGACATCTGACTGTGAAAGTTCTTTCAAATCAGACGATATTAAAAACTATCTGCGTTCAAAAAATGTAAACCAATATTTCATTGTCGACCAAAACCATTCTGCTCTTGGTGTCATTGACAGTTGTATAAAAATCTTAAGAGACTTAAACCAACCACAAGGTGGTGAGGTAGATGAAATGTCATATGACGACAAATATAGACACTTCTCCATGGCAAAGATGAGACAAGTTTTAAATATTTACAATAGCCGTAAACAAAAAGGTTTGGGAAACCACTCCCCGAAGAAATGAAAAACAACCCGACTTAGAGAAAGACTATATATTTAATAGTTTAGTCAAAAGAGACAAACAAGAAAGAATGCCAGGCTTCAAACTTAAGAAAGGTGACAAAGTAAAAATAGAAATACCTAAACGCGACCCATATGAAAATACTATTGACTATGACAACAATGGGAACTCGACAGGTACTCGCATTCGTGTTCGTAAAAATAGAAGAAAGTATACAAGAGAATATTATGAAGTTTTAGGCAAACATGGCAAAATGTACAGACTGCAAGCAGAAGATAAAACTACTATTGTCAGACCTCGTTTCAAACTTGTCAAAGTTCAAGGTGGTATACTTTCAAAGACAGTTCCTAACAAATATAAGACAACTCCTGACGAATATGCTAAAGAAGTTGAAAATGACGACTAAGCATTTCTATACCATGCGTAAACTGTCATGTAAGGTGGCATGTAGTCTTTACTTTGTCCCGTTGTTTGCGTATATCCTGAAACGCGATGTGTATGGCTTCCTCCTCCCTGAGTGTCACCCAGTAACAATTTATAGCAAACTTAACGTCGTCTTTAACATCATATCCTTTACCTTTTGTCATTCCTGCCAATCCCAATATCTATGCTTATGCCAACCTGCTTCAGCTGTAGTTAAATTTATGTAGTGACTGTGTGCAGGTAAGTTTTCACCTGAAATCGTTTTACTTCCACCTGTTTCCTTTGAAGAGTTTGCACAATACAAAAACCTGTCGACTATTTGAGTCCAAGTTCCAAAACCAAGTACTACTTCTGGTCTGGTAGAGTTCATTGACGTATAAATAGAACCTATAGGATATACTGTTTGAAGTATTTCTGTCTTTAATGTTTGAAGCTCTGTTTTGTCTGCTTTTTTATATAACTTTTCTTCAAGTTCATTTACGTCAGAGATGCTATGTCTATGATATTTTTGTGGGTATGTTCCTTCTGTCCATGCGAAAATACGTTCTTTTGTTGCATCTACATATCCTTTTATCCATGTCGAGTCTGCTTTTGTATTCCTTAACTCTGTAACACCTTTCTCAAGCTCTTTCAACTGTTGTCCATCTTCCATTAAACCTCTGGTATGACTTGAAACCGTTTGTGTCAACATATCTACAGTTTCTTTGTCGGCTTTAAGGTCTAAACATCCTGAAACCCACCCTGTATTGGCTTTACCTTCTAAAATCTTCGATGTCCGTTCATGGTACCATTCAACCCTTTTTATAATTTCATTGTCTTTTTCATCCACATATTCCTTATCTGCCTTCTTCACTAACCCACTAGCCAGATATGCTAACTCATCGTCAACATACTCTTTGTCAGCTTTCTTTTCAACATCCTCTTTTGTTGCATATGTTGCATCTGCTCTGTCATGTTCTTCTTGAACTTTTTCAATGACATACTCTTTGTCAGCTTTGTTGTCAATATCTGCTTTCAAAAGAAGTTCATCTATAGGTTTCTCGTTTAAAGTTCTTTTTGTTGGATTTATACAGACAGTATGGTTCTTATTGTCTTGAAACAGAAACTCGTCTGTCATTGGGTTTATCGTCAGTTTTAAGTTTCCTTCTTTCAATGACTCAGATATCTTAGAATAGTTTGAAAAGTTTGTTGTGTTCTTATTTAGAGCTTGCATAATGAGTTGTCGGTTGTGTTGTATTTCTCTCATAGACGCTGTTTCATTTGACATTTTTATTCTAGATAAAATATGCTTTCAATAGAAAAAGAAAATTCAAGAGTTGCTACAACTAAACCATTAGATGAACTTTTTACGAATGTCGGTCAAAAGTTTGAGACAGAGACCGTAAAGCATGAAGGCTATCGTTTTGACTACCCATTAAGATGGCTAAGAGACCCATCTGTCACAAAAGCTATTGGCTTTCGTAGAATGAAGTTTGTGTCTGTAGAAGATAAAAGTTTTCCATTTATTGTAAGGTTTCATATAGATTATATATCTGAAGGGAAACGAAAAATGTGGGAAGAAATTGAGCTAATACAAGTTGACCTTTCATCTTCTCTACAGACTGCGTTAAAAAATATAGAAGATAAAATAAATTCATGTTATGCAAAATATGCTGATGAATATGCAAATACCGAGAGCACACTTTATGTGAGAATTGTATATGACAAACAAAATTCACAAGTGTCATTTCAAATCTACGAAGACAATCCAAAGAAAGACGAACAAATATATACAGAATTCACTGCAATGTCATGGTATTATTTGCAAAGAATGTTAAATCAGAAAGTCGAACTTCCTTTAGCAAATATTTACAGTCGATATGCAAGAGATGAACCATATTTATTTAAAGATGTTTTCGACCCAGCTGCTATTATAGTTCATGCTTCATTTTCTGGCGCCCAAAACTCTTTTTTATGCTTGGCAAATGACTTTTACGAAAAACCTACAAAGCTATATGAACCACCAAGTGGAAGTATTTCAGACTTTCAAGTATGGTTTACAACAGATGGAAGAAAGAGAATAATTCCATTATACCATGCGTTTTACTTAGAACTTAGTTTCATATACAACTACTATCGAACGGTAAAAATATAATTTTTTAATACGGTTGAGGTGTTGGATTTGGTTGCCAACTAGACTGTGGTGCAGGTTCAGGCTGTTGTATAACAGGAGCTTGTTCTTCTGGTTCAGGGTCTTTAGGTATAATACCAACGAACTGACCTACTCTTTTACCAATATTTTTGACACCGTTCCAAATTCCTCTTCCGACGGTTTTTATTCCATTCCATATACCTCTTCCAACATTTCGAAAGAAGTTTCCTATCTTACTGAAGAAACCCATTTTACTATATGTAAAAATCTAATGTCCGCCTAGTCTCTTACGTTTCCTGTTGAGTTCCATAGCATTCTTTAACTGGAGCTCATACATTCTGTTTCTCCTCTGGTAGAAAACATATTCTGGGTCAACTCCTGTGTTCGCGTCATCTGCATAAAGTTGTTTATATCCCACTTCAGGGTTTGTATAAAACTCTTTCCATCTCATATTTGCATACCATGGTGGTAAGCCTAACGCAGCGTCATTTGACATGGCAGTTTGCATTTGTACATCTGTTGGCACTTGACCATAGTTTGCCATTGCAGTTTGTATTCTAACTTCATTTGGAATATTCTCTGGGTTTGGTTGTCCAGGTTGCTGTGCATTCGCTAAGTTCTGTGCGTCCATTTAATATTAGATAAAAATATCTCTTACGAGTACATATACTGGACATTTGCAGGCATTGGTTCATCTTCATATTCTCTATATCTTTCTGCCACGTCAAATAAGTAAATGACACAATGGAAAAAACCTAAAACAAGTAGTCCTATTTCAAACCACATTTACTTACTAATAAAATTTCTTTGTTATGACACTTTCTCCAGTTTATAGGACCTCTCTCATATTCTATCTTGTCATATATAAACTCATAGTCATGTATGTCCTCTAACCATCTCATAACGGTTTCCAAACCACTTTTATCGGATGTAAAGTAAAAGCATGGATGGTTATGTAAAACGTCTAAAGTTTCTAAAGAGTCTCTCAAAGTCCAGTCTACTTGGTATTGAAAATCCCATGTGTTATAGAACGGCGGGTCCACTATAAAGAAAACATTTTCCTTGTCTTTATATTTTTCATACAAATCTGTCCAATGACATCTCACAAACTCTATACCCTCAATATATTTTTCTATGTCCTCTTTGAAAACATTTGTATAGTTAAGATATAAAACTTTTGACATAAGTGTTTCAATGTCATGAACTCTTATAGCACCACTATATAATAGTCTAGCAGATATACTATCCCAGTCTATATATTCTGCTTTTTTCAAAACCTCTCTCACAATATCTTTCTTATCTAATGGTATACGTTCCATCTTACCTATAGGTATCTTTTCTTTTAACTCTTTCAATATTTTGTTAGTGTCTGGAATATGTTTGAGACGGTTCATATAGTTGTCGAAGTCATTGCATATAATCTTTGAGTCAGGAAATACAGTATGGCACAAATGGGATATATAGAAACTTCCACCGAACAAATCTACAAATGTTAGACCATTCGGTAGTTTCTTAAGTTCTCTCAATAGAATATCTTTACATCTACTCTTATTTCCAAAGAAGGGTAACGGTGGTTTTGTGAAATTCATTTTATATTTAATAAAAATGTTTTTACCCCAAAAAGTGACAGAAAAGTGACAAAATATGTACGAAGAAGTCTTGAAAATTCAAGAGGGTAGAAAAGAGGTTAGAAAAGAGGTTATATCTAACCTTCTACCCTAAACATTATTTTTGTCTGATTTTACGAAGAAGTCTTGACAAAACATGAAAACATATATATTTTGTGAAAAGCTCCTGGAAGACCCGTATATAAGAACTTCATTTATACTAAACATCTTCAGGGGCTAGAAGGGGCGCAGCCCCTGGAAGCCCCACTCCCTTTTTTTTTTTTTTTTTTTTGACATAACAATGATAATGCTATACATGTATTCTTACTAAGGTGTTGATAGATGGTTGATCGTGAATCATCAGTTCCGATTTTTGAAAAGGAAATTTATCAAAAAAAATCTCAAATTCCTTCAATAGTCAATTGAAATCATAAATCCTTAAACAATAAATGAATAGTGATCAATTCAATTTTTGAGAACTATCGGTTTTAGAATTTTAAAACAAAAATGACGGTTAAAGATAATTTTTTTATCTCACATCACTTATTTTTTAGAAATATATTGTAAAAACATAAATACAGAAATATTAATCAGGAAATTTGAAATCAAAAGGAGAAATTCGATTATTTTCCCTTCAAATTTCAATTTTCCATGAAATTGAATTCAATCATCATAACTATAAGAGGCATATGAAAATTTTATGAAATTTCACTTGAACTTGATTTAAAAACGATGATCGATCACTTCACTTAAATGTCTGTTGTCATCAACCTCCCAGATGCTCCACCACCAATTGGCCCATACTGCCTCGCCCGCCTTTGTGGCAACACACTTTACACATCAGGCAATGTAGCTCAGTCTGCTGATGGCACAGTTCCAAAGACAATCGGAGAGCAGACAACCCTTTCTCTTCAGAACATGGAAAAGGTCATCAAGGCTGCAGGCATGGACAAGACAAACGTTGTCAAGTGCAACTGCTACCTCGCCAACATGGATGACTTCGCTGAAATGAACAAGGCCTACTCTGCCTTCTTCGGCGATCACAAGCCATGCCGCTGCTGCGTCCAGGCTGGCAAGCTCTGCGACCCATTCCTCTTTGAGGTTGAGTGCATCTGCTACAAGGCTTAAACATTACGTTATCTTCAATTATATTTTATATATGTTTTTTCTATGAGTATTATATATAATGTACAATGTTTTGAGTTGTTGAATTTATATTAAATAAATTTTCCATTTATTATTTTAAATTTTATTCTGCCTTTTCATAGATTTAAGATATAATAGTTATTGTGATGTGTCTTCAATTAGTTATTTTAAAAACGATAAGGGTAGTATAAAATATATTTTACAAATACAAACATAAACCGGATAATTAACTTAGCCAAACGGAAAGCGCTAGTCCGAAAACACAAATAGGTGGATAAATACTCGGTACATCAATTTCAAGTGTTGATTTGCATACGCGACGAACCATAATGTATGGAATTGAATCATCTTGATTCACTAGAATACAATTCTTGATACTTGGAATAATCTCGCGGTTCAAAAAAGAAAGTTCCCATCGACCAGTATTTGAAAGTTTAGGCTTTAAAGATACTAGTTTACGGGGTACGAATTCAACTTTTTCGAACATATTAACGACTGTTTCTCTTGGTGTAGATTTTGATTCTTGACGAAATTCTACAGTCATTATTTCACTGCCAAATTCTTCATCTTTGCGTAGAGAAAATAATTGATTTGAATCTGTAACTAATAAATAAGCCGCAAATTGTTTCTGTGAAAAATGCATATCACTGCCTGAACTAATTGGTACCGATGATGTTGGTCTTCGAGATTTTGTTTTTGTATGGAATAATGGATCGCCGTCGTAAGAGAGCTGAAAATGAAATCTTTTTCCTTTCCAGCCAATTTCATCAGTCTGTGTAAATCTGTATGTTATAAATCGTGAGTACATGTTAGATCTAATTTTTGAAGTATCAATGGGAGGAAAAAATCTTGGATCACGTTTTTCATTAATATTAAATTCTTTAGAGGTCGTTTTATTTTCGCAGTTACCTCCATCACCTGACATGTGATCAAATACAAGTCCAGATGAGTTCTCCGATGTATCATCAGATGTCATTGAAAACGTATTTTTGAGGAATGTAAAGAAAAATTCTAAACCCCTATCGAGGGAAAGATTGAAAGACTTAACCAAGAACAGACTATTGGTACTAAATAGACCCCAATCTGTGCATGTTGAACATAGAGATTCGATTTTATATCAGTTTTTCAAGAATGATATCACGACTCAATTTAAAAATTGAATATTAGATGGACAGAATAACTTCTCTTTCTTTTTCTTTGAAAATCATTACTTTAATTCACTCAAAATCTAAAGAAAATCGAGTTCAATATTAAAGTAAATGAAATTTCGAGCAGAAATGTGAAAAAATGTTTTTTAACAGGCTACTTATTGCAAATAGAAACAACAAGTTTTCCCAAAAAATATTTCAAAAATCAATTTATTTTATCAAATTTACAGAATTTTTCTTCAAAATTAGAAATTTAAATATTTCTTGGAAAAATGAGATATGTAAAATGAATTTATAATGAGATTTCTATAATTTTTACACATAAAACATTAAGAAATTGATTGAAATTTGAAATTTTGATTTAATTTCCTAATATTTAACAGAGATTATATATTATTTTGTACTGCCATTGGCTCAAAAAGAAAGAACAAATGCTATATAAAAATGACAGAAACTATTTCTAAATTATTTATTATAAAAGAAAATATCTATAGAATATAGAAACTCTATTGAGGAACATATGGCTTAAGGAATGTCTTCTCAGCGATCTGACCGAAACCTGTTGCAATAAGAACAGAAATTGTTTCAGTAAGAGCTGTAATATTTGTTCCGAGTTCACTCTCCTTCTGCGTAAGGTTCTTATCTTTCAATATCATGTTGAATGTGTTTGCATAGCTCAATCCGCCCATTGCGCCAACTAAAAATACAAATAAGAATTCTGACCAGGTCGTCATCCAGTGGAGCATTGCTTGCGATAGCCAGATGCAAAAGTTAAACATCTGGAACAAAGCCATGTACGTAAGATGTGGAAATTCGAAGAAAGTAAGAGTCGAAGCGAAAAGTAAAACTGCGACGTGCTGGACGAGAAGTAAGAGTGGAAAGAAGTATTTGTGAGTCTTTTGGAACTCTTGTGTATGAGCGCAATCGTAAAATGCAGAGGCAATAACATATTGAGCAAAATAAACAGTATCACAAGTAATTATATAGTAAATGATCTTACGAAGATAAGACCAAGACCAAACCTTAACCTTTTCATCTGGATGAGTTGGTTCAGTTTCTTGCTGAGATAATAAAGCGGTTGAATTTAATTGCTCATTTCCTTTCTTCTTTTCTCTAAGTATAAAGAAGTATGAGCAAAAGTAGATGGCAACTAATGGAAGTAATGATAAAAATGAATATTTGTAATCGAATTTGAATGAAATAACGAGAATTGAGAATAAACTTCCTAATATACCAGCAGTTCCAGTTCCAATTCCCCAGAATTTCATTAGCGAAGATTTATTTATATATGCCAAGTATCCCAGAGTTACGGATTCGCCAAAATTACATGAAAACCCGACGAAGAGGATGGAAATTAAGCATGTCCAAAACTTTGGAGCATATGCACATCCAATGAGACCAATTGCCATTAAAGAAGCATTTGTGAAGAATCTAAAATCGTATGTGAAGTTTAATGCTGAGAATAAGGTATTGACAGATCCAGCAAAGAGTCCGCAAAATGTGCAAGCCATGTCGACAGCAGGTACAGCTCCTTTTTCATTATAATGTTCAACGATTCTTTGAGCACTTGACATAACGATTAAGAAAAACAGGTTGTTAACTGTACCTACAAATGTCATTGCAACCTTTTCTAGGCATGTTGCCGGCCTATCTTGGGTTTCCATATTTATAAAAAAGTGACAGATCATCTTGGTAAAAAAGACATCAATCATAAATGGATTTTTACATTCGAAACATTCATGATTAGCAAAAATTCATATAGATTTGATACAGACAATGAAAATTAATATTAATTTTTGAATTCCAACGTCCAAAAAATGGTTTAGATAATATGGGTTAACATAAATATTTACACATAACTATGTGGTATAATATCCTTCATTGGAATGAAACAATCTGGATAAAAATGTGGAGATTCAATTCCAGAACATAGTGAACTTTCATCTCACCAATAAGGATAGTACATTGGATTCTTCTGGTAAATGCTGTCTTCTGAAAAGAACTTTAACTTCTCCTGGACAATCTTCTTTTTGTGCCAACAAATCAAATAAGGAAAATCTATAAAATTGATATAAGGACAGTAACGATTGTGCATTATAGTTATTGATGCTTGGCTTATATCACCATACATTGATACCACAAAGTGACTTATTCCATTGAAAAATATACAAATCTCTGATTGAATCCTAGTTCCATACAATAATTTAACGATATTCATGATATGCAATTGCCATTATCATTTTATTTGATTAAAATCTGGAGGCGCCAAATTTTGGCGCCTTCCTCTCAATTCTGGCGCCAAAAATTTTTAAACTGAAATGAACAATATCTGGGAACATGCCTTCCTTTTAAAGCAACAGCCAAGTGGGAAGGTTTGTGTTGAACAGATGCAATCAAATTCAATCATAGAGCTTGGCCTCAACGATTTAATTTTCCAGATATTCATCAATAATCAAGCAATGTACCATATTGACAGGATTTTTGCTATAACTTCAGACCCTTACGTTTTACATGTTTGGAATTTCCACTTCCACAACGAAAATTACGCTATTGTAATTTCGACACTTACGTCATTTCATTCACTCTTTATCAATTTGCTGAAGAATATGCAAGACTACTTTGGAAATGTTGACAAAAATCAAGATGCTACATGTCGCTTTAACATAATTATGTCATTTATTTCATCTTGGCTTATTAACGAGAACAATCAAGTATCTGCTCTCGGCATCAATGGTCCTGGCATATATTCAGCATCAGACATTGGATTTTCTTCATTTGAGCCATCTTTATACTTTAATAGTAAGACTGATTACGTCTCCTTATGGAAATCAGTAATTCTTAACAATCGAATTCTAATTATCTCAGAAAATGTCGAGGACATTGCCCCGGCGGTCTTTTCTGTCATTGGCCTGTCTTCACCGTTTGAATACAAAGGGAAATATCTAATCACAACAAACCAATACGATAAACGTATATCAAATAACAGATTGAACTACTCTATTGTTGGTGTAGTTGGCAAAAACATCAAAACTGCCGAATTTCAGAAATATTTTAGTAATATAATCAAAGTAGAACCAAACTCTGGAAAACTTAACGATACAATCATAGTTCATAAAAAGATGAAGCTTTTATATGATGAAATTTGCGTTATATCAGATAGAAACCTCGAAAATGATCCATATTATGAATTATTGAACAAAAGGATCATAACTCCAGATTTGGATGCAATCATATGCGATAAAATGAAACAGAAAACTCTTACTGTACCAGAGCTAATGACTCTTGAGACAACAGAAACCTTCCAATATTGGCTACATCAAAGAATTTACCGTAGCAACCTTAGGAATTCATTTTTAAGCGTTATTCCAAGCGAAACAGTTAATTCATTATCAGATGATGACTTGGATAAGGCTTATGGCCATATAATAGCTCTCAGAAAACTTTTTCAGAATGATTTCCATTTTCAACATGTTTTGAGGAAACACAAAACACTCATTGCTAGAAGAATAGGTATGAATAATGTCCACTCATACTCTTCTGACTCAAGCTTAAGCTCTTCATTATAACATATTTGATTTTTTTGTGGGGTCTTGGTTTATTGTTGTATTGTTAATAAATGTGTTTGTTTATAGCTAATTGATTATTGTTACTTCTTCAAATGTATATGAACTGCATATAAATTTAATCTCTATTGGAAAGAGATTATATAAGAGGCAGATTACTGAGTAGTAATACTTTCATAGAACACTCTGGCATCTTCCCTTTCCTAATCCATATTAAAATTTAGAACTGTAGAGTTCCGGTATTTTACTTTTTTTTTAGAATTTGAAAATGCAAAAGAATTCTGATTTATTTGGATCTTCCAAAATCCTAGACAGTCTTGGGTTTCCTGTAAGCAATGCTTTTCCTTCATATGATGATGAGAATTCAGCTAAAATCAAATAAATTTTAGTATTTTCAAATACTGGTAAGTTTGTATCAATAAAACCAGAAAATTGTGAAATGGCTAAAAGAGGGGAATGCGTGTTACCAAATATTTCATCTATCGCACAAATTGATAATAAAAATTTTTCAATAATTGCTGAAGAATCAGAAGTTAATATAGTTACATCAGAAGATTCAGAGTTTAAAATCGATAAAATACCTGTCACCAATACAAAATCAGTACATTTAACTAAAGAAAATCAAATTTTGTTAATTAATAACAAATTATCTACGAAAATCTACAAAAATCAGACTGACATTGCTAACTTGTTTGATGAGCAACCTCAATCCGAGTACATTTCATCTATTCTCGTTGACGAAACCCTTTATATTTTTTCGGACAAAATTTTCTCAGGAAAAGTACAAGAAAACTCTACAATTTCGACTTACACACCAAAAAATTACACAGCTTCAAAGGTAATTCATTACCAAAATGATTCTTTTTTGGTAATCTCAAAAGATAAAAAGAAAGTACTTTTATTGTCAACCAAAGACTCAGAAATGACAGTTACAGAAGAACTACAGTCAACAACAGACATAATTGACGTTTTAATCTTTGATACAGATAAAATCTGTTGTATTTCAGAACACAACATCATACTACACAAGATAGGCGAGTCCAAGTCATTTAGAAACACAATTAATCCGAAATATACAATAAATTGTTCGAATTATCTTCCGAATAAGAATCTTTTAATATTTGGAACGAAAGAAGGTTCAATCATCATTGTCAAATCAATCTATCAAGAAGACAACACGTTTTCTGATTCTGAAATCTCTTATTTGTATAATTTCCATGAATGTCCTGTTGTTAACGTATTTCCACTTACAAACGATAGAATTTTATCGATCGGCCAAAATGGAACATTAGTTCTTTGGGAAAATGTTGTTCCATGGTGGAATGTGCCAAATACTGTTTCTTTGTTATTAAATACCAAATGATACCATCATAAGTAATATGTAGTTGTACCTTAACATTATTTGTTTCATCATTTTCTTTTAATCAAAGATAATTTTTGATTATTTTAGGTATCTGATCAAATTAACTACATTTAACTTAATGCCTTATTTAAGAGAAATATAATTTGCTTTTTAACTTGTTTGAAAGAATAAATTGCCTTAGATAATTTTAATATTTTTTTCTTCTTCCCTTTCAATGCACTTAAAAGAACTTTAGAGCAATAAACATACATGTTTAACATAGAATAATATCTACAGCTCACCAAAATACGTGTTAAAGGTACGACAATCCTGATGAAAAAATGATAGAATTACTATAAATGGTGCAAAAAGCTGTAAATATTTAGGAATGACAAATGGAAAAATTGTGTGTCCATATGTATGCAATCTGATATAGATTGAATAATGAGATTTTAGTTATAATATGATTGCATATAAAAATAACTTTACAAATAATTTCCCTATGTTATAGATATCAAAATTCTTTTAAAATCTCAAATATTCACGAATATCTTATAAAAATGAGCCATTATGATTGCAATACTAGTCCACAACATTATACTCCAATAGCATATAATATATGCTAGATCAAATATATCTGAATTTACTATCAAGCAGCATAAACGCATATAAAACACATCAAAAAAGATGTAAATTATGCTGAGAAAGCTTATTCTGTTAGTATGAGTCTAAAAATAGATTTTGCATTAGTAAATAAATTTAATTACCACTAATTAAATTCACTAATTCCCACTTTAATATTGATTTCAATTAAAAGTTGAAGAAACAGTCTTCAATAAAGAACAATATAGTTCCCTAGTCCAAACGTATAATATCCACATATCAGAAGTCCAAATCAGATCAATAGCAATTTTCTGAAAACGATGTAAATGTTTTTTTGAAATGTTTACAAAAAACAAGGAAAAAAAAATTTGAAAAAAATGAGGTCCCGTGGAAGTGGAAATTGGAATCCCAATTCTCCATATTCTCCACCACGAAGCGGAAATCATTCACCTGTTCGAGATTTGTTTCGTGCTTCAAGTATTTATTCACCAAATGGAAATTCAGTTCATTCAGAGTACCGAACAACGAAAAAACAATCAATTAAAGAAAAATATACACTTCCAGATGAAATAATACATCGTAGCAAATACAAACCAGTGTTAAATAAGTCTCCAGTTTCATCTCCCTCAAAAGGCTCTCCAATTAAATCAAGAGATTCACCATACAAACAACAACAGTCACCAAAACTCGTTGTTAGCCTGACTGAACGCTTAAAACAAAATGGTGTAATTAACGATACAAGATCATCACCAAACAAGCGTTCTGAGCATATGGATCCAATAGAACGAATTAGAAAATTACTTGAGGAGATTGCTTCTGACTCTGATTCTGATAATGTTGAAGATATCATCGATTCAATTCATGCTGTTGCGGATGGAAGGATGCCAAAGAGCTCCTGTAAGTATTTCAGCAATATTGATTTACCACAGACTCAATATATTCCACCAAAACCTAAAATCGAAAATATACAAAAAGAAACTCCTCCAAATAACACTCCTAAGTCTGTTCAACAATCCCCTGCTACCACTAAGAAGTATCCTCCTAAGAAACCACTTAATAATGTGATAATTTTGGGAGATTCCGAAGATGAAATTCCAGATGTAGTCAAAAGAGATATAGAAGACACATTAGATGTTAGCCCTATCAAGAAGAGCACTACTACACAAGAAAAGCAAGCAGAAACAGTTGAAAAACCACAACAAAAAGCTCCATCACCAAAACAACCACATGTAAGTCCAAAATTCAATGTTGGCGAGGATCTTTACAACCAGGTCTCATCATCGTTGAAAGAAGATGACGTGAAATCAGTTAATAGTCAGAAATCTGGAAAATTAAGTCCAGGAAAACGACTTTATGCCCTATCGACAGGTCAGCCCATCGAAGAAGAAGAGCTGCCTCCTGTTCCTCTCGACAACGTTGTTTCTTTCGATAATGTTGAGAAACCACAAGATTCTCACAAAGATGCCATCGAAGAGATCCTAAATCTCGACTCAGTGCAAGATCTTGAGTCAGAAAGGGAAATTCGACAGAGAATTAATAAGATTATGAAAGAAAATGGAGATCCAACGGTAGAAGAAGAAGACGAAGAGGAAGAACTCCATAGTCAGATACAATCTCCATCACCTGAAGAGGAAGAGTACGTTTCCAGCCCTCCTGCTCCAAAATTTGAAAAATCATCTCAAATTAAACCAAAAGTTGAATACAATTCTGCGGAGGAAATCAAAGGGGATCTCGAAATAAACGACATGATCGAGATCAAAAGCCAAACAGAGGAAGAATCGGAATTGGATAACGATGATCTCCTTGAATACGCGGACAACATCATCCACAAAGTGAATCCTGATAAAGTAGAAGTCGAGAAAGAGAAGATTCCAGAGGAAGATGAAGTAGAAAACAACGATGACTCCGATGCTATTAATTTTGTCAATGGATACATCGTCAATGCACCAACAGTCGATGATCCAACAGTTGGTGGCAAGTTTGTCGACGAAGACGAAGCCAACAACGACGACGACAAAGATTTCGAAAATATTCTCCAAAAAATCAAAGGAAAACAAGAAACAACAGAAGGAAATGACGAAACAAACACACCTAAAGAAGATCTACCAGGGAATGTCCCACCAAAACAAGAAAAAGAAGTCAAATTTGAAGTTCCAATCAAACTTGACAGCAAAGCATATAATAACGAAAACAATCCAACAAATGATCAGGAAGAAGACATAACACGTTCAAAGGATGAGTTTGTTAACGATGTCATTAAGTCAATTTCGCAAAAAGTTGAAGAAGTCATCAAAGAAGATGATGAACTTGCCGAAACCGAACAGAAACAAGATGAAGAAGGAATATACGTATTAAATGACAAAGAAAACGAACCATTTGATGAAAAAATAAGTGACGCACAAATAAAAGACGAAATCAAATACGCTCAAGAAGATTCAATCGAAGAAATGAACGAAGAAGAAGAAATCAAAACAACTGGTAAAAGTGGAGAAAATGTTCAACAAAACATTGAAAACAAAGAAGAAATAAAAGAAAATATTGAATCAACAGATAATAATAATAAAGAAGAAAACAACAAACATCAAAATGAAGAAGAAACAAAAGAAGATTTCGGAAATAAAGAAGAAGTTATTGATCATGAAGAAAAAGTAGAAACTATTGATGGCCAATCTCCTAAAGAAGAAGTTCCTAAGGAGGAAACTATAAATGATCAAACACTTAAAGAAGAAGAAGTCCTTGATCAAGAAGAAAAAGAAGAGGTATCGAATCAAATTCAAGGAAAAGAAGAAGAAATCAAAGAAGAAGTTATTGATAATGAAACATCCAATCAAATTAATGAAGAAAAAGTAGAAGTTGAAGAAAACAAAGAAGAATTTCCCAAAGAAGAAGAAAAAGTAGAAACTATTGATGATCAAACACTTAAAGAAAACAAAGAAGAAGTTATTGATCAAACTAAAGAAGAAAAGGAAGAAATTCCTCATCAAGAAGAAAAAGTAGAAACTATTGATGGTCAATCTCCTAAAGAAGAAGAAGAAGTTATTGATCAAATTCATGAAGAAAAATTAGAAGTTGTAGAAAAGGAAGAAGAACTTCCTAAACAAGAAGAAAAAGAAGAGGTATCGAATCAAACTCAAGAAAACAAAGAAGAAGTTATTGATAAAATTAAAGAAGAAAAGGAAGAAGTTGAAGAAAAAGAAGAAACTATAAATGGGCAAACACCAAAAGAAGAGGAATTATCTAATCAAATTGAAGAAAACAAAGAAAATGTAAATGAAACAGAAGAAACACAATTGAATGAAGAGCAAAATGGAGAAGTCGAAGAAATTCCTTCTGAAGATGATATTTAGTGACTAATAATTATCATAATTATTTATTCTTGTTATTTTCTTTATTATTCTATTAAAAATGTTAGTTTTTTTGCATTCTTATTGATTTGTTATAACACTCAACAACAACAACAGATCCATTTAACATAATTTCTCTTCATTTTGGATCAAATTTCAGCTTCAAAATGGAAGGGAGTAGCAAATAATGTTGCAAAAATGTGGGGTATGATAAACAAATTCATGAGGGGACGGCTGCTCGACTTCTAACAGTGGTAATCCCACATCTTGATCATAGTTTCAAAAGATCAGCATTCTGGATAGATATAATGAAGAATGTTTTTGCTTATCTCCGCTATTTGTAAATTTACACATTTACTGCATCCTTATAAAAAATTTCTATATAAACCCCAGTTTCTAAACTACTGTTCAGATTATGAAACATGGTTTACAATCTATCACCCTATTCAGAAACGAAATATTTTTTTTTAGTTTTTTATATTTTGATTGGTTCAGGATAATTCCCTTTTGATATTAGCTAATATCTCTCCCTTAGCAGATAATAAAGTTGTGTTTAAGGGAAAGAAGATTCCAGAGGAAGAAGAAGTAAGAATCAACTATAATCCCCGCAATTTTGAATTTTCTCAACCGTTACAAGATTAATAAACTAGTTGCTGATAGTTCACCAAGTTGCCAACAGGTACTAGCACTGCAATCAAGATAATTTTCCAAAAGTTATTGAAATAATCAATAAAATGAAGAAACAGCTGAAAACGAAGAGAATCAAACAGTAACTCATGTCGACAAAGAATGTACCGAAGGAAATTACCCATTAATTACCATATAAAGCGATTTTTTTGAAGATAATACATCTAATCTAGTTTTCAAAGTTGAAAAAAATCAAATTTTACAAGATGATTCAACAGAAGAACAAGGGAACCAATCGGAGAGTCAGAGATTTCAGATGAATGCCTAGAAAAAAGAAAAAAGAGCCAGTGGCGGGACTCGAACCCGCAACCCCAAGATTAAGAGTCTTATGCTCTATCCGGTTGAGCTACACAGGCTTTACATTTAAGAAATAAAATTTTAGAATGAAATAAGAAATCTTTTCCAATTCAATCTCCTTTCAATTTTTTTGAAGTTTGACGGATTTAATCTAATTATCCAGAAAATATGAGGTCAGATGAATGCTCAGCTACATTATTACAATATTCTATAGATAAATAGTTAATTCTAGAACCAAGTTTATCATAGAAATGATTATATGAGTTGATACAATTCTTTATCTGTTCCTAACAATTTTCGTTCCAGTCTATAGATCATTTTCTGCTTCACACAGCTAAAAACATCACAAAGTCATTCATAGGTTTGAATTTTTAAGGGAGTATTTAGGCCTAAATGACATAGTTTTCAATTCTGTTGATTAAGGTTAATTTTCAATTATGATTCACGCCCGTTTTTAAAAATTTGAAATAAAGTCAGATGGGTGTGAGTGCACCCTTAATTATTAATATGATCGCTAATTTTTCTCCGTCCTTTACTTCGATAGTTTCTATTTTTGATAATACCAACAATACCATTAATATCTTCTTTTAAGTAAGGCGAAATATTTTCTCCAAGACATGATATCAACTCTTCAGAACTCATTGGTTGAATATATGATAAAATCCACATCTCTTTATCTAAAGCTATAAAATTTGGAGACTCATCCTCTAAATATGCCTTTTCATCCCTCCATAATAATAGTTCTTCTAGAATCTTTAGACCATTGCTATTGAGATTTCCAAATTTTGAGCATAAATGAACTACAAGCTCCCTTGCCATTTCTTTTGTGAATTTTTGATGCATAAATTCTTCTTTTTCATGAACATTCATTTTGTTAATTATATTTAAATCTATTTTTGATTTAATTGTAATTTTAGGGAGGACATTAACTCTTCTAACAGCAATATTAATTAATTCATCTGTAAAAGGTCTTATTCTCCAATCAACAACACATAATCCATCAAATTCTTGCTTAAAAATGTGTTCTAAACTTTGAGTATTAACTAATGACAAATCTACATACGGATATACATAAATCCCTAATGATTCATGCATTATTTTGAATAATTCTTTGTCAAAAAAGATTTTAATAATTTCTTTGTTATATAATAATTCACTTAAAATGCCAGTACAACATCTTAATTTAAGTAAGTCAATAATAAAAATCCCAACATATGGACTATACAGTACTATCAGACATGGAAATGGTATATAAGTTCTAACTCTATGTATTTCAATTGAAATAAATAATGTGGTCATACTTTTTAACTTGAAAATAACACGTTTTAAATCTTCCTCTTTATCAATGAATTGATATGAAAAATCTGATTTAAATGAACAAAGAGTGAGAAAATCAGGAGTGAAAGTTATTTGAGGAAACTGTGGAACTTCTGAATAAGTTGAATTATACTTAAGAGGTTTTGCAATCGATTTTGAATAATAAAATATCCTTCCATTAATTTCTTCTTCAATGATATCATTATCTTTCGATTCATTTAAACTCAAAACATTTTGTTTCTCGTTAATGAATGAGCTATCCAATAGTTTCGTGATTGCTAATTCGCATCTATTTTCGATAATGTTTTTATTAATGTCATCATTAATAGGATCTATAAAATCAACAGTTAATTGCGTGATATAGATGACTTGAGCTTGAATTGAATTTAATTTTTCCATTATGCTGTCATCTAATGTCTCAATGCTATAATCAGTTCCAACTGGAAGTTTGTTTGCAGTTTCAGTCAAATCTTTTAGAGCAGTGATCAAATCATCTACATCAATCATGAGAGTAATACTTCAATAATGAAAATGAAAAAGTATTGTTAAGAATCATGATTTTAGACTAATTAGCTATATAATTGTGGATGATAACTTATCTGGTTTAATAGATTAGATGATAATTTGAACAAAATATCTTAAGAATTCCACACCAATACGAAATATTCGTGTTTTTGCCCCAATCATGACAAAATGTAGCACTCCCAAAGGTAAAAACAATAAGAGAATATAATTTTCCGTTTTCAAAAAAATTCAACTAATATGGGAAAGGAAAACGCATCAAAGAGGATCGCTGAACAAATTGAAAAAATTAAAACCGACACAACAGCAGAAACAGACAAATTAAGAAGTCTTCAAAAGGAAGCCATTAAAACTCTTAAATACGAAATTGCAGCTGATATTGCAAAGAAAATCGAAGAAATCAACAAACATGCTTCAGAAAATAAGTTTGCAATCATAAGAAACGAGTTTATTGATGAACTTGTAACAAGTTTGGAAAATAAAAATCAAGAATCAGAAGATATTGAAGCACAAAAGCGTTATGACGAATTAAATATCAAAATAAAATACGACAGACTATTTCAAGATCTCAAAAAACAACAAATTGTCAGTTTATATCAATTTGAACAGCAATTCCTTAAAGATAGAGATACAGAATTTAATAGACGCGATCCAGAACAAATTGAGTTACGTGAATCTTCAATCCGCGCAGCAGAAAATGGAGATTTTGAAACTGCTATGAAGTTAAGAGATGAAGCTGTTGCTCTTGGTATTTCTAAAATGGAGAAAAAGACAGAGCAACTAAATCAGCAATTTGAAACAAAAAGGAAAGAGCTTTTAACTAAATTTGGAAATGAAATTTTAGGTTTGACCAGACAATTAAATAATGAACAGGCAGAATACACTAAGAGATACACTGACAAACTCAGTGATATGAAATCTACAAGAGAAAATAGCTTAAGTGCTCTAACTCAACAATATATGAAATTTGCCAGTAAATTTTTACAAGATGAAGCTGCAGTCAGAGGAGCAAACAAATTACAGGAGTTATATATCAATTTCTGCAGAGAAAATAACTTGAAGCCTGCTCAATTCCATGTTGAGCAAAATCTCACAACAAAAAAGAAACTTGGAAAGACAACAAAGTAATTTTATTGTTATTTTTTTTTATTTTGTCTTATACAAATAAAAATGTTTATATAATTATAGTGGGAGCCGATTCCAGCTATGGTCCACCAAGAGATTATGGCATTTTTGCATTTTGGCTGGATAAGTTTTATTGTATTATGATTCTGTATTGTAATCAGGTTATATACTTTCATTAAAATTTCTCCAATGTTTTCAATTTTTTTCGATCAAGTGTGATTTAGAACAAATAAGTTGGAGGTTTTGTTGCACATTGTTTATGTAGAATACATTAATCAAATTGGAGTTTCCTTCAACATACCATTAGCATTTGTTGAGGAGTGCACTAACAGGGTCATTGAATAAACAAAAATTTCGATTTGAAAATCAAACTTCATTTCAATAGATGATTGTGAAATAGAGGATATATTCACTTCATAATCACAAAAATTTAAAAAAGGACAAACAATGCATTTAGAATTCAAAGGTAATCGGGCTTGATTTATCAGTATTAAATGGTATATCATTTGCTATTTTGGTGTTGAATTTCGAAGTATCTTTATGTCGATACTTTCCATTAAACTATTGATCTTTGTTAAAAAAATTATAGATAAATCGTTTATTAAAATAATTTTTTATATTTTCCCTTTTAAAATATCTCTGATCCACAAATGTTCGTAATCATCACCATAAAGACAAATGCATAGGTCCGGCTCAAGTCCAATATAATGGGTTCCAAAATCAGGGGCCCATGCATCTCTGATAGCAATTGACAATCTATGTACAGTTTCAAGATTATAAGGTACCCATTCACGTGTTTCTGGATCTCTTAGCAAAAATTCTTTTCGTTTAGCTTTATCAACATCTTCTTGGACACGCCTTAGTTCATCTTCAGACAAAATTCCTTTATGCTGTGGTATGAAAACATGCTTCATATATGTTTTGAAAGCTTGATAGTATATGTTTGTTCCAGCTCTGAATTGATATTGTTTTGCTTTCCAAAGTGTTTTTGTGAACAATCCAGGAATTGTGTCTTCAAATGAGAGAGTTAAATGATTAAGTATAAAATACTCATGCTTTTTTCTGATTTTGTTCTTCTTTTTTAAATGAAGGGGGCATTCAATCATGACATCTTCAAAAGATGCATATGATAATTTAAGTTCGGTATTTTTACCTAATAATAATGGATCAATTTTATACATACATCTTATTACAAATTGCTCGAATAAACCCAAATCTTCCCATATCTCGTTAGGATCATGATTCATTAAAATTTTTGATCAAATTTTATCGTCATCTAAATTCTTTTTACAATATCATTGATCTAAAACAAACAATAACATATATTTATTCTGATCTTTAAAATTATTATCTGATAATCCTTAAAGTATTATAACATTTTTTGAAAAATTAAAGTTAAAAAGTGTCAGTACCTTTCAAAAATATTCTGACAATAAGGATGCACTGAAGACGATAAGTCATCCTCAGAAATGTACATTGCGATACAATTAAAGTTAATCAATTAAGACACCATTAATTAATGAGAATATTGAAGATTTTGGTTGTAAAAGTAATTGTTTTAGTATTTCTGTCTAAAAAACAAACAAACAAAATAATTAAGGGTCCACTGTAAAAATTGAAAGTCTCTCAAAATTGAGAGGCGATTTGCAAATAATCGTTATCGTCTTTTTTCGAAAATCCACTTTTCCTAGTGTTCTGATTAATATTTTGTGCATGTAACAATAAAGTATATGTTTTAGTAAGATGATAATACATTCTATCACTTCAAATCACATAAAAATTGCAAAATCAGCGAGTTTTATAAGAACATGATTTTTTCGAATTTTTTTCGCTTCTGGATGCGTGTTTTGAAAAATAGATATTTTCGAATTTTGATTTTAATTTAAGTATAAATTTTATATTAGGGATTTTTTTGACCTATTTCCAATCATTAATTCCTAAGTTTTTCTAGGAATTTAATTGAGAAGAAATTAGGAAATTCGCTTTAATGCCATTACATCCTAATATTGTGATGCATGTAGTTTATATTTATTGAGGCTAATGCCGGAATATCGTGCATTTTATAAAAAATTCAAAGAATTGACAATTGGATAGCACAAATTTAATTCTCTAGACAAAGTATTATTGTTTATATATTCAAAGCATTATCCTTCGTTTTGAAATGTTGGCCAAAAATTTTCGTGTTATTTTTTGTGTTTCAGCATAAATTATATATTGACTTATGAAAGATAAGCATTTTATTCATTATCATAAAGATATACCAAAACAAATTGATAAAATTTAAAAAAAAGTGTATTTTAGTGGGTATTATTCTGGCCAATGCCCATTTTTAAACGATTTAATATTGACCATATCAATAGCCGACTCAATGTAAAAATTTAGATATTATTTTTTTCATTATTCAAACTTTGATAAATTTTAGTATAATGAATGATTTTGTTTCGTGTATGATACAGAAATGAAAAGCTTGATTAATATCATTTTGCATTTTTTCAAGAATGTTAGAGTACATCTACATTAAAAAATCGGATTCGAATTGCGATACTGCATCAAATTGTTGCACATCTGATAAGGATCTCAAAAGAGTAAAGTTAATTTTTTGTGTTTTTTTAAGTTTTGGGCCTTAGTAAAAACACCATCTTGAGCAATATTTTTGGGACGACGATAGGCCTTATTTGGCCTTACAGTGGACCCTTAAATAAAAAATTAAAGTTCATAAGATATTGCTTCATTGACATATCTCTCGTAATCATCATCAATGTAGTTATAAGAGCTATTACTACACAAATGGATGCACAAAGGCTTTTTCCCGTTTAAATCTCCGAAAAAGTCACAGAAACATGTTTCAATTGGAAGAGTCAAGAACTGTAGTTTATCTTGGACTAAGTTAATCAGTTCATCATCGTATTCAATGAATGAAGATTTGTGCATCATTTCAAAATAAATTTTTCTAAGCAATGAACTGGATTTTTTCTGTTGCCAATTAACAAAATTAACAAATGAAAGTGCAGAACTATGATATGGCCTGAATTTTCTGGCATTTTTCATCTCTTCACTCATGAAGACTTTGTTCGAGACTTTACTAGTATCATTTGAGATATCTGGCATAGCAATGACAGAGTCCTTCAAGTTAAGCTTAAGAAATCTTCCTGCATTTCCTTTCCAAAACAAATTTTGGTTCAAAATCAGAATATTTTCGATGTTTGGCGGCAAAACAATATCCAACAATAAGAATTTGAATATCTGCTGCTGTAAATCATAGTTTTCTGGGACAATATAAGTTGGTGGGAAAATAATTGGAACAAATTCAAAATCAAACTTGTTAGATTTAATTGGTATGTTAGATCCAACGATGTAGAACTTAGTTTTCAGTTGTGTATTCTTCACAAGTGAGTAAATCATTGTCATTAACTGAGAACTTGAGTTAAAATTGTTCGTTGTTGATACATATACGTTCAAAAGTTGGTTATCAGATGGATCAACTTCAAATTGTTCGCCATTATGAATATAATCAAAATTATATTGAGAAAATGAGTCAACTTTAAAGGATTTGCCTTCTAAGCCTCTTACATTATATGCTCCTACTCGTAAATTCGTCATAAAGTATCCTTCTTCCGAAATTCGAAGTAATTTGTTGTTAATTTCAACAAAATTTTGACGAATATTGCATTTTGATATGGATCCAATCGATTTAACAACAACTTTATTCGATTCTCTCTGCACAATAAAGTTATTCGGATACTTCAAAATGAAATTTTCGTTGTCAACATCGATACAATCGGAGTTGAAGTCGAAAAGATGTCTATACTTCATATGCTCCGGAATTTCATTCACCAAACTTGGCGTTAATACAATTCTAACAGAAGTTAAATTATAATTTGAAAGAATTTTAAGCAATTCGAGCCATTGTGATGCTGTTTCATCAAATGGATTCATGTACAGATCTATTTTGAAAGGTCCATTTCCTTTTGTCAAGATTAAATTTTTTGGTATTTTTGGAATTTCGACTTCAGAAATTATCGATCTGGAAATAAGGACTTGTCTCCACATGGTGAGATAAAGCGATATATTGGATTCATAATCATCATTGATCAAATTTGATTTCAAATCGTTGATATAAAAATTAATCAAATTATAATCGATGAAATAGTTAAATATCTGAGCACCAATCAGAACGCAAGTATTATATTCTCTTGATCTAATAAATTTCTTCAAAACTTTTGAAGGATTTTGAATATGATGCAAAATTATTGATAAAGAAGCAGATTCAATGCTTTTAACGTAAGATTCATTAATGTTTCCAAACAGGAACACGTGAACTCTCTGAGTTTCATTCTGATTCATATAAATAATTTCAGATTCTTCTAATTCTTTGAGAATCAACAATTGTTGATCAATACTAAACCTTGATATATCAGTATACACTTTTTCAGAGTTAATGGCCGTTAAATTCAATTTATCAAGAATTATTGATTCATTTTTCATTTGATCATTAAAAATAGTAACATTTTCCAATAGCCCCTTCTTTTGTAAGCTTCTTGTCATCTTTTCATACATCATTGGAACTTTATCAATAGTTTTTGTTATTGAATCAGTAAATATCGGATTTCCATTAACAAACATCATGTTTTCTGTGATGTTATGCTTATTTATGAACGATAATATCTCATTCAATGATGAATATTCACTAGTTGACGGCTCCATGACAAAATTAAGTAAATTCCATGAAATTTCGCAGCCAATTTTCTCATAAGCATCTTTATATCCAATTTCCAGACCATCAAGAAGAAACTGAGTGGCAGTTCTACCTCCGAAATACCTCAAAATCGTCTTAAACGCAAATGCAACTTCAATTTCAGTTAAATTTGAAGCCCTGAATATAGGAAATGTTACTATTGTTAACATTTGTGGTAACTGTAATTCATCCAGGGCTTTTTGAAGAATTTTTTTGGCTAATTTATCAAATAATTTAATAAATAATTGAACAGTTAATAAATTTTTCTTTGTATAAAATATATCTACACCTTGTCTCTTTAAATCAACTTGAAGATCCCATTTTTCAGCGATTTGATTTGCAAAAACGTCTCTAACAACAGCTCCAGCATATAGACTTGGCGTTTCAACGTAAATTGGCTTAGAACTTCCTATTTGCACCTCATGAATTCTTTCTATTTGTTCTTTTGTAAGATTGAACTTTGAAATAACTCTTTGAAACTTAAATTCTTCAATTAATGAATACAAAAAGTCATAAATATGTGTTTTGACTTGCCTTGAGTTAATCTCGAGGATTGCATTATGACGTGGCATTTTTATCGATTGAAATTCTTTTAATAAAGAATTATTAACTGAAGAATTTGCGATTTTCTGACTGTAACTTGGGAAATTTTGTAGTATGTCTAGTAAATAATCGTATTTGTTTGTGGAATCTGAAATATTGGAAAATATATGACTGATTATTTTTGATTTGAGACCAGGAGTGTTTTCACTTGGAATTTTAGTCTTTTCTAGGACCTGAAGACCTTTTAATACCGGATTTCTTTTATTATTTGGATATTTTAAGGAAGTTTTTGGTTGGAAAAGTCTGAATTTAAGACTTATTAAAAGTAAACTATAAAATTCTGGATCCATTTTGAGTTTTAGTTGATCTAATAGTTGATTTTCATCTATTTCATGATTATTAAACAAAGATTGTTCGATATTTTTATAAAACTCTTGATCAATTTCGCGCAAGAACATTCTAATTTCATCTTTTCGACTACAGTCTGCCCAATCGCCGATCATCTGAAGTTTTATTGATGAGGCAAAGATTATCAAAAATATCAACATAAAAAATTGAAAGATTTTATATGGAAAAATCGATTATTCATTTTAAGCATATATAAATAATTAATGTTATAAGGTTGCCAAAAAAATTATCGATACAAAAATTTTTTTTGCTCTGTTTTCCGATCACCCAAATTTCTGAATTTTATAGGGTGTCCAAAGGTGTGTTTAGCACAAACCTGAATACTGCGAATAGAAATAAACAAGTTACATATATATAAAGTTTATTTAAATATAATCACCATTGGATTCAATCACGCGTTCGCAGCGATCGATCCAGGCTTGAAAGACGCGCTTTAAATCATCATGAGAAAATTGCTCAAATTGCTCTCTTACAAAATTTTCAAGATCATCTGGACTCGCGAATTCGCGTCCTTCAGCTCTCTTTTTTAGCGTGCCGAATAAATAAAAGTCAGAGGGTGTAATATCAGGTGAATAAATTGGGTTTGGAACAACTTTGACATTGTTTTCCACCAAGTAATTCATTACCTTATGACTTTTGTGAACTCTTGAATTATCAAAATGAATTGCAAACTTTTGTTTTTGTTGTTTGGATTTCTCAAACTCATCAGAATTGATAATTTGAGTAAGAACATTGTCAATTAGATACTGAGCATTCATCGTATTAGGTTTTTGAAGAATATCAATTGCGATGATGCCATTCACGCCCCAAAAAACCGACAACATCATCATTGGTGTGTCAATTTTTTTCTTCGGGAATGTTTGCGGATTTTCATCCTTCGGGATCCACATGATTTTGGCTTCTGTTGCATATTGAAACCAAGACTCGTCCCCTGTTACTAAAAAGCGAAACTTCTTGGATTGATACGCACCCAATATAGAGAGGAGCTCTTTCGAAGATTGGACTCTAGATTTTTTTGAACTGAATTAAGGTTGTGCGGAACCCAACGTGTATACGCTAGTTTGTAGTTTCAAATAATTGTGCAGATAATAACTGACTGTTGTACGTGGTATCTTTGTCATCTCCTCTATCCTTCTGAGTGATGCTCTTGGTCTTCATCTAGCGCTTGAAGAATTGCTTTGATTTTTCTTTGATCCGGCGATTTTTTGTCAATTTTTATGATGGGCGCCTTTTTGTTCATGAAGTGATACATCCTAACATGATACGTTACAGTGGAATAGCTAGGAGCATCCATACCGAAGCATTTACCAATGTCTCGTAGATTTTTACAGTCTTTGCATTTTTTTGCAAGAGCGAGGAGATGTTTTCTTTATGATTCATTAAAAAAATGAAAAAAATCCCGCCAAAATTTCCCGCGAAACCGCCTCTTGTCTCAAAATTCATTTTATATCCAGGCATGGCGCCAAAATACAACATACTCATCATATACATATATTCATATTTTTTATTATATATTTATAATCAGCATATATCTCCTTTAATAGTCTCATATAGAGCGCTGTGCTAAACGCACCTTTGGACACCCTATATTTTTTTTTTCTAAAAAAAAAGATGATGAACGACCTTCTTTATCTACAACACCCAAATCCTAAACCTCAGTGGGTAGAACATATCGAGAGTATTATACAGCAACTCCTTAGTGTTCAAGGCACAATTATCGTTCATAGATCCAAATTATTTGCTTTAATGGATGATTTCAGAGCTCTTCACAAGAATTTCGATCCAGATATTCATGCTCCACAAGAAAAACTTAAGCAAGCAAGCAGTGAATTAGTCGAAGCAATCAATAAAACAAACCAATTAGCTTATTATTCATCTACCGCGCATTGGAGCCAACCAGCCATTACATGGCCATCTAGTTATATGCGCGACAACATACGCAGAATTAGAGAAGATGTACACGAAAGCTTAATTATTTTTGGCTGTAGAAATTGTCCAAACTTTTTAATTAGCGAGGAACAGTTAAACGCACAGAATGATGTTGATATACTTCAACTCAAAGGCTCTCTTATGGAATATTTAGCGCAAGTTCAAGGGCAACCACAAACCCCACAAATGCAAGGTGTTATTTCACTTATAAACGAGCGATTACGATCCATCGGACCATTGGAAGGCATCCAAGATGGTCCAGCATTAGTTTGTGTCCCTCCATTCTTACCAGCCAAATTAAATTACGTTTTGAGCCACGATGCCTTCACAATAGGCAACACCATTGGCACAGGAACATTCGGATCCGTCCATATCGGTACAATGAACGCTACAAACCGCAAAGTTGCTGTCAAAGTGTTAAATACCCAAATTTTAGGTGGTCGACAACTTGAAACCTTCAAAAGGGAAGTTTGGACAATGGCCACTCTCAACCATCCATCGATTCTACGCCTCGTAGGTGTTACTTTGACCCCGCCTTTCTGTATTGTCACTGAATTATTGAAAGGATCACTTTACGACCGCTTAAAATTCCTTTCTCCGACCAAACGATCGATAATTGCATTGAAAGTTGCCCAAGGAATGGAGCAACTCCACGCCGCGAGGATTATCCACAGAGATCTCAAGAGCGCTAACATTCTTTTAGACGAAGACGACATGCCACGTGTTTGTGACTTCGGATTGGTCGGATTCAAGACAGGAGCAACAAGAACAGGATATGTCGGAACTGCTCAATGGATGGCACCTGAAGTTTTGAGGTCATCTCCCTTTTACGATGAAAAAGTCGATGTTTATTCATTTGGTGTTTTACTGTGGGAGATGCTTACATTGCACGAACCGTATTCCGGCATGAAACAAGAGCAGATTGTCATGGGAGTGATAGAAAGTGGATTAAGACCTCTTATTCCTCAAAATTTCAGTCATTCCAAACTTGTTCAATTAATTGAACGTTGTTGGAGTGAACAACCATCAATGAGACCTCCTTTCTCAACAATAGCAACATTACTGATGCAAGCGGACTTCCACTTCTTCGGAACAAACGAAACAGAGTTCCAAGCAGCGAATCCAAGCACTTTGATATCAATAAATCTCGTTCAGGCGTATGATAGTTGTAACTGGTCGAGATTTGAACAATTATTAAAGTCTGTGACAAGGGAAGAAACTGAATCAGATACACAGTTATTACCTGTTATTATTACTTTGTTTTCTGGTTTGTCTGTTGAATTACAATCCTATTTAGTTTCGAAATTATCAACAATGGTTGATTTCGAAGTTTTCATCGCTCAATCTGGATATAATTTCATTTTGTCGATGTTTAACATGGCTCCTCAAGTTGTTTCTAGTTTAGTAACTGCTCTGAGACAGGTTGACTTGTCATCAAAATGTTTCAGACAAGTAAAACTAATTGGTTGCCTCGCGGACTCTAAAAACTCTGACGTGACACAGTTATGCGCTGATTTGTGTGAATATAACGATATCGCTGATTATATCGTCAAAAATAAATTGCCACTGAAAAATGTCAATGACAAGGAAGTTATATGGCTTTATAATAACTTGTTGATGCACGCGCAACTGGCACCAATCATAGCTCAACAACAGGAACCAATAATGATAGCTGCAGCAAGAATTAATGATTATCCACTCGAAATTTGTTTGATGCTGGAAAGTTTTCCTTTCAATGAGACACATGGAAAGATGGTTCATGATCTACAGTTGATAACTAAGCTCGCTGCTATAAGCGACATGAATTCTAGCGCATTAAAAGTTATTAACGCATTGATCTTGACAATTCCTGCTGAATTCTTGAAAGATGAGAAGAACATAATAGAAAGAGTTGTTAAAAGACACAGAGTGTTGTTCAAAGCATTGGAAATGAAGCTGACAGAAGAATTAAGTATAAAACTTCATCCAATCGATTGGTCGACTATGAATTAGTTATTATATATATTGTATACTATTTGTTTATTTGTTTGTATCATGATAAAATATTATTTTGGTCATATTTCTTTGTATTTTAATGGGATGAGCAAACATCAGGTCAAAATGTCTCAAAACTAATGATAATATAGTTAATTTTTGTATTTAAAAGTTTATTATTGAGAAATATTTTTTATCTATTGACATTTTAAGGCAATTGCTTGAATTAACTACAATGAAAATCATGAAAGATGCAAGTATTAATGATGATATATGTATTTCTGCATGATACTGTAATAATCCTATTCTATGTTTTTGTTATTTCATTATAAAAGATGGATATTTTAGCAAAATGAAGTGAGTATGAATTTTAAAATGATACCGTAGCTTACAATTAATAGTTATTCTTCATAGTTTGTATTTTTGATGGGAAAACCAAAAGCCTTGGTAATTTAGGGATATCACTGAATACAAAATCATATACTAAGGTCAAATAAATGAAATGCTGGACTGAATTTGTTTTCCGATAGATTGATACAAATCGATTGATTTTTTCACTCGAAAAGTGAAAGATTTAGGAAAACTGACAACAATGATATGATCAAAAAGTTTTACTTTATTTAATGTTTGTATTGATGGACGCACAACTTAACCGGAATCCGAGAAAAAAAAATCAATATTAAATCTGATCAGTTTTATAAAATCATAACTTCAATAAAAATAAATAGAAAGGTTCTTAGATAGTAGATATCGAAAATACCGTTGACTGTAAATTACTCGAGAGTCATTTGTGCTTCTGCAGAAGGGTTATTAAGCTTCAATGCAGCGACGCGAGTAGCCGGAGCAGGATCTACCCACTTGCAGTTAGCAATGGATTCTTCTGTTGCATCTGCTGTGAACTGACCGTTTTGATGATAAATCAAATGGACATCACGGAAATCAACATCGGCATAAGCTTCTGGAGATAATTGCTGCTGAGCTTCTTGCTCTGACATATCAACAAAACCATGCCTTGAGAAGTTTCCTTGTTTATGGAATAAGGCGCCATCAACGCATTGAATAGAAAGGAATTTGGCAAATGGGTGCTTGTATACTTTGATAATGCGGTTGTCAACCCAGCATACACCGATGATTTTTGTTAAGCTTGGGAAAACTTGAGTAATACGGAGGCAATTCCAAAGCTTGTGCTCAAAACGGCGTGTTACGGAATTCTTCTTGCTGAAATACGAATCATGAAGTGCTGATACAGAAGTTAATTTATAATTTGCCCATGTGGATTTTGGAATAAATTGAAGTCCAATGGGATCAACGACCTCAGTAGTACAAAGAGCTGCTGCTGAGTCTGAATCACTAAGAAATGTCTGGAGTGCTATTAATTCATTAGCATTTAATTGGGATTGCTTGTCGCCGGATTCCATTACGAAAAGTGTCAAACGCAGTTTTTGGCGCCAAATTTGAGAGACCCTTCATTTCCTTTTAACTTCTCACTTTTCGACATTTTCGACACTTTTCGTTCCCCGCGCTTTCTTCGAACTACTTTTTGGTGGACCAAATTTTTATTGTATAGACGATACTGTTTTTATTCAGCGGTTTTCATTTAAAAATTTCAAATCTACAAAGTTGAAAAATCGTTTTTATTAAAGTTGATATATACTATTAATATATGAAAATTAAATTAAGGAAAAATTAAGAGCATTCAAAATTATGAATTTGAGAATCTGCTCAAAATTATGAATAACATTAAAATGAACAATGATAGATCAAAAATCTATCGATAAATCAAAGATTGAAAATATTTTTTGAAAACAAGAGTTGCAGGGATTTTTGATAAGATCTATCATACAATGGAAATTAATAATATTTCAGTTTTTCGATTCATACAAAATTCAGTTTCTGAATTAAAATTTGAAAAATATGAATAACAAGATAAGCTTATTACATTAGTATAAAAATTTTAGATCAAACCTTGATTAAAAATTAATTGTAATGCAAAATTTACGATTCATAATCCAAAATGTTTCGATTCATTATTTATAGAAGCTATAGTTGAATATTTACACATTCAGCAATTTTATTATATTTTTTATCCAGGAACTGAAAATTTTGAATTACGAATATCATATTTTTATTCTAAAGTAATTTCAATTTTAATTTCGAAATATATTTACATTTAGATACAATATAAAACTGGATTATGAAAAATATAAGACTTTAGCTTTATAAAATAATACAATATATTTATGAACATCAGTTAAATCAAGTTGTACTATATTCATTAATGGAAACTTCAATAAACCAGTTGATATTGTTTCTATTAACAAAATCATTGATATATCAATATTCTTTAATGCCATACAAATTCACCAATAAATACACAATATCTTCGCAATTTGATGATTTTTCAAATGGAAAATGTTGTTTTCGATGTAATTTCAAATACAAATTAAAAAATACTGTGATAAATCAGGAAACATTACTGAACTATTGAACCAAAGTTCTTTTGATAGCAAACAAAAGAGGTAGGGCAATGATAGAAAATTTTTGGAAAAAAAGTTCGGAGATCTTAAACGTATCATATTCCCTGCATGGTTTGGTATCTTCCGCCATGCGTTGTGCTAAACATATTGACACTTTCCAATAATTAATTTATGGTATGAGTCACAGAGTTAGATTATAAAAAGAAAGTAAATAATTGCAATTAGAAATCATATATGTCGGAAATCAAATGTTGATGAGCAGAAACCTTTTACTCATCATAAAAGAGATAAATCACTAAAGATTTGTATACATTAAAATTTGATATTTGGTGCTCGAAAACTGTCTGATGGGACTCCTCCAAAATGAACCAATCTATCGCTGAGGACCAAATATCAAAATTGCAACATCAACTTTGTGCGGTGAAACCCGTCCTTGTTCAAAACGGCTGAAACTGGTCGTGGCAATATCGTCGGGATTTAAGCAGTTCAAGAATTAGAGTTTACTGTTGTATGTTATTCCTTAATATTAAAATTCCTTTTTATCTTTGATCGATAAGTATATATTCTGAACATGCATATAGATCATACTTAGTAGTTAGATCGATAATCTATCATTTATTTATGGTTTCCCATACATTTTGATTTAAAGATTAATAGATTTGATAAATAATTATTAATTAGTAAGGTATCATTGCATTACAATTCAATCTGTATGTTTTTGTTCCATTTTTTTACTCTTAATTTTTCAATGACTTATTATTGCTTTTGAAATTAATCATCATTCATCGTTCTCTTTGAAACCCACAATGACCTTATCAAAACTTAATTTTTAATTCAAAATCTCAAAAGAAAAATCATGAGGATATAATAAAATGTACTAGTTGTTAACTATGATGCTTATATAATAATGAAATGAAATGACCTATCAATATTGCACTTTGCCTGTCAAAAGTTCTTCGCATCTCTTGAGGTGTGAGGAAGTTTCTCGACAGAGGAAACTTTCATATCGAATGTTGCCTCTGTCGAGATGTATGTGACAGGCAAAGTGCAATCACCTATCAATATTGCACTTTGCCTGTCAAAAGTTCTTCGCATCTCTTGAGGTGTGAGGAAGTTTCTCGACAGAGGAAATTTCATATCGAATGTTGCCTCTGTCGAGATGTATGTGACAGGCAAAGTGCAATCACCTATCAATATTGCACTTTGCCTGTCAAAAGTTCTTCGCATCTCTTGAGGTGTGAGGAAGTTTCTCGACAGAGGAAACTTTCATATCGAATGTTGCCTCTGTCGAGATGTATGTGACAGGCAAAGTGCAATCACCTATCAATATTGCACTTTGCCTGTCAAAAGTTCTTCGCATCTCTTGAGGTGTGAGGAAGTTTCTCGACAGAGGAAACTTTCATATCGAATGTTGCCTCTGTCGAGATGTATGTGACAGGCAAAGTGCAATCACCTATCAATATTGCACTTTGCCTGTCAAAAGTTCTTCGCATCTCTTGAGGTGTGAGGAAGTTTCTCGACAGAGGAAACTTTCATATCGAATGTTGCCTCTGTCGAGATGTATGTGACAGGCAAAGTGCAATCACCTATCAATATTGCACTTTGCCTGTCAAAAGTTCTTCGCATCTCTTGAGGTGTGAGGAAGTTTCTCGACAGAGGAAACTTTCATATCGAATGTTGCTCTGTCGAGATGTATGTGACAGGCAAAGTGCAATCACCTATCAATATTGCACTTTGCCTGTCAAAAGTTTTCGCATCTCTTGAGTGTGAGGAAGTTTCTCGACAGAGGAACTTTCATATCGAATGTTGCCTCTGTCGAGATGTATGTGACAGGCAAAGTGCAATCACCTATCAATATTGCACTTTGCCTGTCAAAAGTTCTTCGCATCTCTTGAGGTGTGAGGAAGTTTCTCGACAGAGGAAACTTTCATATCGAATGTTGCCTCTGTCGAGATGTATGTGACAGGCAAAGTGCAATCACCTATCAATATTGCACTTTGCCTGTCAAAAGTTCTTCGCATCTCTTGAGGTGTGAGGAAGTTTCTCGACAGAGGAAACTTTCATATCGAATGTTGCCTCTGTCGAGATGTATGTGACAGGCAAAGTGCAATCACCTATCAATATTGCACTTTGCCTGTCAAAAGTTCTTCGCATCTCTTGAGGTGTGAGGAAGTTTCTCGACAGAGGAAACTTTCATATCGAATGTTGCCTCTGTCGAGATGTATGTGACAGGCAAAGTGCAATCACCTATCAATATTGCACTTTGCCTGTCAAAAGTTCTTCGCATCTCTTGAGGTGTGAGGAAGTTTCTCGACAGAGGAAACTTTCATATCGAATGTTGCCTCTGTCGAGATGTATGTGACAGGCAAAGTGCAATCACCTATCAATATTGCACTTTGCCTGTCAAAAGTTCTTCGCATCTCTTGAGGTGTGAGGAAGTTTCTCGACAGAGGAAACTTTCATATCGAATGTTGCCTCTGTCGAGATGTATGTGACAGGCAAAGTGCAATCACCTATCAATATTGCACTTTGCCTGTCAAAAGTTCTTCGCATCTCTTGAGGTGTGAGGAAGTTTCTCGACAGAGGAAACTTTCATATCGAATGTTGCCTCTGTCGAGATGTATGTGACAGGCAAAGTGCAATCACCTATCAATATTGCACTTTGCCTGTCAAAAGTTCTTCGCATCTCTTGAGGTGTGAGGAAGTTTCTCGACAGAGGAAACTTTCATATCGAATGTTGCCTCTGTCGAGATGTATGTGACAGGCAAAGTGCAATCACCTATCAATATTGCACTTTGCCTGTCAAAAGTTCTTCGCATCTCTTGAGGTGTGAGGAAGTTTCTCGACAGAGGAAACTTTCATATCGAATGTTGCCTCTGTCGAGATGTATGTGACAGGCAAAGTGCAATCACCTATCAATATTGCACTTTGCCTGTCAAAAGTTCTTCGCATCTCTTGAGGTGTGAGGAAGTTTCTCGACAGAGGAAACTTTCATATCGAATGTTGCCTCTGTCGAGATGTATGTGACAGGCAAAGTGCAATCACCTATCAATATTGCACTTTGCCTGTCAAAAGTTCTTCGCATCTCTTGAGGTGTGAGGAAGTTTCTCGACAGAGGAAACTTTCATATCGAATGTTGCCTCTGTCGAGATGTATGTGACAGGCAAAGTGCAATCACCTATCAATATTGCACTTTGCCTGTCAAAAGTTCTTCGCATCTCTTGAGGTGTGAGGAAGTTTCTCGACAGAGGAAACTTTCATATCGAATGTTGCCTCTGTCGAGATGTATGTGACAGGCAAAGTGCAATCACCTATCAATATTGCACTTTGCCTGTCAAAAGTTCTTCGCATCTCTTGAGGTGTGAGGAAGTTTCTCGACAGAGGAAACTTTCATATCGAATGTTGCCTCTGTCGAGATGTATGTGACAGGCAAAGTGCAATCACCTATCAATATTGCACTTTGCCTGTCAAAAGTTCTTCGCATCTCTTGAGGTGTGAGGAAGTTTCTCGACAGAGGAAACTTTCATATCGAATGTTGCCTCTGTCGAGATGTATGTGACAGGCAAAGTGCAATCACCTATCAATATTGCACTTTGCCTGTCAAAAGTTCTTCGCATCTCTTGAGGTGTGAGGAAGTTTCTCGACAGAGGAAACTTTCATATCGAATGTTGCCTCTGTCGAGATGTATGTGACAGGCAAAGTGCAATCACCTATCAATATTGCACTTTGCCTGTCAAAAGTTCTTCGCATCTCTTGAGGTGTGAGGAAGTTTCTCGACAGAGGAAACTTTCATATCGAATGTTGCCTCTGTCGAGATGTATGTGACAGGCAAAGTGCAATCACCTATCAATATTGCACTTTGCCTGTCAAAAGTTCTTCGCATCTCTTGAGGTGTGAGGAAGTTTCTCGACAGAGGAAACTTTCATATCGAATGTTGCCTCTGTCGAGATGTATGTGACAGGCAAAGTGCAATCACCTATCAATATTGCACTTTGCCTGTCAAAAGTTCTTCGCATCTCTTGAGGTGTGAGGAAGTTTCTCGACAGAGGAAACTTTCATATCGAATGTTGCCTCTGTCGAGATGTATGTGACAGGCAAAGTGCAATCACCTATCAATATTGCACTTTGCCTGTCAAAAGTTCTTCGCATCTCTTGAGGTGTGAGGAAGTTTCTCGACAGAGGAAACTTTCATATCGAATGTTGCCTCTGTCGAGATGTATGTGACAGGCAAAGTGCAATCACCTATCAATATTGCACTTTGCCTGTCAAAAGTTCTTCGCATCTCTTGAGGTGTGAGGAAGTTTCTCGACAGAGGAAACTTTCATATCGAATGTTGCCTCTGTCGAGATGTATGTGACAGGCAAAGTGCAATCACCTATCAATATTGCACTTTGCCTGTCAAAAGTTCTTCGCATCTCTTGAGGTGTGAGGAAGTTTCTCGACAGAGGAAACTTTCATATCGAATGTTGCCTCTGTCGAGATGTATGTGACAGGCAAAGTGCAATCACCTATCAATATTGCACTTTGCCTGTCAAAAGTTCTTCGCATCTCTTGAGGTGTGAGGAAGTTTCTCGACAGAGGAAACTTTCATATCGAATGTTGCCTCTGTCGAGATGTATGTGACAGGCAAAGTGCAATCACCTATCAATATTGCACTTTGCCTGTCAAAAGTTCTTCGCATCTCTTGAGGTGTGAGGAAGTTTCTCGACAGAGGAAACTTTCATATCGAATGTTGCCTCTGTCGAGATGTATGTGACAGGCAAAGTGCAATCACCTATCAATATTGCACTTTGCCTGTCAAAAGTTCTTCGCATCTCTTGAGGTGTGAGGAAGTTTCTCGACAGAGGAAACTTTCATATCGAATGTTGCCTCTGTCGAGATGTATGTGACAGGCAAAGTGCAATCACCTATCAATATTGCACTTTGCCTGTCAAAAGTTCTTCGCATCTCTTGAGGTGTGAGGAAGTTTCTCGACAGAGGAAACTTTCATATCGAATGTTGCCTCTGTCGAGATGTATGTGACAGGCAAAGTGCAATCACCTATCAATATTGCACTTTGCCTGTCAAAAGTTCTTCGCATCTCTTGAGGTGTGAGGAAGTTTCTCGACAGAGGAAACTTTCATATCGAATGTTGCCTCTGTCGAGATGTATGTGACAGGCAAAGTGCAATCACCTATCAATATTGCACTTTGCCTGTCAAAAGTTCTTCGCATCTCTTGAGGTGTGAGGAAGTTTCTCGACAGAGGAAACTTTCATATCGAATGTTGCCTCTGTCGAGATGTATGTGACAGGCAAAGTGCAATCACCTATCAATATTGCACTTTGCCTGTCAAAAGTTCTTCGCATCTCTTGAGGTGTGAGGAAGTTTCTCGACAGAGGAAACTTTCATATCGAATGTTGCCTCTGTCGAGATGTATGTGACAGGCAAAGTGCAATCACCTATCAATATTGCACTTTGCCTGTCAAAAGTTCTTCGCATCTCTTGAGGTGTGAGGAAGTTTCTCGACAGAGGAAACTTTCATATCGAATGTTGCCTCTGTCGAGATGTATGTGACAGGCAAAGTGCAATCACCTATCAATATTGCACTTTGCCTGTCAAAAGTTCTTCGCATCTCTTGAGGTGTGAGGAAGTTTCTCGACAGAGGAAACTTTCATATCGAATGTTGCCTCTGTCGAGATGTATGTGACAGGCAAAGTGCAATCACCTATCAATATTGCACTTTGCCTGTCAAAAGTTCTTCGCATCTCTTGAGGTGTGAGGAAGTTTCTCGACAGAGGAAACTTTCATATCGAATGTTGCCTCTGTCGAGATGTATGTGACAGGCAAAGTGCAATCACCTATCAATATTGCACTTTGCCTGTCAAAAGTTCTTCGCATCTCTTGAGGTGTGAGGAAGTTTCTCGACAGAGGAAACTTTCATATCGAATGTTGCCTCTGTCGAGATGTATGTGACAGGCAAAGTGCAATCACCTATCAATATTGCACTTTGCCTGTCAAAAGTTCTTCGCATCTCTTGAGGTGTGAGGAAGTTTCTCGACAGAGGAAACTTTCATATCGAATGTTGCCTCTGTCGAGATGTATGTGACAGGCAAAGTGCAATCACCTATCAATATTGCACTTTGCCTGTCAAAAGTTCTTCGCATCTCTTGAGGTGTGAGGAAGTTTCTCGACAGAGGAAACTTTCATATCGAATGTTGCCTCTGTCGAGATGTATGTGACAGGCAAAGTGCAATCACCTATCAATATTGCACTTTGCCTGTCAAAAGTTCTTCGCATCTCTTGAGGTGTGAGGAAGTTTCTCGACAGAGGAAACTTTCATATCGAATGTTGCCTCTGTCGAGATGTATGTGACAGGCAAAGTGCAATCACCTATCAATATTGCACTTTGCCTGTCAAAAGTTCTTCGCATCTCTTGAGGTGTGAGGAAGTTTCTCGACAGAGGAAACTTTCATATCGAATGTTGCCTCTGTCGAGATGTATGTGACAGGCAAAGTGCAATCACCTATCAATATTGCACTTTGCCTGTCAAAAGTTCTTCGCATCTCTTGAGGTGTGAGGAAGTTTCTCGACAGAGGAAACTTTCATATCGAATGTTGCCTCTGTCGAGATGTATGTGACAGGCAAAGTGCAATCACCTATCAATATTGCACTTTGCCTGTCAAAAGTTCTTCGCATCTCTTGAGGTGTGAGGAAGTTTCTCGACAGAGGAAACTTTCATATCGAATGTTGCCTCTGTCGAGATGTATGTGACAGGCAAAGTGCAATCACCTATCAATATTGCACTTTGCCTGTCAAAAGTTCTTCGCATCTCTTGAGGTGTGAGGAAGTTTCTCGACAGAGGAAACTTTCATATCGAATGTTGCCTCTGTCGAGATGTATGTGACAGGCAAAGTGCAATCACCTATCAATATTGCACTTTGCCTGTCAAAAGTTCTTCGCATCTCTTGAGGTGTGAGGAAGTTTCTCGACAGAGGAAACTTTCATATCGAATGTTGCCTCTGTCGAGATGTATGTGACAGGCAAAGTGCAATCACCTATCAATATTGCACTTTGCCTGTCAAAAGTTCTTCGCATCTCTTGAGGTGTGAGGAAGTTTCTCGACAGAGGAAACTTTCATATCGAATGTTGCCTCTGTCGAGATGTATGTGACAGGCAAAGTGCAATCACCTATCAATATTGCACTTTGCCTGTCAAAAGTTCTTCGCATCTCTTGAGGTGTGAGGAAGTTTCTCGACAGAGGAAACTTTCATATCGAATGTTGCCTCTGTCGAGATGTATGTGACAGGCAAAGTGCAATCACCTATCAATATTGCACTTTGCCTGTCAAAAGTTCTTCGCATCTCTTGAGGTGTGAGGAAGTTTCTCGACAGAGGAAACTTTCATATCGAATGTTGCCTCTGTCGAGATGTATGTGACAGGCAAAGTGCAATCACCTATCAATATTGCACTTTGCCTGTCAAAAGTTCTTCGCATCTCTTGAGGTGTGAGGAAGTTTCTCGACAGAGGAAACTTTCATATCGAATGTTGCCTCTGTCGAGATGTATGTGACAGGCAAAGTGCAATCACCTATCAATATTGCACTTTGCCTGTCAAAAGTTCTTCGCATCTCTTGAGGTGTGAGGAAGTTTCTCGACAGAGGAAACTTTCATATCGAATGTTGCCTCTGTCGAGATGTATGTGACAGGCAAAGTGCAATCACCTATCAATATTGCACTTTGCCTGTCAAAAGTTCTTCGCATCTCTTGAGGTGTGAGGAAGTTTCTCGACAGAGGAAACTTTCATATCGAATGTTGCCTCTGTCGAGATGTATGTGACAGGCAAAGTGCAATCACCTATCAATATTGCACTTTGCCTGTCAAAAGTTCTTCGCATCTCTTGAGGTGTGAGGAAGTTTCTCGACAGAGGAAACTTTCATATCGAATGTTGCCTCTGTCGAGATGTATGTGACAGGCAAAGTGCAATCACCTATCAATATTGCACTTTGCCTGTCAAAAGTTCTTCGCATCTCTTGAGGTGTGAGGAAGTTTCTCGACAGAGGAAACTTTCATATCGAATGTTGCCTCTGTCGAGATGTATGTGACAGGCAAAGTGCAATCACCTATCAATATTGCACTTTGCCTGTCAAAAGTTCTTCGCATCTCTTGAGGTGTGAGGAAGTTTCTCGACAGAGGAAACTTTCATATCGAATGTTGCCTCTGTCGAGATGTATACAATCACTTGTAATTCAATATCATTTTTTTTATTATATTTTTTTTATTAATTAAAATATTATATTTTAATTCCTGAACCATATTTTCAATTTGAATCCCTTTCTCACTAATGATTAAACAGATTACATCTTTCGAAAATAAGCGTTCATATTACACAATTGTCGGTCACAATTTCAAAATCTTCCCTTATTTACTGAAATTTTTAATACAGAATCATTAAGATGATCAATTGTAAAACGGTATAAAGCTTATTAGCGTTGAAACTAGAGTCATTCTTCATAGCGTTCAAATTTTTATTTGAAATAATGTAGTTAATGCTAAAATTGTAGTATTTACGTAGTGATAATCATATTCACACTGTAATTTATGTGATTATAATGCAAACCCACTAAGTAATTCTTTTGCTAAATTGAAATTGAAAATTTGATTATGCCATTTTGAGCTCGATGTATTAAATGTAAAACATTGTTCATATGAGAATTCAAAATTCAAAGACTTTTCTATATGTTAAGTTGCTTGAATTGTGAATTTGGAATTTTTATAAAAATATGGGCAAATAAGCTCGGCGTTGTCACATATTCACTCCCCCTGAAGTTGTGCTTGAATCAGAAGTAATGCTAGTTTTCCAAATTTTTTTCAAAATCGAGAAAATGATGAAAAATCTCTAATTTATTACATCCAAAATTTTAAATTTGAATTTTTTTTGGAAAATTTGTGATTCAATTTTCAATTTCTCCATGTAAAACTGAAAATATTAACAGATTAAATCATAGAATTAACTTATCAAATTCTGTTGTATTCATTTCTTGCGATGATTCCGTTCAAAAGCTTTGTTTAAATCTATTTATTTTAATAATAATAAAATAGATAGATCTCCGCTATGAAAACATGATACCATGCTGATATGAAATATCAGTTAACATATAAGTAAAAAGTTTCTACAATTAATAAGAAATGTATTAATAACTTTTTATTTTAACTATATTGAAACTTTTTATATGCATTCTGGCCAGTAAAGATCCAGAGAACCACATCTGCATCAATTTATGCTGAAGAATTCTAGATTTCATTATTCTTTTGAAAGACATCCAGATATCTTCAGCATAAATGAATTACATACATGTTCTCTCGCTCTTTGTGAACCACCTACCACAACAACATTACCTTAGGGCAAAGTTCTGCTGAAGTCTCCCATATGATGAGAAAGAAACTTTAGAGCAGCTTGCCATATCCGATTAATTACACAATCCCTAGCCATTTGGGGACTAGGGAGCCATAGTAAGAGTATTATAAGGCAAAGTCCTTCCGAGGTCTCTCATCAAATGCGAGACTTCGGAAGGACTTTGCCTCATTCGAGTAATTCTACTATACCGTTGCAGCTAGGCTGCATAGATATTGCGCTTCTGGCTTGCAGAACTCTCATGGTAGACTAAGCGGAGATCTGATGCCGAAATCACTTGCTGATGTGGATGGAGCAGCACTATGATTGGCCAGACCAAAGGCTGCGTAGCATCTCAGCAAGTAGATTATCGGCGGTGACTCCAGCTATGGTCCACCATGAGATTATGAAACTTGCGATTTGGCGGGAAAGCTTTGCCCTTTACGAGTAAAATCACATCCGACACCTTTGCTGGATCAAGAAGTAGTGGTATACAATAAGTGTTGGGATTGCAAAAATGAATCTGAATAGACTCAAAAGTAAGAGAGACAGGAGTGAGATAACCGGTAAGAGTCAATGGAAAGTATCGAAGGCGTCTCTAGTTTGAAAGCACAAACAGCTGCGGGGAATTAGTGTTGAGCCTTAATGCTATTGATCATCAGAAACTATTTCTTACTACACTTATCATCATTACATGTTGTGCGATGTAATAACTAAGAAAGAAATAGCTCAGGAGATCAATGAAATATTCTTTGGCTAGCTCTTCGAAACCAACTCTTTTCTTCATGTTTTGTCATTGCATGTTGTGCGGTGCAATTAATAATGAAGATTTTCTTGGCTGCTCGAGAGAGAAAACCAAATGAAAAATGGCACCTTTTTTGGCGCCTCCTTTTCTTTCAAATTTCCCCGCCAACCGAAATATCCATTCAAATCTTCCCGCAAATATAATTGCTTTCAATTTCTGTGACAATTAAAATTCGTCCAAAATATAACATTAAGATAGGTTATCCAATGTGATAGAATAATTACACGCTTATTTGCAATTATTCCCCAAATCAATTCTATTTTAAGTCAAATCACTCTGTAAACCACTAATAAATGATATGACATATATACAAATACTCACTAAAATCTATGTTTATCCTCAAAACTAGAATAATACATCAACTTAGATATTGAAGATTCAGATCAACCAATAACTTATGTCATCCAAGTCTGACTATTGCATGGCTTAAACACGGCCCCAAACGCTACGACCAGATTCAACAGTTTTCCTCAATAACAGGTTTCACCGCACAAAACTGGATTTTGGAGGGTAGCACACTAAAAAAAAATTATTCCCAGTAAAGGACGATAGAGATTGCTGAGATACTAATCGCTAGTTTTAGGGATGAATATGAGTTCTTAGATATTGCTATTTTGTGATATGATAGCATTGACATATATGAATGTAATTATTATTACAAACACTATTATTTATATTTTTTTAAAATAGATTAAAGTTAATTTGCTATATTTATCATGTATTTTGACCTCATCAGATTGATTTCATTTTCTACACAACATAACGTATAATATATTATCATGGTACATCCAGAAAACCATTTTTATTATATGAACATTAGACCTATTTATAAATCCCCTGCTATTTATAAATAGGTCTATTGATTGAATATCTTAAAATAGTACAATTGTAAAATCTAATAGTGTCATTATCGACTCATCAAATTTTTATATATGCTCAAGAGTTAATAATAGGCTAAAACGAGTTTTCAGTGAAATCAATTGTGCATTTCCTGAATGTTTAAAAATATAGGTATGAAAGTTATAATTCAGAATCTCCTCATCTATTATATGAATATATCTTTCATATATCCTAAAACTACTTAATTGGTAAGATAAATTGTGAATATTTTAATTAAAATATGTGTTTGTTATTATTTTAATAGTTCACAAGATATTATTGTCTAAACTTTATATATTTAAATGAATATTATTTATCAAAACTCCTTTGAAAATACGGATCAAACAAAATCATCCAATAAATGAATTTATTTCTATAATTCAAATGAAATATTATTAATTTTTCAATATATATTATGAAAGTATATTTGTTATTGCATTATATACGAATCAAGATTTGAATGATAATAAAATTTAAAAATATTCAACGCAATATAGAGATATCGCTTTATAACATCGATGCTTTGTTAACCATACTATAGATTTCATTCAAAAAAGCCAAAATTTTTATTCCAAAAAAAATATAAGAAGAATGATATGCATGATACATTTTATTGACCTATGTACTATATATAATTGAATCCACTATAATAGTGTTGTGAATATTTACTGTTTGATAAAAATCTTTAATAATCTATTAAAAAATAGGTTATAGATGTAACATATGAATGACACAATATTACTTTATATAGTAAATTATAATATGAATGTTGTTGGCTACTAATACTTCCTTTATTCATTGGAATTGAAATACTCAATATTTAAAACGAATTTTAAACAATTTATGAATGTCATACGACTTAACCTATCTACTAATCTTAGAATTTATACATAATTCATTAAAAATCAATATTTTGAATATTAAATCTTTTGAATTATGAAAAAAGACAAACATATTAAAGGTAAATATGAATAAAAACATAAAATAGTTAGCAATGATAGATGTTATTTTTCCAAAATTTTCTTGTTTTTCTAAATTTAACTACTTTTTTAACAAAATTTGGATTAATTTTTTAAATTTTGAAATATTTTTGGATTTTGAACATCAAAAGATTGCATTTCTTTTAAGAATAATGCAAATTTCTAATGAAGTGAAACATGTTTCAAGACTTTTAACACAATTTAAAAAAGAATCTCAAATATCTTCAGGAAATTCAATCTATATTTCAACGAGGATAATAGCAACATTCAAGATACACTATATCATAAAAAACAACATCATTTTGGTTCAATGAATCCTGTTAATCTGTATTAACGAATTCATTGATTAAAGAAACCAAAGACATAAGTAATAAATATTGATATCACTCAGTTTGCAAATGTCAAGTCATCACTCAATACTCACCACAAATATATTCGATTCGCTATATTTTTCATTTCATTAAAATTCAGACATTTTTTGCACTAATATCGATTACAAACAATTCTACATTACAAACCATTACAATAAATAACGAAGATACTTCATTATTCAATAATTTGCATTTTTATATTTTCAAATCTCAAATTTTAATCAAATCAAATATAAATATCATGTAAAACATCTATATTTAGGATGATGTTCCATATTACTATGGAAAGTTAATCATCAATATCGATAAAACCAAATTCCTTCGCTTACCATAAACTTCAAGACTGCTTTCATCAGACAAACAAATGCACGAGCTACTCCTAAAAAAATTCAGGTTTTAGAAATTTATTTTCAATTATAGACATTATTTCATTACCACAGTTCACTAATCGATAATTTAAGTGTTGCAAAACGCATTATACTTTCTACTATTAGATTTATGAATAAAAAATTTATATTTCTTAATTTGAACTTTTTTTTAAATCTTATAACACATAGGTCCTATTTTTCTTCACTTATACCAATACATTGCATAGTTCAAATTCGTTTTAACACCATATTATTTTTTTTCACAATATCATAGAGAAAATTGATATTTTGCAAAATAATATGAACAAATACAGCTATAGAATAATAAATTTCATTATATTATATGATTTACACAGTTTTTTGCATGATATCTTTTGAATTATAAAACAGATTAACTTATAAAACACATTCATATCATAAAAAGAACAAAATAAAGATCATATCTTGCTCAAACTATATGATTCAAATAATCAGATTATCGATAACATATATAACTAACAAGAGGATGCATGCACTCAATATAATAATACCGAAACTATGCTCTGATCAGCGGTATATTCAAATCGAGAATAAAACAAGTCCTGCCTAAAATCGAAGTCTATCGTCCTTTACTGACGTGGAATTGGTTTTTTTTGAGGATGTTTTATTGTCGTCTGGAAAAAGTGACAAAATTATTATTGTCGTCTAAAAAGGTGACAAATTATTATTGTCGTCTGGTAAAGTGACAAAATTATCATTGTCGTCTAAAAAATAGATTTTTCAAGCATGTTTCGGTACCTAAATAAAGGAAGAACATCAATTCCATCTATGTATATAGTATGCAAACACGCATGATATATGGAGTAGCTCTTTATCTGGCTAAAAATCCTATTATTTGAAAATTCGCATTGTCGTCTAAAACCGCCAGACGACAATAATAATACCCCGTTTTTTTTTGTACGTTATAAAAAAAATTGGTATACCCCCCACGAAAAAAAGCGAACATTGTTCCAAACACATTCATTCATTAAGTACTTGCTTCCCTTTCACTCAAAGCTTCTGAATTCAAAATTTATACCAAATTAAAAATATTGTTTCGAATTTACAACAATTTAAAATCAAACAGCTCGTTTGTTTCAAATACGCTACGTTCGATTATTGTAAATCTCAAAACTCACACTATGATTTTCGTTTTATTATTTACGAAATTTCAAAAAATTCTCTCCTACCTATTTTGCAATATGATTTGTATTTAGATATTACTAGATTATTGTGTTACTAAACAAATAACTTTTAATTACTTTTATAAAATATTTTTTTTTATTTATTTGAAGAATGAAGATTTACCTTCGTCAATTTGTATGCAAATTTACAATTTGATGATTTTATAAGTTTTAGGTGTTTTTGGCAGAAATAAGAATTAATATTTCATTTCCATTTGTTTTTACCAAAAATAATATGGAATATCGAATATACGCATTTTGTATAATTTATGATATGATTTTGAAGACTAAATCTCCACTTTTTAAAATTTTTTATCCTCCGAGTAAAGGTCATGAAATTTTTGGGCCTTTTTTAGGTCCTTGAAAAGCTACCTTATGCATATTAATCGAAAAAATCTATTCCTGTAAAGAAAAAAATAAGTTTTTATTAATTTGGAGGATTAGCAAATTGATAGAACTCTCAGAAAAATTTGAGGACTTTTTAATCCTCGTAGTGCACCCTTAATTGGTATTTTTATTAGACGAAAAAAGAAAGGAGATATTTAAAGTTGAATATGTCAAAAAGAGAATGTCGATTGTAGACTTCATGTTTATTGGTTTCAATATAAAATGAAAATTGGTCATAAATTGAAAATAATAAAATAAAAAATGAAAATAAATTAATAAATTCATAATCATCTGAAATTGTTTGTCGATTGATTAAAATTGGATTTTTTGTTTGGCATATTTCTGTAGAAAGATGTTTGATTTCGTTTTTGATTTCTTCGTCGTATCTGTTACTAAATATAACATTTCCTGATATTTCTTCATTATTTCTAAGATAACAATTAAAAACATTTGTTTGACCTGAATTTTGTATATAAAATGTATTAGTTCCTGAGTTATCAATAATGTTACATTCTTCAACTGTTAATATATTACAGCCATCATTGTTGATAACTTGGTCTTTTACTGAGTTATTAATGATGCTACATCGAATGATTTTTAGATAGGAAAATTTTTGATTTCTTAAACAGTATATATCTGTTGATGTGTTATTTATGATTGAATTATATGTGGAATTTGATTCTGGTTGTCCTAATTCAAATTGGTATCCACATCTTGTATTTGTTTTAAAATATGAAATATTTGTTTTTGTTAAGAATTCAATTCCACGCAAAAAGTGTATTGGTGCACCTCCAATTGTATTTGCAGAAGGTCTTGATAAAGTGCTTTCAATGAAATAATTTTTGAATGATCCACGTGATGTTTGACTAAGGCAATATTGCCCAAAGTCAGGTGCATAACAGTTGAATGAACAAATTCGGTTGTGAACAACTTCACCATTTGTAGTGTAAACTGCACCACCTTGACCTGATGGATTTGATACTCTAACAAATGTACTATCTTCAAAAAGAAATTTAGAATTTCTATTTGAATAAACTGCACGGTTGTTGAGATCTTCAAAGAAACACTCTTCAACACAGTATTTTTTGTTACTTGAGTATGGACCACTTTTAACACGTTCGCATTCTCCATCAAAATAATCGTTGAATTCTCGATGGAAAATGGCATTAAACCATTTTCATTTCAAAAAATTGTCAATTTTTTTAAATTTTTTTTTTAATTTTTAAATTTTTTACTTATGAGAAAACCTCCGGATTCGTTTAACCCTGTTGCTGTAACATTCAAGTCTATATTTGAAAAGACAGCACTTAGTTTAGTTCCCGATTTAAAACAAGAATTATCTGTTTTATCGGAAGATTTACTTTCAGAGTTCAGAACATTCCCACGGAGCAATCAAGAATATCGATCTGTTATCAAGATCCTTACGGAAACATCCAAGATCCACACACAAGGTGTTTTATCATTCTTAAAAGATTTATTTGTCACAACTATTCACCTTCGTGGTAATAAAACAGTTCCATTAGAGCACTACATATTACCAGAATACGATCCTAACAATCCAAATCACGTTTTATTCATTCGATACTACGAGTACATTTTCATGACTGATTTAATCACATCTATCTTTGTTTCTAATCCAATTATCACTGAATTTAAACATTTACAAGATCTTGGTTATCTCCTTTGCTCTATCAGCATCTCAGAACCAGTTATGTACGAAATGGTTTTACCACAATTCGCATATATCATTCACACTATCTCTAAAGTCAACTTCGACCAATTTTACGACAGCTTTTCACAACTTATTATCAACAAACCAGAACCATACTTCATTTTAGTTAAATATGTCCATCTTGTTGACGAAAATCCTAAATCATACGACTTCCTCGAGATCATTTACGACTACATGAACCATCAGATCCGTCGTAAGACTGCTACTAACCTCATGTTAGAGTCAGTTTCTACTCTTCTGCTTAAATTCATTGCACACAACCAAATCATCAACAAGTTCGAGCGCCTCGCACAACTTTCTCTTAAGATCGAAACACTGAAATACGGTGCATTGGAACTAATTTCTACAATCATGGCAAACAACCGAGTTTCATTCAGTGACAAGCTTCAATTCTATACACGTGAAGTTGTTCCTCTTCTTCAAGAAGAAACAGGCTTCAACATCGTTGTTCGAATTTTTTACATTTTATCTTTCGGCTCATACATCAATTCTAACCAGTTTCTTTCATTTTGGGTCCCCGAGACATCTGATTTCGAGTTTGTTCCTATCGAAATCACTGATTCCATCCGTAAAGAGATCATTGAAATGTCTAAACAGTTTCTTGATACTATATTCCCACACGAAGACTTCTCACAAGTACAATCTATCATCCGAAACACACTTCTTTACTTTGCATGTGCGGATTTCGATGTTTTCATCAACGAAATTGCAGATAAATTTCTTTCATGCGATGATGAACGATTCACTACATTTTTGAGTTGTGTTGGTCCTATCAATAACAACATCATCCATATTTGTCCCGAAATGATTATTAAATTTAACAATATTTTAAGTCAAATCACATATCGAAAACTCAACTCATATCTTCATAGCGATATGGTCAGCCGGTTCTTCTCTAGCAAACTTTTTGAGAAAACACAAAACGACAAAATTTCTAAAAATAATATTTTCGAAATCATGAGCAAATGGGATGTAGATACGGGGCCAATATCAGAAATAATGCGAAGATCAGATTCTTTCCAGATAAATGGCAATATCGTTCTTCCTTCTTCACATTTAATTGAAACTCTTCCTTACATCCTTACTTCCAACTCCATACAGCCAACAATGTGGACTTCCATGCTTGTTAAGCTCTCCGCCATCAACAATTCGTCAATTGCGAACCCCGCATCCGTAATTTTATTAAAACACATTGACGATCAAAAAGACAAGACAAAAATTTGTGAGAATTTGGTCGCAATGATAACGATCAAAGAAACTCCCGAAATTGTTTTTGTTTGTTTGAATTTATTACTTCATGCGGCCAAAGCATGCGATCCCTCGCAAGATAGAGCTCAGAATGATGTTTACAGTCAGATGGAGTACGTATCCTTCCTTTGTTTGGCCTCTGAATACCCTTTCATGAGAAGTATTTCCTATCAATTGCTGATTGTTCTCAATAAACTGAAAAGTAACGAAGGATTCTATTCCCACATTGAAAAGCATATCCAAGCCATTGAATCCAATGTTAAACACAACATTTTATTGCAGCAATTACCGAAAAGACCAGAAAATCACAAATATTATGTGGAAGAAATCAGTTTAGAGACAGCTTTGAACTCTCCCTACCAACATATATGGAACTACTTCCTATCAGAGTTCTCCCGAATCGTTGCTTTCATCAAATACCTCCCTATTACGGAAAAAATTTCAGATGTCCCAAAAATTTTCTTGGAATCTAAGAAGAACCACCTTACATTAGGATTGCTGGTAATATTCTTCTCAATGTCAATCGTTAAAAAGAACTTTAACAAAGAATTTTACGTTTATGAAACGAAATTATTGACAGATACGCCTGTTTCATTGGACATGAACATTCTAAAGACAATATTAGAGAGAATATACACAAGAGAAACCATTTCTTTGGCAATTGCAGTGAAACATACAAATTATACCTTAGTTCCTTTCGTTTTATCGACTTTAAAGTCCATAGCCCTTAAGAATAACCCAATAATAGCCATGACAATGGATATCATCTACAATTTACTCAAATCAATCGAAGGAATTAACAATTTAAGAGTAGAAACATACGAAGATGCCAATTACATATTGGAATCAGCAGAGAAGAACTTTAAACCACTCAAACCTTCCTCAGTTCAAAACAAAGAGCATTTAATTTTATATTATTTGCTTTGTATGCAGTTTTGGATCTTATCCAACAAGACAACCATCTCCATTAACGCTAAGAATAGATCTCTGACCTTCATTCTCGATAATTTCAAGGAAGATCATAGATTTATTTGCTATGCCGCTTCAACTCTTGTTTCTTTACTCGAAACAGGAGAAGGATTCGGCCAATTACCAGAAAATACGATCAGAAGTCTTCTCAAAATTTTAATAATTTGCGAAGAACACAATTATGACGTATTAGTACCACTTTTAGACAAAGATTTCAACGTATTCATAGAATATTACATAGAATATTGCTATACAGGTAGTCAAAGTACGAGTGATTTCTTTTTCAACGCGATTTCGGAAGTTATTGACCAAGGAAATGGGTCAAACAAGGAAGAAAACCACAAAAAGATACTATCTAACCCATATCCAATAATAGTTATTGGTTTGTACAAGCTAAAAACTGGATATTCTTTGGCAGATTCATTTTTGAGGAATTATCTCATGAAATACGCAAATGAGAAGATGGAATCAGTCATACAGCAACTCAATACAGATAACGAAAACAAAATGCCAATAATTGACATAATATTAAAATATATGCCAAAACATGGCGAAGCAATCGTACATACAGCGTTATCCATACTCCAGAAATTCATCAATTCCTGTTCTGTAAAGGTTTTCGTTGATATTATGATGCCATTTGTCTGTAATTTCCGTATTTTGCCATACCAACACTCCTGCATGAATATTCCACCGCATCTATCGCGAATGTCTCCTTATCAGTTCCTCTGCCTCTTGTTTGACGTCACTTCCCATGTGAAACCACAAGATTTCGAACATTTGACAGAAGTTTGGTCTCTTCTTATGAAAGAAGAAGAATCACGGGCCATTGTCCTTCCATTCTTATTCGAAATGAAGAATCCCGAAGTACAGATCGAGCTATTCACTGAACTTCTCCAAGAAAATCCGAAAGAAATCATAAATTCACTTTTAAAGCGACTGGAGTTCAGTTTCTACGCGTACTGTAGCTACCAGGGAGAGCGTAAGTATGACGACGAGATGTGGATCATACAAGTTATCATCAAAGCCATACAATACAAGGAAGTCTCGAGAAATCCGATCGTATTACACCATGCTTTGCTATTTCATTCATCGCATACACTTCAGTTGCTCAAGAAACTATGTAAGCAGAATAAAATAGCATACAGCAGGCGAGCTTTGAGTGATAATTCGCTGGCTTTGATTGTTGAGTCGTATTCCAATAGTTTTAAGAGCATGGGTGAGATGAAACTGATAGAGACATGGGCGTTAGAGGCAATGAGATGGGTTATTGGCAGCAAATCCTTGAAAATCGCGTCGACATCATTAGTTATTTTGAATCACATTGATTATACACCAAACAAAGAGAATTCAACAGCTTTCTTCCACGGAATATTCAGAAGTGTCGCTTATTTCCTTGGAAATTGCACTGAATTGGACCAATACACTTCGAAATTTATCAATGACACTTTTGTTTACTTTAACCGTTTCTTTTCTGGTAATGAAAAGTTGGCTTTCGATTATATCAAGTGCTTCTTCGAATTCGTTGTTATAGTCGATGCCTACTTCGATCAGATGATTCCGCTCTACGCACAGTGCAGAGAATCAAATGTGACAAAAGATGACGCTGAACAATACTTGCTGTTAGCAATCCGACCAATTTTCAATGAACTGGAAAGCGACAATAAGGCAAAATATCTTTTTAAGCACATTTTAAGAGCAAATGGTCATATTATTGATGTAAGACTTGTCGGAGCGTTACTTAAACCATTTGATGAGTGTTGTAGACTGCTTAAGGAGATAGAAAGAGATATAGATGTTCCAGATTTCAACAGATTACTTGGACATCTCAGTTTTATGTCATTGACGGCTTCTGCGGATCTGATGACAAAGATATTTGTGGCAGCTAATATTATTTTGAAGAAATACGCTGTTATTCGAGGAGATTCTAAGAATAATAAGCCAATTCCTTTGATGCCGATCAGTTCTCTCACTGATTTACTTCAGCCTGAAAAGAGGACACAACCAGTAGACATATTATCCCCGGATATCGATAAAAGAGCACTTCATATCCTTTATAAAGTTGCATTGTCGAAAGTTATGTCAATGCATGAGTCAATTGACCTTATTTTGTGTATTTCCAGCATTGAACCTTTGATTTCTACGACGAATTTCGTTGAAGATCGCGATTTTGTTGCAGAAGCAAACGGAGTCATTCAAAATCTGAACAATTTAGGAAAACGTGTCAATGAGGTCGTAAGTTTTACCGAATGCCAGGATTTGGAGTCGACATCCAACTTATTGAACCCAGAAAGTCATCCAAAAGTCCAGCCCTTCACGTCAGAGCACGAAGTACTTGAACTTATATCAAAGGAGAACAGCAAAGTCATTCCTTTGTCACCAGACAGAAAATTCTTCAAAATGGTCGCAAAATTAACTGATGTTTACACGCAATTGAAGGATGCTGTGAAAGCTAAGTTAAATGCTGATGGCCTGTACATCGAAAGAGAGTTCAAACCTTTGATTCCTCCTCAAGAAATTTTGGAAGATTTGGATTTCGAATATCTACCAATGAATTTCGATCCATTGTTCACTATTGAAGGATTCTGCAGACCAGAGAAGAGGCAACAACCTTCAAGACAAAATTATGTTCGATATGAATTTTAATTTTTTATATTTTTGTTTATATTTTATATTATTTGTTTTATATAGATTTATTATTTCATGAGATTAAAAGTTTTATATAATTATTACCCTGTTTTAGTATTAATTCCAATATTTTTTTTATTTGAGCATTTGGATTTCAAACATTATCATCAAGTGATTGCTATTTCTTTAGCATTTATATGGTCTTCATTAAAAATCCAGCTATTGATATTTAGAAAATAAGGATATATGTTGAATGAATGCGCCTCCTAATGGGTGTGTGAGTGGTCCGATTTATTGTAAGATTTAATAATAAGGTTTCTTTGATTCCCTGATTTCATACGATTTCTCACAAATTTTGAATACCTACGGATAAAAAATAATCATTTTGAAATTGTTCGACACTCACCATTGCTATTATTTTTGAAATTTATAAACATTTGGAAAGATCATCAAAATTGAATGACGATCGCATTTTTGCCATACTTGGGAAAATTTGTTATCAAAAAGAAAATGCTAATGCGCTATCCAAAGACCAAGAGCTCAATATCGATCCTTTCTACTATAATGAAATCCAAGACTCTAGAAAAGGTACGAAGTGCTACAAAAGTTAGAATTACTCCATATAAAACGGAATTACCTGATGCAGATTTAGGAGATTTTGATACAAAAGCATATGAGAAGTGTCATTTCAAAAGAACTAGAAATATTTCTCTTCCATCTTTGCCGCCAATCCCCAGTCCATCAGATAAAACATTCAATTCAATATTACTAAGGAAAATTCAGCTATGTGAAACATTATGTGATTATTCAAATCCAAGAAATGATTCATTTGCAAAGAAGTTAAAAAAAGAACATTAACAGAAATTAACAAATTTTTATCTGTAATGGGTGTTATGTCTTTTGTTCAAATTGAAGTCAAGATGGAACTTTTTAATATGATTTTAATTAATTTATTAAGACCAATGCAAAGACTCAAAGAAATAGAAGTGGTTAATCATGATGTCACACAGTTCAAATTAGATGATTATGAGCACCTTGAACAAATATACTCAATAATGAATTCTGTATATCATGAATTTTATAACATGCACCTTTTCACCCCAGATTTTGCAATCAAAGTGAGTCACATTCTTTATTCAAAAGATATTAATGAGAAAAACAACTGCATATCCTTTTATACAACGCTATTAACTGATCATGACTATTTTATGAGAATAATGCCATTCTTTTTGAAAATCTTATCATTTGAGTATGAAACAAACCCAATTGCTATATCAACAGTCCTTGAAATTATTAATGAATGCATTTACAAGGATATGAATTATGTAGAACTCATTTATCCATATATATTTTCTCATTTTATGCAATTATTGAAAAGAGATACTCTAATTTTCTATAATAGCTCATTATTCAGCATATTTGAGAATATACTGAATATGTACAACACTCTTTCTCCCAAAGCCTGACAATTTATTATTCAAATTTGGCCATTGACAAATCCAACAAAAGAGATCTTGATATACGATTATCTATTAAAATCGCTTGAGTTCAATAATATTCCTCAGAAAGAACTTCTGACTAGAGTGTTTTATATAATTGGGAATTGCATTAATTCTATTGGTTTTAAAATTGCTGAGAAAGCAAACAAATCTCTTGCAAAATCACCATTACTCGGGTTGTTATCGAGAAATGCTTCGCTTCTCCTACCAAATATCCTCTCAAATGTAGAAATGGCAAAAACCCATTGGTCTAACAAAGTTAGATTAGCAGCTATTGAAGCGTTTAATATTATTGGTAAATTTTCGGTAGATATCAGTCAATGGAAGAGAAATACAAAAGTAGAATTAGAAAGAAAAAGATCTAATTGGATTCTTATTGCAAGATCAGGGAATTCACTTAGCAGCCAAGATCTTACAAACGTACTTGGCGAAGTTGTTAAACTATATAAATAAAATGTAATTTTCAGTCGATAAAGGTATGAATCATATTTATAGATCATTTAATGTATTCATTAAATATTAAAAGCCCACCGTAAATGCGTTAAATATTGAACTACTAAAAAAATTGTTTATATTTGAACTTTAACAATCAATATTAGAGCCATCATTTGAATACATCGATTTAAATAGGTACTTCTTGCATTGTTCTGATATTCATCATATATAAACAATAAAAATGACATAAGGCGCCAATATCGGTGAATAAATGGAATACGGTATGCATAAATTCACGTGATTTTTGCAATGCATAGAATGCCGCTCCTATCGAGTAGCAAATACCAGCATAAAGGAACCAAAGGAGTTCTTGGGTAGCAAAGTAAGATTTGATCTTCTGATAAATCAAAATAGTACTCCAGCCCATTGTGAGGTAGACGAATCCGCCAAATACTTTATCAAAGAAGAAATATTTCGAAATAATGCCGATAATGGTAAAGGTGACTAGATATGCCAAGATTCCATATCCATATATATTTTTGGCACAAAGAAGGACACATGGTGTGAATGCGCCTGTGATCTGAATGAAAATTGAGAAATGATCGATATAGCGGAAAAATCTCTTCCAAAACAGATCACTTGCATAATGATAAACAGAGGAGTTAAGCATCATTAATGAAAATGTGATCCCGAAAATTATCAATCCGAATTTCCCAATTGGGTCATCAAATTCCCAGCGGCAATAAACGAGATAACTGGTAATTGCAATACCTACTGGAATCATGATTGCGTGCGTTATGCAATTTGCGAGTTCTTCTCTATGAGATCTATCTGGAAGTGACTTCATCCACCAAAATTTTATACGAAGTTATTTGAAATGGGCCATTCAAAATTGATAAAGGAGGATTTTTAAACAATAATGAATGAATTTATTTAGTACCTTATATTTATTTGATGAAATCCATAAAAAAAATTTTATGCTTCTTTTGAAAGGGAAACAACGATTTGACACTTAATCGATGATGAATCATATACATGGTAAATCCCATAATATATATTGGAGAATTTTATCGTTGTAGTACATAATTTTTTTTTATTTACTATCACACTTTCGGTATTCATCCCTACTAATCGCGATAATTTTAATTCCCCTTTCATCGTTTTAACGTCCATCTTCTCAATTTAAAAATCGCCTGGAATTGACTTTATTGTATTTCATTTCAATATGAATATTATCAAGTAAATTTTCTCCAAGTACAGAATGAATCGGAAAACAATAGAGTTAAATCAATTAGATCTTACCATATCATCCTTGTTTATGGCAACTTCATTCTAATTTAATAAGGCATTACACATCAAATTTAATTCAATAATTCAATTATTTAAAATGTCGACTTGCTAACTTAATTATTACATAACGAATTAACCCTTCTAGTAAGAGTTGCTATAAACAATGGGTTAAGAAAATAAGGCAAGATGCAAAAATTTCAAATACTTTTTGTTTTCACTAGCATTAACAATACACTGGCCAAACTCATTTTTAAGAAAAAGATTAAATATAAACACTTATTTTGGAAATTTCTTCTGAATAATTTTCGAAACCATCAGATATCGAGAATTTTCTGTGTAACTCGGTTAAACTTGATTACAATTGTAAGTGATAAATGATAGTCTTTCATTAAAAAGATCATTAAGAAAAAAATTTAAATTATTATGATCATAATTTCAAAATAAGCGAGAAGTGAGAGATATTCACAAATAAATTTAATTGTCATATATGTGTGCCTTCATTTTGAGATATCAAAGCCGGAATTTGTGCAAAGGCTTTAAATATAGATTTCCTACTTACTTTTTGAAACCCATTTGAGTCTATGAAAATAAATTTTCTTTTGCAAAAGGCATCGTGGATCAATTCGAGAGCAAACAAACTGTCATCGACCCTTGGACTCTCAATCTTCGGATCTGGGCTTATGATCATTCCTGCTTGCAAATATGTATCAGTAATAACTGCTGTTGCTCTGCTCTTGCAAAATTTTGTAATTTTATTATTTTTAACAATGCAGCTCGTCAAAGATAATGAATATAAATTAGAATCAATAGCTACATAATTATCTGATATCTCACAGTACATTATAATATCAAATATAAACTTTAAAGGATTAGATGTAACGGAAAGAGAATCAGTAAATAATCTTCTCCCTGAAGAGATATTTTGAAATATGCAATGCTGAATAATTGCTTCTGATGCTTCAGTTCCAGGTCTATATGCTGCTTGATCTGAACTTCTGCATTCTGTCATATTATTATTAAATAATATAATGTGTCCAAGAGCGTGTGTTGCCAAAAAATATCCTTTTGTTGGGCTCTGGCCAATATTGAAATATGATGTCATGTTACAATGATCGATTGCTGAAGTACTATTCGATACAGTGATACCGTATGCTTGACCGCTATATCCTGCATACGCTGTGTCAAAGCATGATCCATATATTGCGACATTTCCTTCTGGTCTCCAATAAAATGCGCCACCGTTATGGTTGGAAGCTGTAGAATAGCAGTATTGAAAAACGGAAATATTTATGAAAATAGACATGGTCGGTTTTGTATTCAAAAATCGAATTGCACCTTTTGGAAACAACTGACTAAATAGAGAATCTACAATCAAATAACTTTTTGTTGGTGCATCACTAAAATAGTATTTGCCTTCCCAATGATTTTTCTCTTGATAAGAATTATCTCCATTTAATTCTTCCCATGAAATGATATCAGATGATGACAGCGCTAAGGATTTATGAAGGAAGGTTTGTGGTACCAAATCATTAAACTTCATTGAGACTTCTAGGGCTTTTCAGCCCATAAAATGGGTAAAAAAAAATAGTTTCAGAAAAATTCAGGGATAGTAAATGTGATTGTTCTGTTTATCTACCTATTTATTTATATTTTCTCAGCTCCAAATCTGTTACGCCCGTAGATATCCAGACAAATAGGTTTTAAGATTGAGAGAGATAAAAGTGACATAAAAATATGAGTGTTACAAAAACAACAATTACTGCACCTTCAGACTCCTTTGAAACAGCAGCTAGCTATCTTATCAACATAGAATTGCCAGGCATTGCTAAAAAAGATGTCAATATTGACATTTCTGAAAATATTATTTCAGTTAAGGCAGAAAAGAAAGGTCCATGCAAAGACTACACAAAGATTGACAGTGGCCGTGTATACGGTTCAATCGAAAGCAGCTGGAAGGTTCCAAAAGACGGTGATGCAGAAAAGATCACTGCCGCTCTTAACGAAGGTCTTTTAACAATTACAATTCCAAAAACAAAGAAGCGTGAAATTAAGATCAACCTTGAGTAAAGTTTAAAATTTGTAATTTTTTATAATTTTCACATCATTTTTTGGTAATTGATTAAAATAAACACAATGCTGCTCCACTAGGATGTAAATTACTAAAACTATCTAGTAATCACCCAAAAAAATAGCATCTGAATTTGAAACTTTGATTTTTATATCCTTGTTGGGGTTCTAATGTAATATTGATAGGAAGTATAATCAAAGATTGACAATGCCAACATTTATCGATATTTCAATTAAGATTTATATTATCAAAGACAAAGAAGAATAATATCAAGACCAACATGTATCAAAAGATAAAAATTTTGGTTGACAGTGCTAGTAAATGCATCACAAATGTTTAGATTTGTGTAAAGATCGAATTTTTTATAAAAATTAATACTTTATTATAAATAAAACAATATACATATTACATTTCTTCATCATTAAGGAAAATCATCTTGTAATTTTCCAAAAATATTTCGATATCAGCAATTAAATCTTCATTTGTTGTATTTTGAAGGATTTCTTCAAGGACATTGATTGTATCGTTATCATCAAACGATTTCAGAATCAATTCTCCTATTTCTGCGTTAGTTGTCGCGAACATAAGGATATTTGTGAGAGCAACAACGCATTTGCTTAAGAATGAACCAGAATCTAAACTAAGAAAGTCAGAAATCACGTCAATGAAGCCCATTTCCAAGAGTTTTATAATATAATCTCTGTTTTCATGCTTAAACACAGCAGAAATTGTCTTAAGAGCTCTCTCCTTGATATTAAATGGTGCATCTTCGATGGCTGAAAAGAAAAACTTAATTGTTTCTGATTCAAATAAATATCTTGCGAAAGAAACATATAAATTGCAGAGATCTGTGCACAAATCAATGAACATCATCATTGTTTCCTCATATTTATCATGAATTACGCTGAAAAATGGTGAAAAATCCCACTTTTCGAAAAATCTTGGATCTCCTGATGTAACTAATGTCTTTACAATGATGATAATGATTCTTTCGGTATTTTTATCATTATTTTGGAAGGAATTGTAAAGAATTTCAAGTGGAAACTCTTGAATCATAAGAATTGTTGTTTCTGATGAAAGAGTTAAGCATGCGTAGGCAGCATATAGCATGTTTGCACTAAATGTTTGTACCTGATGACTAATGCTAAGGATAAAAGTTGTCAAGTCATGTAAAATCTTTTGGAAAATTTCATCTTCATTATATTGAGGGAATATTGAGAACAAAACGGTGGCAATGAGCTTAATTGCCTTATCTTTAATCTCTATATCTATTTCATCGTTCAAAAGAACTTCAAAAACTTTATTTAATAAACCAGCTTTGAAAAATGTAATTGAACCTGGAATATTAGAATTAAGTATTGAATCATAGAAAGTAAATTGCAAAACTAAATCGTTGATGATAGGAAAGGCAACAGTTTCGTAGATTTCAAAAGCTTCTTCTGTTATAAGAGGTTCGAGATTTAAATCAATGAATGATGCAAGTAGAATGAGTGAATTAATGATGTTGATGTAGCAATTGGCGTATCCTTTATTACCTAAAACTGAAATGAAAAATCCAAGGAGATTTTTCTCCATAAACATATCTAATGGCTTTTCCTTGATGGTATGAAGGCAATTCAAGAATGTTTCAATGATTTCTGAGAGTTTTGTTGAGTTATTTTCTTCATAAGTGGAAAAAAGATCATTAATCACTATTTCAAAGCTAATTTCTTCTTCTTCGTTATGTTCTACATTGTTTGGATCGCGATCGTTATCTTGTTTCTCTAAAGATTCTTTATATTCCATTCTAAAATCTTTGACAAAACATCATTAGAAAAGTGACAAAATTTTAAAAATAATAGGTCGCGATAAATTCATCGATTGGACCGAATATGAATTTTTTTATCAGTGGTCTGCTGGGGACAAAAAGTGACAATTCAATATAATATTGGAGATGCAGAATAGAGCTCCATTCATTCAATGCTTACATAGTGAAAGTGTATCATGTTTGCCAGAGATGCAATTACCATGTCATTAAATAAAAAATTTTGATCATATTATAGGAATGCATTAATCTCGGGAATATGATCTTGTGAATTTTATTCCGAGAACAACTAACATCTAATTTAGTAATTTGAGTTACTTCTTCAAGGAAATTTCTATATAGAAAAACAATAATAAAGAAATAAATAAACTAACACATAACATATCATTTAAAATAAGATGAAAATGAACAATAGCTAATATATAATAACTAAGCATTCATGTAATTAATCAAAACAAAATTTAAGGAAATGTAACAACGCGCCATCTTTGACTTGGAGATCCTTTGTATTCTCTCAATACTATTATAGAACCTTTACTTAATGAAAGAGTCAAGCACAGATCATGTACATTTCTTATTGTCCCATCAGGATCAAAGAAAAATAACTGAGAAGATGTATGTGATGGTGCTGCAAAGAATAATTTTCCTGTTTCCGGGTCTGATTCAAGTACTTTTCCAGAATAAACGCTAACAATTTTATTTTCTTTGATTACGAACTGTTGAATATTCTTTTTCTTTAATTTTTGGCATACAATATTCTTTTTGTCTGCACTTTTACTGTCGGTTGAATCTATATACAATTCCTTCCCTTCATTAAGGGTGCACACGAGAGGATCATGTAAACTTCAGAATTTAGAACCTTATTTTTGGGCATTATCTTGGCTACCTATTTAGGCTCGAAAAGCAAAAAATATCAAAAAATACAACTTGACCCCATTATGACCCTTTCATGGAGTTAGTTTTTATCCGCTAGTATTTTCCCTTTGAATCTCTTTACAATTCGAAATCAAATTCAAAACTCAGTAGAAGAAAGGAAGAATCGACTTACTACGGTTGTAATACGAATAAATACATATATTTAATTATTTTTATTTACATAATAATTGTTTGAAGCTCATATTCCATCAAATTTTTAAATAAAAACAATAAAATGTTGAAAATGTTCATATATTTTAATAGGGTTTTGGCACTTTATTGAGGAATTACTACATACATAGTCGAACTGAACTTGATATTTTGAAATTTAAATTATTTATCAAAATTAAAATTTAACTTGAAATTTATAATTATTTAGTCATATTTTGCATAATTCTAAGTAGATTTTGTAAAAAATCAAGAAAGAAAAATTTTAACGTGCTTTATTTTTTCTTTTTTATAATAATACATATTATTATATAATTAACATATTCATAATGTTTCACCCTTTCAAAAATATAATCCTCCTCTCAAATAAACGTACATACGGGTGGCCTCTTTTTTCAAAAAATTAAAATTTGAAATTTTGGGCTCAAATATTAGAGATTTTTTCAACCTTCAACGATATATGTTGTCTATATCAGACCTCCTTTCTTTTTGATACTTAACATTGTTCCTAAATCTTAGCCGTTAAGGCTGTTCTGAAAATATTTTTTTTTCGAAAAAATTCGAAAAAAATTTTTAAAATTCAAAAATCCCTTAATTCCTGAGGATTTTGGAAAAAAGTTTTTACATGAACATGTGTATATTATATGAAGTATATTGATAAGGTAAAAATCAAATTTTATTGCATATTCATCGAGAAAATAAACTAACGAATCCCTCAAAATTGAGAGGGTAATCCTCCTCCTCTCAAATAAACGTACATACAGGTGCACCCTTCATGATATAAAAAGACATTCAATGAATAAAAAAGTGACAAAAATTTAAATGGGAAAACAAATTTGTAAAATTTGCTACAACAGAATAAAGAAGCCTGTACTTTTGAACTGTGGGCATGCCTTTTGTGCTTCCTGCGTGTATGACTTCTTAAAGAAAAACACGAAATGCCCAATTTGTCAAAAACCGATCAACCCGTCAAAAATTGTTTACATATTCCCCATTTCTGAGCACCAAGAACCAGATGATGACACAAGGTTTAACTTTGCAGAGGATTTCAGGAACCTTGCAACTTTAGAACCAAATAATAAACATTTAGTAATAAATGAAGACATATTTTCTGTCAGCATATATAATGATGAAGAAACTGAAGAGCAAATTACAATACAAGACGAACAAAATCAAAACAATGATTTGCACCTTGAAACTCAAGAAATTTTTGATGATTTACCTGATCAAAACGTAAACAATGATGCAACTCTAAATGAAAATGCTACCGGAAATGAAATTAATGATACTGAAAACCAAGAAATTCCTGACCAAATAGAAAATGAAGAAAATCAACAAGATATCAGACCAAATGAGGTAACAATAGGCTTACAATATACAAATAACTATACACAACCACAACAACAAGAAAATACAGAAGTAAATGAAAAATTAAACACGACATTACAAACAGATAGGCCTAATGACCCTTCAGAAGATTGTTCCGATGATCCCCCTATACAAAATAATACTTTCCAAGATAATCAAATAAGAATTGAAATTAATGAGGCTGAAGATCGAATTGATATCATTCCTCAGCCAAATCCCCAATTTCCAAATCGTAAGCTACAGCTACAAACGCTTTTACAAGAAGAAATCAAGAAAATAATTATGCCTCAATTAAAAACTAACTACGAGCTTGTTATCGAATACTATAAAAACCAAGAAGCAACAAATGATGACGATGAAAGAAGAAAAATCGATCCGAAATTAAGCATCGAAATTATTGAAAACGGAATTAAAAATGACAAGTCCCCACGACTTCCCAAAGAAGATAACTGGATTTTGTTTATATTCCAATCAATTTTCAGTGTTTCTTTTCTTGTATCTCTTACATCTTTTGGAATGACCGGTGCTGGCCCTGCAATTTTCTATGTGATCGTCACTTTATTCAATTCTATATTCCAAATGTTAATGTAAATTGTGTTTTTGTATAAATAAAAATATTATTAAATAAAATCATCTTTTATGAGCAAAACTTTAAAGTTCTGAATGAATATAGTAATAATTCAACTACGAATCATTGAAATTATTAAAAATTAAAATTTATAAATTTTTATCTCAGACTTTTAATAGATTTTGAACATCAAAAAACGGTTTACTCTAAATTCTATATATCTTTATTACAAATTAAACAATAAAATTATTAAATTAATCGTTCTTCTTTTCGAGATCAGACTTCTTTTTCACTGGTGCATCTTGAGCTTTATCGTCATCTTGTTTTTGTTGTTTGCAGGCAGGACAAGCTTCTGGAGCGTCTGGTTGACTGATCATGTAGCCAATAACTACAAACATGCCAATAATAGATACTACATGGTACCACTTCAAAGGTATTGAGGCAGATTCTGTTAGTTTCCGAGTAAATCCGATATTATATAATTCTTGTGAAGTATTATTCAAAATTACTAACTGCATTACGCCATTAGGTGCTAAAATTAATGAGAAATTGCAATCAGTATTCGGTATTGGACCACGAGTTTTTCTGGAAGAGTCAAAATCTTTAGTAAATGTAAAATTAACAAGATTTTCTTCAATGCTATCTGAAACAGAAGAAAATGATACCATTGTTTTGTTTTCATCTAAAAATCGTGCAATAAATTTTCTGAATAAAACGTTTGAATTAGAATCTGTTACATTGTATATGCTGAAAAACACTTCGTTCCCGACATTCTTTCTATATGGTTTCATGTAAAGTGTTTTTCTCTTTTCAACATTGTTTCCATTTTGATAATAATGGTCAACATCAACATACCACTGTCCTGTCATAAATTCCTGTGGATCTAATATCGGAGGGTATGGATTTAGTCTGCTTTTGAAAGCCAGCCACTTAGAAGAAATCGCTTGAAGCATTTTTTTTTACAATTTTTTGAAATGAAAATGGTTTTATGCCATTTTCCATCAAGAATTCAACGAATATTTTAATGGAGAATGCGAACGTGTTAAAAATGGCACATACCCAGATAGCAAAAGATACTGTATTGAAGAGTGTTTCTTTGAAGATCTCAACAACCGTGCAGTTTATTCAACAAGTACTTCTAAATTTCTTTTTGAAGATAGTACATTTGTTAGTGTGTCAAACCCATCAGAGTATGGTGGTGCAGTTTACACTCAAAGTGGTGAAGTTGTTCACAACCGAATTTGTTCATTCAACTGTTTTACATCAAACTGGGGACAGTATTGCTATAGCTGTACATCATCTGGATCATTCAAGAATTATTTCATTGAAAGCACTTTATCAAGACCTTCTGCAAATACAATTGGAGGTGCACCAATACACTTTGTGTATGGAATTGAATTCTTAACAAAAACAAATATTTCATATTTTAAAACAAATACAAGATGTGGATACCAATTTGAATTAGGACAACCAGAATCAAATTCCACATATAATTCAATCATAAATAACACATCAACAGATATATACTGTTTAAGAAACTAAGTTTTTTCCACTCTAAAAATCATTCGATGTAGCATCATTAATAACTCAGTAAAAGATCAAGTTATCAACAATGATAGATGTAATCCATTAACAGTTGAAGAATGTAACATTATTGATAACTCAGGAACTAATACATTTTATATACAAAATTCAGGTCAAACAAATGTTTTTAATTGTTATCTTAGAAATAATGAAGCAACATCAGGAAATGTTATATTTAGTAACAGATACGACGAAGAAATCAAAAACGAAATCAAACATCTTTCCACGGCTCTATGCCAAGCAAAAAATCCAATTTTAATCAATCGGCAAACAATTTCAGATGATTATGAAATTATTAATTTATTTTCATTTTTTATTTTATTATTTTCAATTTATGACCAATTTTCATTTTATATTGAAACCAATAAACATGAAGTTTACAATCGACACTCTCTTTTTGACATATTCAACTTTAAATATCTCCTTTCTTTTTTCTTCAAATAAAACTAAATCTTATTTCATATTTTTCCTTGACGTAGATCATATGAAATAGCTATCAATGGAAAAACAACAATTTTTTCTTGATTTTTCTGGAGGAATAATTCAGAATGAGATATTTAACGTCATCAGAACCACTCAAATCAATTCAGAAGGTTTTTATTACTTTCACGATTAGTTATGAAATGATTTAGATTAAATTTCAGAATTTTAAGGAACATAACTTAAAACTAGTGTGAACATTCACTTAAAATGATTAAGAACTATAGTTAATAAAGATGTTTGGAGTTTTTAATGAATCCAATCAATGCTTTATAATAAAAAATCTTTGAATAAATCAATAAAAAAAAGTTTTCTTTTTATAAAATATATATATAAACATTTTCTTCTCTAATTTCTCCTTCTCTTTCTTTGTCTGTTGGACTGTTGTTGCTGCTCATTCTCCTGTTGTTCTGGTTCGTTATTCTGAGCGAATCCGTACGTGAACTGCTGCTGCATCGGAGGCTGGTTCTGGCCGACGAAAACATGTTGCATCTGAGGAGGAGCAGTTCCAAATCCGGTGAACGGAGACTGCATTCCGTAACCGAATTGTTGCTGTCCGAACTGAGGAGCGAATCCGAACTGTTGCTGTGGTTGCTGTTGTCCGAATCCGAACTGTTGTTGCTGTCCAAATCCAATCATCTCCTGCTGTTGAGGAGGATGTTGTTGGCCAAACCCAACGAATTGCTGTGTTTGTTGTGGCGGAATCTGTCCAAATCCAGTGTTCATCTGTTGGAACTGAGGCGGCATCTGCAGTGTTTGTTGTTGTGGAGGAGGAACTTGTTGTGATAACCGTGGAGGCATCTGAAGAGTCTGTGTCTGAGGAGGAGTTTGTTGTGAAATGTGTGGAGGCATCTGCAATGTTTGTGTTTGTGGAGGAATTTGCGAAATTTGTGGTGGCATTTGCAACTGTTGATTTAACTGTGGAGGCATCTGAAGTTGTTGAGTTTGTTGTGGAGGCATCTGAAGTTGTTGAGTTTGTTGTGGTTTGTAATCTTGGAACTGAGGAGGCATCTGGAACTGGTTGAAAATGTGTTTCTTTTGTTTCTTCTTTGAATGTGTTTGTTGTTGTTGATTTATCTGTGGAGGAATTTGCAATTGTTGAGGTTCTTCTATCTTTTCAATTGGTTTGAACTCAAATTCCTTCTTTTCTTCAACAATTTCTTGTATTTCAACAACTTTTTCTTCTTCTTTTGGTTCTTCTTTGACTTCTTCAGTTGTAACTGGTTGTTCTTCTGCTGCAGATTGTTTTGTGTCGATTTTAGAAATGTCATCTGCGAACAAAACGACTTTTTCGAGAGAAAACAGGTAATCTTCAACAGATTTTTCAGAAATTCCAAGAGAACTCCTCAATTTCGCGAAACTGACTAAGAAAGACTTGGCTGTTTCTCCATAAGGAGCAAACGTCGAGATCTTTCTAGAAGAAATCCATTCGTTCAAATCAGAGAACAATTTATACAACTTCATTGCATTCGGTGGGAAATCATTGATGTTCTTGACTTTCATCATGAAAACAAGTGGTAAAAATTGATCACAGTAACTCAAACAATCTGACATTGACTGGCAACCGTTTGACATGTCAGAACCGTCAAAAACTGGCAGATTTACTTCATCAAACTTCATTTGCGGCAAAGTGAATTTCTGGAAGACAAAATCAATGTCATCGGCATGACCGTTTACAATTAATTTAAGGTTAACTGTAAATGGAATTTCTTTGTCAGCAACAGTGAAAACTCCATTGATTGGTTTAGAATCTGTGTTGATTTGTTCGAGATTTATTATGAACAAAATAAAATCATCTTTGATTGTCGTGTTGATCAAGTTCTGGTCGTTTTGATTCTGGCATTTGACATTCAAATACAAAAACTGGAAAACACCGATAACCTTAATTTGTAAAATAAGGTTTTTGGCAGTTTTATTTACATTTTGACATGAAATGTAAATAAAGTTGAAATTAGGCAAAACTTTCTCTTGATCCAAAATAACTTTCGGAATAAACTTCGTCTGAACATTGAAATGCAAATTATCATATGTTTTCGGTGTCGGAATCTTTGGGATTTCAATGTTCTGCAAGTTTTGTAAGTTTTCGTCAATAACTCTCGATCTGGAATTGATCTTCTCTTTGTCTTTGTTCAAATTCTCCATTTGTGAACTCAACTCTAAAAGTTTTTTGACATTTGACTTCACTTTTCCAAAAGTGACATTTTCTGGATCGATTTCTTTCATTTTTTGGCAGAAATCTTCAGGAGAAAATGTTTTGACATTGAAAAGTGCCAAAATTTTATTCAAATTGTACTTTCCAATGAAAATGTTTTCTTCTTTAGTCTGTTTCACGAGATCCATGAGTTCGTTGTATATTTTAGTAAATGTCTTCATGTCAGTTTTTGCCGGTTCTTTGACAATTTTTGCCAATCTTATTTTGACAAATTTTGGAGAACAATTTTCGAAGACATACATTGATCTGTCCAAACCAGGCGTGAACCACATCAAATACGGGTTATTTTGGATTGGATACTTGAAGTATTTTCCTGTCTTGTTGTTCACAACCTTTAGGATTCCTTTAGAATGATATAACAACTCAAATTCATTGTAATCACCGTAATTATCACTTGCATTCTTTACCATTTCGAAGAACTCGAGTTTGTCAAGTTTTATTGAGTCGATTTCTGCAGATGGTTTCATCATGACTTGTGGAACTGTTTTGAGGATTCTTGATACATGTCCGGAATATTCAACCCATTTAGATCTGATTGTTTTGTCTTTGATTTCTTTGATCTCATGTTTGATGTCATTTTCAATGTCACTTTTTACTTGCATAACCTTATTTTGTAAATCATCAATTTTTGATTGTAATTCAACCAAAGGAGAGTTTTCTGATGTTTCTTCTTCACCCAAATAACCCTTTAGTTTGTTGAAGAAATGCAACATTGGATTTGCGACAAAAGTATTGTCAGCAATTTCGTTTTTATCAATGTTATATGTCTTCAAAACTTCGGAGAAATATCTTGGAAGATATTTGCTGTAATTCTCTTTTTCTGACCAATCTTTGATTTGCAGCAAAGAAACATTTATCAAATTCTTGTTCTTGTAGTCAGAATAATTCATCAAGAAGTATTTGTTCGAATTACTTATTGTCTTTTGACGTTGCAAGTGCATTTTAGAGAAAATCTCACGTGCTTCCAAAGCTGTTTTGATGATGTTATCAATGTTCTTGTCAACAGTTATTTGGTTGATCTGATAGTTCTCAAAATTGTTTTCTTTCAAAATTTGGATAAATAAATCTTTGCATTTCTCTGAGTAGTATTCAATCAAATTGATCTTGTTCTTCTCGTTCAAATTGGAAATATATGCTTCATCAAATAAGTTCACTTCACTTATTTGACCGTTTAATATTTCACTTTCTTGTAAACTGTCAAAAATATTCATACTTGAGAACAATCTGAAAACAATCAATCCGACAGTGAGTTTCTCCATGTTCAAGCTCTCAACGAAATAAGACAAACTTGGGTATTTCTTCATCAAAAGATAGTGAACAGGAACTTTCTTGTATTCCTTGTTTTTCAGCTCTTTGATGTCATCGAAATAGATGATTTTCTCATCATTGAATGTCTCGATTTGGTCACAGAACTTCCTAAGTTGATCAAACTCTGGAAGTGGTTTCTTGCCAATCATCTTCTTAACGTCTTTGACAAAACCGTTAAATGAAGTGAATTTTGACGGTTTGTACTTCCGAAAACCGTTTACATTTGACAAGAATGGGAACAACTTTGTGCAATGGTCGAAGAACAATGAGAAAGTCTGTTTAGGAAGAACGATTTCCTCATTCAAATCATATGTATTAATCAAATCAAACAATTGAGAAATTGACTCTGATTTGAGAGATTTGTAAGTCATTGCTGTCATGTTCAATTTCGTGAGGAGATGTCTTGGATTGAAGAGATCTGGATATGCCTCGTATACTTTGAATAATTCATCGTATGTTTGTTTCTCCAAATCATCTAAAAATTGGCACTTATCTTTCGACAAAAACTCAGAAATATTTTGAAAAGCATCTGGATAAATTTTGATCATCTCGTAAATGGCGAAGAAATCATAATTTCTGCATTTTTCAATCAACGACAAATCATGGCTGAATTTAACAAGTGGTTCCAACCATCCGATATCGAATTCAGCATTATTTATCTCATTTAATTTAACTTTCTTGAATTCTTCTGTATAACTATTTGTCACTTTTTCTTGTTGAATTTCTGACAAATTGACAAGTTTTGTCAAAATATAAGGTGGTGTTTGATTGATGTTTACGAAACCATTATCAATGAAGTACTTGATGATCTCGTAATTATTCTTCTTAGAGGAAATAATTGAATCGAAAAGTGACATGTAATAACTTGGTCGAGTGGTCATGTCACTTTTTAGAGCTTGTTGGAACTGAGTCATTACGTTGCAGTCGTAACCATCGAATTCCTTCTTGAAATCGAAATTCATGAACATCTCGTAATCACTCCATTCCTTGACTTCTTTTGCAATTGCATCGAAACTGCTGTTTTTCGCAATGACAATGAAATTATATAATTTGGTCATGTACTTGATCCAGTTATCAAGGAACATCTCGTCTTTCTTTGTCGCTAATTCAGTGAGTGTTAAACATTCATTCTGAATGGCAGACGGTTTTGGCGGTTTATGATCGTACAAAATGTAAATGAAAATTGACAAAAATTCTCTTTGATAATCATCACTTACAGTAGAAATTCTGGAATTAATAATATCCATGAATTTAGTAGATATGGATTTCTTCAAGTTCGTGTTGTTCAAAACATTGATTGTTGAGAATGCCCTGATTATGATATGTGCAACCGATAATTGCGGTTTTGCCAAAATTGAGTAAAATTCTTCTCTTGTTGGTTGTTTCAATCTCTGCAAGAAAAGATGGCTCAAAGCGTAATGGTTGTAATCAACAGGTTCTTTGAAATAGTTGTATTCATTTGGTGTTTCTATTTCAACATTCTCTTGTTGCTTTGGTTTGTAATCATTGATATTTACACGAATTAATTTTGACACTTTTTCTGGAGACAATTTTGCGTTTTGTATGAAAACATCGATGTCTTCAGGTATCTGGAGAACGATGTCTATTGGAATTGCAGTCCATATCTTTCCAATGATATCATAAACACATGTATTAAGATCATTGAATTCATTACCAAACTCATTCAATTTTTTGACAACATTTTGTTTGAACAACAAATTTGGTTGGTTCTTTAACTGTGTGTAATAATATAGTTTGTATTCGTTTTGTATCTCGTCGAGTGCTTTGTAGTCTTTGTTATAGATAGACAACATGATTTTCAACACTTCTTTCTTGGAATAATTAGAATCAGTTCTATCTTTAAATAACAAATACAAAGCAGACAAATGCATTGATTTCGCTTTTTCTATCAAATAGCAGAAATAGCTGTATTTGGAAAGAATCAACAAATAGTTGTATTCGTTTGGATTCTGTTGTACAACATTCTTACAAATGTCAGAAAACTGTTCTTTCAAAGGAAAACTCAATACAGATTTAGAATTTTCCAAAATAACTTTGTAGAATTCATATGATGTTTCATAATTATGAATTTCATTAAACCATTTGATTGTTGCATCCCATTCCGCTGATTTATAGAGTTGTGAGATTTCATCAATGAATTTCTTCTTTTGTTTCTTGAGATCTTCGACTTTCCTCTTCAATTCATTCTGGAATTTTGTGAAGAATTCTTGAATTTCCCAGTCATCTCTGAATATAGTGAAATTGAATCTCAACAATGTATCAATATCACTAGCTAATGTGATTTGTTTTGCAATCTTGCTGAGATCACTTGTCTGTAATTGGTAGCTGTACATGTAGACAATTGACACCCAATCAAAGAATTCTAAGCATGGATTTAAATCAATTCTTTTTGTCAGATATTTGAAGGCTTCTGACACGTAATGTGGCAAATCATAGTTATTTCTTGGTTCTGAACCCAAAATTGACATCAATGCGAAATAGCTTAATTCCAAAGTGAATGTCATCTTGTTATCCTGATCTTTACCTTCGTATTTAAGTATTGATTCATTGAATTCTTTGCATTTAGGTATCAAAGCATCGAATTGCCTGTTAATTGATGGATCTCTTGGTAAAGCTTTTGGATTGGAAATGATTCTAAATATAATGACAGCCAAAGTTATTTTGTCTTCAAACAAATGTGTGTTGATGATGTTCTCGTAACTGAAGAAGTGATTTCTCAGCCATTTGCCAATAGGATAGAAATCAAATTGTCTGTGTAAATATGACCAAACATCAGGTAATGGTTCATCCATTTTTACAGGAGTTTCTATTGTTTCGCAAACAAGTTTAAACCGTTTGAAACTAGAACTCTCTTGGTCTTTAACTAAAGGAGAAATAATTTCAAAGTATTGCTTGAAATTGTAAACTTTTGACAAATCAATGCTCTCAAATTTTTCAATACTTTGTAAAGCTTTGAAACCTTTTTGAGCAATTTTATGGAACAAATTGACATTTTTCGGAGGAAAGATTAGATCAGAGTCCATAGCGTAATTATCCATAAGATAGCATGCGTATTTATACCATGAATCAGGCACAGACTTGAAATTCGATCTCAATTTATCGAAATTTCCAAGCCATAACTTGTCAACGAGTAATTCAGGTTTTTCTTGATATTCCTCGTAAACTTTCATTGTCGCGTAATCTTCCAATTCACCAATTTTCGTTTGATCTCCTTTCAACAATATTGCATCAGCGAATTCCAAGTATTTCCTATCAATAACAATCAATTGGTCGAAAGCAAGAACTGGGTAATCTTTTAGATCACTTATTAATCGACAAACAAAGGAATATTTGACAATTGGTTCTATCCAATTTATTCCGGAAAGTGGACTTTTGTCATTTTCATCGTATTTGTAAAGTCCTTTTATGTCAACTTGCGGATGGTAATTAACTGATTGGTCTCTTATGTCTGTGAACTGTTTCAACAGCTTGTCATCAACGTTTTCATTGATTAGACCGTTTTGCTGGTAACGTTGTATGACTTCATAGTTATGTTGTTTGTCATTGATGATTGCAATCAGTTTTCTGTAGTTGTACTGTGGGATATTTGATAATTCTTGTTTGATCTTCTCTTGGAACTGGATGAAATCGGATGCAATGGGTGATCTCTCCGTGAAATCCATTAAAAGATACTTCTCCAAGGCTAATTTGTCTTCTGTTTTGGAGATTAACTCATTTAGATCTTTCGTTTGGTATTTCTCCATGTCTTTGTACAAGTAATCAACAAATATGTACCATTTGTCGATCTGGTCGCAGTTAACAATGACTTCGTGCCTCGAAATTTCATAAATTTTATGAGATAATTTGGAAAAGTAGGGAGATGGAGGTGGCAAATCACAGAACATGGATAAGCCCATAACTGTGTTGCAGTTTTCTGTAATGGATAATGTTCGTTCGTTTGGTTCAAATTTGACATAAGGAATGAAACCTTTTTTAGTGGCAGCGAGGGCTGGTATTGTGGTAAGGAAGTCATAGAGTTTCTTGTCGTTGATTTCTGTGTTGATATCTCCGGATTCAAGGATGTTTTTCTGGTATTGAACACGAATTAGCTTTCCTTTGATAACTGTGAAGAGTAGATTGCTGAAATCTTGACGTTTTGGATCTTTGGACTCAACAATTGCCTTGCATCCAAGCAAAGAAGGTATTTTTACGGCAAGATCGAAAATTACGTAATAAAATGATGGACTCTTGATGACAGAGTATGGATTTGAGGCAATGCGTAATGACCACTTCAAAAACTTACCGATAGTTTGGCAATTGGCAAGTTTTTGGATTGAATAGATATCAAAGTAGTAATATTTGAAATTCGCGAATAGCTCTGTGTTCATTGATAGGTAGAGAAAACACTTAGTAACGTTCTTGTAGTTGTTTGACTCTGCCAGAGATAAAACGGATAAAATTACGTTATGGATTGAATAAATATTAGTAATTTCACTGACTGGCTTCTCAGCAAGATCGGCAAAACATTCCTCGAAGTCTGATATTTGATAAGTTTTCAGACTTATGATTTTTTTCAGTAAAATCTGAAATAGGATCATATTAGTCCTACAATAGGTAACAAGATCTTTAATAATAGATTTAGTAGTTTCAATACCTCCAATTTGGGGACGCTGTGGTTGATATTTTTCGTTTTGGCCCATATTAGAGATTTTGATGTTTGTCACTTTTATGATGTGCGAATTCAACTGAATAAATGCTCATTTTTGATTGAATTTTGAGCATATTAAAAGATATGGTATTAATTGTTTAATAGCTTTAATTCCACAAGAGAAGATTGCAATTTTAACTGAAAAAATATGAGTAAATTTTATTAGATTTGATTTTGTACTAGAAAATAGTCTATCAGTTTATTGTTTGAGCATATTTAATGATTTAAGCTAGTCCAGTAGCATACTATTTAAAAAAAAATCATTTTATATAATCACATATTTCGATCGAGTCTAACAGTATTAATACATATATAGCACATGTTGTTTGTTCTTTTAAGTCTAAGATTGCTCTATTCTTTCCCATTAATGATATTAGTGTCCGGCCAAACGAAGCCCATTGTTAATGTCTAAAATATTCAAAATATAGTGTTATTTTGTTATCAATGATATCCAAAGATTTGGAAAATTGAAAATTTGAGAGCATATCACGTTTTAGCCATTTAAAACCAGAAAATCAAGATCTATATATGATACTTATCAATATTAATAAATATGTCTCTCAAAATTATTGACTGACTTGGATTCAATATAAGCATGCCCTATAGACGATAGACCACCTTCAGAAAAGTACATTTAAGGCTACTATATTGAGAACCTAAAATCAGGATAATTCATACATTTGAGTTCTAATAAGGTTGTTTTTGTGATGTTTAGCCGGTTATCTATGATGCCCAGAGATATAGAAAATTGAATTTAAATGACGATAAAATTTGATCAAAATTTATAATGCATCACAAGCAATCTGAGATATGGGAAGAGTATGGCTTTTTCGAAAAATTTGTATTAAGATATATGTATAAAATTGATCCTTTATCATTTGGTAAATGGCCAGAACGTAAATTATCAAATTTCAAAAAGAAGAACGAAGTAAGAAAAAAACATGAGTACTTTCTCTTTATTCATTTATCTTTCGCATTCGAAGAGACCTTTCCTGGTTTGTACACTAAAACACTCTGGAAAGCAAAACAATATCAATTCAGAGCTGGAACAAACATCGATTTGAGATACTATCAAGCTTTCAAAACCTATATGAAACATGTTTTCATACCACGACATAAAGGAATTTTGTCTGAAGATGAACTAAAGCGTGTCCAAGAAGATGTTGATAAAGCTAAAAGGGAAGACTTTTTGATCAGAGATCCAGACACACATGAAATGGCTCTTTACAATCTTGAAACTCTCCATAGATTGTCAATCGCTATCAGAGATGCTTGGCATCCTATTTTTGGAACTTATTATATTGGAAATGAGCCGGATCGAGTGAGTGAAATGATAGAAGATGATGATTACGAACATCTATGGTACAGAGATATTTTAGATGGGAAAATATAATGTAAAAATATTTTCTACTATTTTTTTCAGCAAAACTAAAATTCTCAGACATACGATTATTTTTGATTCAAATGCTGTTCGGCATTAAAAGCAAAAATAATCATATATCTGAGAATTACGCTTTTCCGACATTTTTGGGTCGCTTCACGCCCCTGACAAAACGTCGAAAAAGTGTAAATTTTCTGAAAACATCAAAAGAAGTCGAAAAGAATTAATATAGGCTATCTTCAACTGATTTATAGAGAAGAAAAATCCCTCACTCCAACAGTTGAAAGTTTTTCATGGAGAGAAGAATGCTTAAAGTTGTAAAATTACTATTATTGCCAATCGAAAAGAGTATTTTTCCAAAATCATTTGATCTAAATTGAGATCTTCGGAAATTTATGAATCAAAGAATCCTTAAAAAGCTATAATAGAATTATCTAAGAAATAAAATCCTTCTCATTTATATTGTCCTATTTACAGATTTTTCTTTATGTTTTCAGAACCACCTTTCTATCAAAATTGACGATTTTGATAGTAAACAAGATAAAACTAATGGTGAAAAACAACAAGAGAATAATCTCTGGAAATATATGACGGAAAGCAGGTCGATACAGAAAAACACGCATTTGTTAGTGAAATGTTGCCAAGTCAGATTAACTATTCTGAGATTGAGTATAACTATTCAGATTGAGTTAATTTATTCGTTTTGAAATTAAAGCTTAATGGAATTAGTTTCATGTATCACCGAGATTCAGATAAAAATTTTAAAAATTTTTTGTCGAAGTCTAAAAAATTTCTTTGAGAAAAAAACATAGCACACATTTGCACACATTTTGACACTTTTTCTGACAAGCATCATTCAAATTTGAAGAAAAACCTCTAAATTTCATTCAAATTTCTGTCAAAATGTGTGCAAAATTGAAATAGGCACACATTTTGACATACGATTATTTATATACGTTATTTTAATGGTTTCAGAGAAATCTTCGTTACACATTATTGAAGATTACTCAATATTTAAGTGAATGACTCACTACCACCTGTTTAGAAAAATGGTAGCATAAAATCCAAATGTCACATATATTATTTCTTATTTCATACAAATAAACTTACAATTATAACCTCAACTTGTTTGCAAAGCAGAAACTCAATATAAGCAATCGATCAGTAGTGTATTTAAAAGTCGAATTTAAATTTAAAAATTTATAATCTTATTTCGGAACCAAATAGTATAAATTTAGGACAAAAAGCTACGTGGTGTTGATAACAACTATTAAAATTCAAATATTACTACCATGAACAATACAATGGCTCATATTGATAATTGATAAACGTGCATATAAATTGCATATATCATCAATGTCATTAAGTAAAATACATGTATATAAATAGATTAGAAATATTTTTCGGTTAGAATTAAAATCTATGTAATAAAAAATAAGTTATAAAAATAAATACCGAATTTTTATTTGTAATATAAACTGCTACAATATGCTAGTGTATACAAATGTATTTGTCGTATTGATTTGAAAGATCTTCAACATGGTTCAGATCTAAATTTGAAACTCGTAAAATAAAGCGAATCTTTATTTGTAATATAAACTGCTACAATATGCTAGTGTATACAAATGTATTTGTCGTATTGATTTGAAAGATCTTCAACATGGTTCAGATCTAAATTTGAAACTCGTAAAATAAAGCGAATCTTTATTTGTAATATAAACTGCTACAATATGCTAGTGTATACAAATGTATTTGTCGTATTGATTTGAAAGATCTTCAACATGGTTCAGATCTAAATTTGAAACTCGTAAAATAAAGCGAATCTTTATTTGTAATATAAACTGCTACAATATGCTAGTGTATACAAATGTATTTGTCGTATTGATTTGAAAGATCTTCAACATGGTTCAGATCTAAATTTGAAACTCGTAAAATAAAGCGAATCTTTATTTGTAATATAAACTGCTACAATATGCTAGTGTATACAAATGTATTTGTCGTATTGATTTGAAAGATCTTCAACATGGTTCAGATCTAAATTTGAAACTCGTAAAATAAAGCGAATCTTTATTTGTAATATAAACTGCTACAATATGCTAGTGTATACAAATGTATTTGTCGTATTGATTTGAAAGATCTTCAACATGGTTCAGATCTAAATTTGAAACTCGTAAAATAAAGCGAATCTTTATTTGTAATATAAACTGCTACAATATGCTAGTGTATACAAATGTATTTGTCGTATTGATTTGAAAGATCTTCAACATGGTTCAGATCTAAATTTGAAACTCGTAAAATAAAGCGAATCTTTATTTGTAATATAAACTGCTACAATATGCTAGTGTGTACAAATGTGTTTGTACAAATGTATAACTCTTTGTCAATTGTTATGGCACCTTATAACTTAAAAATCATTTTCATTAACAAATATAAAAAGTGACAATTAATATTTTCATTAAATGCATATTTAATTATCAAAACAATGTCGATTTAGCTTGAATGTTCATTATAAATGTGTAAGTTTAGGAAAACAAAAAATAATTAATTCTCGCAAAGAAACTTATTTTAAAAGAACCTAAACAAAAGTTCATATAATAATAAATCTAAAAATAGATATTAATTTAAACGAAGATAATGAGAGAATGGGGATGTTGTAAAACAATGAGACTTAATGATCAAATAATTAAAATAATAAAATTAATTAAATAAATGCACAGGTGTTGATAAAGTTTTTGATTTATTAGATAAAATATCAAAAGAAACCATTGGAACATATAAAATTTTGTGTGATTGTGGTTTCATTATTGAAGATACCAATAATGTTTCATATGAAAGAACAGCACCGAAGGAAGACGAAGTGGAAAGGTCTATACCATTCGTTATTAAGAATATAAAAGATATGAAAACTTATAAACATTATATTTATTCATTTATTTCAGAAAAAATGGAAGCAACCCATAAAACATCTTCTCATCATTTTATAGCTATTCATACATTCCTTTTCAAAGTTGTGAAATTAAATAAGACAGGAATTAGATTTAATGTATCAGGGTACGCATTCTTGAGTAAATTAAAATGTATTCGTCACGTCGCAAATGATAAAAATTTATGTGTTCTTAATTCATTTTATGGGCTTTAAAAAATAAACTTTATTTTTATTTATTTTTTAATTTTTTATTCTTACATAAATGAACAAAAACGGAACAGCTAAAATGAATGATAATCAAAATAGAGCAGAAGGTAGAAGGTTATTTAAACGCTTCTATAACATTCCTGATGGTGTTAATCCTAAAACTCGTAGAAGTTATTTAAATGAAGCAATAGATTCATATGAAGGGTTTGACATTTCATCAGAAAGTGAGAGATTAGCGAGAATGTTAAATGTTAATATTGATTTCTATTATTGTGATCCTCAACCAGAAGACGTGGACATAAATATCAGTGGTTATTAGCTCATAATTTGCAGGAATATTATCAACCGACAAGATATTATATTACTTTTGACTTCGAAACATTAGAGACTAAAGAAGAATTACAACTTTCTGAGTGTGCAACTTTGAACGCTTACTTAAAACCATTCATGGTATCATCAACGGTTAAATTAAATGATAAAACATATACGAGGAATTTTTGCTTAACTTCGAGTGATTCTTTTATTTCTGATTGGATTGAGTTTTTATTTTCAACCTGTTCATTAGTTGCTAAATCAAATATTGAACAATATGAAGAATTAATGAAGTCGCAAACGGACCAAACGGCGGGGACTTTGTCTCATACATTAAATGAAAAACAGAAGGAAGCATTTAAAGAACTTCTAGATGAGGAATTCAATAAAGTGAATATCATAGGTTTTAATTCGGGAAAGTTTGATTTAAATTTAATTCTTCGTGATTTAAACACTGCAAAATGGAAAATAAAATCAATGCTGGGTTCATCTTCACAATTTAAGCAAATCATTGTAAAGAAAACAAACGTTCCATATGAATTGAGATTTATTGACATCAGAAATTATATAGCGGGTGGGACATTAGACCAATTCACTCAAGATTTCGGAAACAATAAATCACGTGTTAAATCCTTTTTCCCTTATCAATTCATCACATGGGAAAATTACGAAGAAGAATTATATAAAGAGGAACCATTCACGAAAGATTCATTTTATTCAGCATTAACTCAAGAAACTATATCAGATAGTGATTATCAAATATATCTCAACGATGCTAAAAATTTTAAGAATAGATTAGAATATTTTATTCATTATTGCAATAAAGATGTTGAAATTATGATTGACCCAATTGATAAAATTATTGAAGAAACATTTGTTTATAAAATTGACATGCTTCATAATCTTTCTTTATCATCGAATGCTTCAATGATTCGTTACGCTTTAGCATATAAAGACTTTAATCCTAATGAAAAATATCCTGAGGAAGAGATAGAATCAAGTTTTGAATTAACGAAAAAGTATTGGAAATATAAAATTGAATCATATAAGAAACAAGATGAAAAAGCAGAAAGGGATACTAAAAATAATGTTTCAATGGATGATTTTCAATACTATCACGATTTAATCCTTTCATCTAAATGCAAAATGTGTGGTAAAGCGTTTACATATGCAAATAAACCAACATTAGATAGAATCGATAATGAAAAACCACATACCAAAGAAAATTGTCAGTTAATGTGTTGTTATTGCAATGTCGTAAAATCAAATAAAGATGAAGATGTTCAACGTTTAAGAATCAATTTAAGAAATTACGCATTAAAAAATAATTTACCAATGACTTTAGATTCAGTTGAAGCTTATCACATTCTCCGTAATGGAATTACTGGTGGTTTATCAAATGTTCAACATAGAGTAAATCTTAAAGGAATCACGCACATTAATAAACTTTCATATAGTCCAGAAACTAAAACTGTATCAAATGAGGACACCACCAACATTATGACTCATTTCGTTGGTGTTGACTTTAATTCATTATATCCTTCATCATTTTCATCTAATCCTCATGATTTCATTCAATATACTGACCATAAAATGTATATGCCGGGAAGATTGAATGGTGTTATCATTTGTGATACAGCAACAAAGAAAGCAAAAGCACTGGGAATAATTAAGAAGAAAAATACTTTATTCGTGGCTGAAGTAAAGGGTCACATTGATGAAAAATACATTAATGATTACATAAACTTTTTACCGATAATAAGAAACTTAGATATTATCACAGATGAAAAAACAATTGGCAGTTTTATGTATAATTACATGAAATCAAACAATTTACCAGTTGACCAGAAACAGAGAAAATTAACTCAATTAGCATCAACATACAACCAATATCAACCATTTTCTTCTTATTATCTATGGTATCTAATCGACAGGTTTAATTTTATTATCGATGATATTCAATCAATTTTAACATTTACGAAAAATACTTGTTTTAATGAATTTGCGAACAAATTTATGAACGAAAGACAAAAGGCTGAATTAGAAGGAAATAAAGGAAAAAGTTTATTTTGCAAAATTTCACTTAATGGATCATATGGTTACGATGCAATGAATACACAAAATTACGCAAAGACTAAAATAATGAATGCACAGAAGGCACGCGTTGCATGTATGTCAAATAAGCTTAAAAACATAAGAGAAATAGGTGAAGATACATATCAAGTGATGCTTAAAGATAGATTTTATAGATGTGATACATGTTTACAAGAGGCATTCTTCACTTTAGATAATGCTAAATACTGGTATTTGGTTTTCATTTATGATTTTATGTATAAATGCATGAATGTTAATCGTTTTCATTTCATTGAAGGTGATACTGATTCATCTTATTGGGCAATCGCTGGCGACCCAAATCTTCCTAACACTCAAGCATTTCAAGCAATTGTTACCGATAAACAATTTTATGATAAAAACATTTTCAAATTCGCACCATTTGATTTCTTTTGTTTTGATGAGAAATTTAAACCTAAATTAAAGAATAAAGCTGAAGAAAAAGCACATGAGAAAAAATTATTGGGTTTAGCAATTGAGAAACAAGGTGATAACATGGTTGCTTTATGTCCTAAGTGTTATACATCATTCAACGGTTCAATTGATGGAAGTGATTTTAAAAAGATTGCACAAAAAATGAAGGGTGTTAGTTTAAGACAAAATAAGCAATTAACACCTAAAAAATATTTGGATATAATAAATGATAAAGTGATATTTGATGGTCAAAATATTAATTTACAACTTAAAAACGGGTCAATGACTCGCTTAACAATTGGTAAGACTGCATTAACAGGAGCACACACTAAGGCTGTATGTTGTGAAAATGGATGTTGTATGCCATTTATTTAATACAATTTAAAATTTTATTTTTAATGAAATGCCACAGAAGAGACAAAAGGAACCAAATCGATTTATACCAAATGGTTTTAACTTTCAGATTCCAAATAATCAACCACAACGAATTTTTTAAATCCCATCACAGCATCAACAGCAACAACAACCGCCACCATTTGATACCGTTTTAGAAGAAGGAACCGTTAATGATGCGATTCAATATGTAAATAATGGTTTTGATACTATGATTCAAAGAGGTGGGCACCCTTAAAACATTGATTTTATTTTTATATAAATGGATAACACAGATTTAAAAATTTTAATTGATGATTTAGTACTTAATCAAAATTTTCTTAATTATTATGAATTAAAATCATATCTCCAAAAACACAATAACTATATAACGGGTGATGATATGGAATATTATTATCCATATTATAAAAATGAAATTTTGAAATATCATAATAAAATAATTTCTGAAATTAAAGACAAAATTAAAAATAATGAATATATAAAGGGAAAAACTAAATCACAACTTAAACAGTTGAAAGATTTCAAAAATAAAGTATTAACAGAAGAAGATATTGATGAATTATATAATTTATATAATCCTGAGCCACAAAAACCAAAGCCGAGGTCTAAAGTAGCAAATGTTCAACAGCTAAAGGAACAAAACGCCCAGGTCCTTCAGACCATAAATGAAGCACAAGCTTTAATTTATGATTCATTAGTTAAACCATATTCAGCCCGACTTTTAAATGAAGATCAACTTTTGGAATTCATCCTTCAACATAAACTCGAAGCGGGAAAGTATATCAAACCTTTATATACAGCATATTTAAAACAAATGAATAGAATACATCCAGAATTAATGAAAGGAAAATCAACAACTAAAACTTCATCATCCAAAATCAAAGCGGATAAAATTAAACCACTTGCAATACCAAAACCTCCAACGACAGTACCGCCTCCTCCTTCAGTTAATCCTTCATCATTCACTTTATTATATCCATTTCAAACATTAAAGAAACAAAAAGATTTTAAAAAGGGTTTCAAGATATTAAATAAACCAACTGACCCGAAAATTCAACCGTTAAAGGAAAAATTTAGTCGCCCTTCATTTGCTCCATATCCATATTCATACGAAATCGATCATCTGGAATATTCAAAAGGAAACGTTACTTATTTATTTGCCATTAACATTAACACTAGATATTTATATTGCATTCCGGTGAAAGGGAAAACAGAACAGGAAACAAGAAGAGCTATTCAATACTTACTAGATCATGAAAGAGTAGATAATATCAGGGGTGATGGCGATAAAGGATTTCAGGCAACTATGGCTCATTATTTCCCACAAATTAATTTTTACTTCTCATCCTCTCCATATACGTTTCATAATAAAATAGTTGATGCGGTAATGAGAACTCTTAGAGATGCGTTAGGGGTTAACGGTCAGATATACTGGGATGGAAATCATGACTCCATCATACAACAGTTAGTATATTATTACAATAATACATGGCATAGAACTATAAACATGAAACCAGTGGAAATGAAAAATGATATTTCAAAAGAATAGGAATATATTAGAAAGCAAATGGAAAGGTTGAATGATGTTAAACGTGAACAAATTAATTCGGGGCTCATGAATTTTAAACAAGGGGATAAAGTTTTGATTCATCTCGATTATGGAAAAACTGATAAATCAATGACAAAAAGAAGACGAAGATTTGACACAATAGCTGAATTTGTTAGATATATTAACGGCAATGCATTAGTTGAAGTTGACAATAAATTAATAGAAATTCCGATTTATTTATTACTCCATTATATTTAAATAATATTTAATTTTTTTTATTTCGTAAGAAATGAGTGACAACAAAGCAGCCAAGAGTCCAGACAATGAATATAAAAGAAACTAAACAGAATTAAATCAAAAATATGCTATTACAAAAAGAAGCCGCAATGCGGTGGGGTTGAAAACGATAAAGAGAGAAAGAAATAATCGAAAAATTAGAAACTTACCGTTCAATCCTTAAACTGAGTGAAGCAAAAATAAAAGAATTTAATAGAATAAATAAATTGATTGGAAGAGATGAATTTAATAAAGATGAATTTTTAAACTCAATCCAAATTTAATTTTTATTCCTCTTCCCGAACCCTTCTGGGTTCTTGCATCATTTTTATCATTTCCTCCCTTGTTATGATTCGTGGTAAATTTTGAGCTTGTGGGGTATCCATTTATATAAAAATAAAATTTTGTTATCAGTTATTTTATGGTAAATGTTTTCAGGTTATTCAATAATTAATTATTTTTGAAGAACTGAAGGTGTTACCATGTTACCATGTGCTACCAGGTTAATTAACTTCTCTGAAAAAATGAGACAACATGACATTTAGACAACACAACAGGAGGAAGGCACTTATGAAGCATTTTTGAAGAACTGAAGGTGTTACCATGTTACCATGTGCTACCAGGTTAATTAACTTCTCTGAAAAAATGAGACAACATGACATTTAGACAACACAACAGGAGGAAGGCACTTATGAAGCATTTTTGAAGAACTGAAGGTGTTACCATGTTACCATGTGCTACCAGGTTAATTAACTTCTCTGAAAAAATGAGACAACATGACATTTAGACAACACAACAGGAGGAAGGCACTTATGAAGCATTTTTGAAGAACTGAAGGTGTTACCATGTTACCATGTGCTACCAGGTTAATTAACTTCTCTGAAAAAATGAGACAACATGACATTTTGACAACACAGCAAGATTAATGCAAAAATAAATTCAAATCATACTTTATAAAGCATCATTTACAGGTATTTCATCGTCAGTAAATGAATCCTCATAATCGTTTGGTTCAACCTGTTTATATAATCCTTTCATTTCTTCTTTCAAAACATAACACCATGTTTGTTTATCGTCTATTCTTCTATGTTTCCTATCACATTTATCCTTAATGCTCATTTGAAAGTTTTTGTCTTTCATGTCTGATGGTTTGCAGAATAGAGCATTTTTACACGTCATACCCGCACACAATTCATCATAATGTGTATTTATCCATACATCTAAAGGATTGTTGATAATTCAATTAAATCTTGTTTGGCTTCAGTCATCGGTATGATTCGTACATTAAATGATGAAAGGTCGTAATTGATAAAATATGTTAAAAGGTTATCATAAAATTCCTTTGTGCATGAATCCATCAAATTCTTGAAGTAATCAAATTGACCTTTGAATTTACCATTAACCCTTAAAACTACGTATCTTCTGTCTCCAACTTCAATTTTGACAGGGTAGACGTTGTTAGTTACGAAAATGAAGTTTGCAACGTTCTGTGCTGTTCTTCTGGGTTGATTCTTTTCATTAATTCTTATCTCATTATCCGTAATAATTGATTTCAAAGCGTTGAAGTTTGCGAGTCTATCTTCACCTACATTCTTGAGTTCATTAAGTACAAGAAACATTTTATTTTCAACAACTGAATTGAAATTACCCGTTAGCTCACCTATTTCAGTAATGTTTTTACATGAATAACCAGCGAGGAGTTCAGAAATAATGTCTGTAAATCTGTTTTTACCTGTTCCCTGAAGTCCTTTCAAAATAATTGCTGTTTCATTCTTGATTCCAGGATGTTGAATCATTGATGCAATCCAGCCGAGTAGGTATTTATACACTTCATCGTTATTATCACAAATGGCTTCTTTAATGAAATTCATAAACATCTCAATTTTTGAGTAATCAGGCTTTTCGAGAACGTTGTATTTATAACCTTGAAACGTTGAGAAAACATCTGGAGAATCAGATTTAAAGCAAACACCCTTAACGGTTAATGAGGATAATTGATTTAGTAGTACATCCCATGCTGTTATTGTTTTACCTTCTTCTTTAAATAATTTAATCATTTTGAGTGACTCTTTCATGTTTGATTGAAGAACGAATGATATTTGATTCATTTTATCATGAATATTATAGTCCTTTTGAATGAAATATTTATTTCCACAATCTACAAAACGGATTACACGTGATAAATCCTCAATTACTTCAGAACTGTTTTTATACTGATGATTTTCAGCTTTGCGTCTAATATCTGTTATCAAAAACGAGTCATCAAGTTTTATATCAAATGTTATTTTTGGCTTACGTAATAAAGGTAAAACATATTCATCATAATATTCCTTTTGGTATAGTTTTAGAATCTTCACTAAAACAAATGGAGAAGTCATTAAATGTGCATATCTACTACGTGCTTTTTCAAAATTACTTTTTGCATTTTCTGTTAAGCTGCAGAAGTTATAAACGTTATCGTATGCTTCATTAATTAAATGATCCGGTAACGAATTAATTGCTTGAAACAGTGTGAATAATGTAACTTCTTTTTCTAAATTCATGTTTCCACCGTCATTATGTACTTCAAAATCACTGATGCCATCAACAATGCTCTGGGCAAGTTTATCGTCAATGTTTACATCTTTGTTTTCATTCATGATAGTCTTTATTTCTTCGTTCTTCTGTTCAACTCTTACCTTAATATTCAAATCATTTAATATATCATTCACTGTTCTGGTTAATGTTGAATCGTAACTTCCACGAATGAATGAGTATGTATTGATTGGTTCTGTTGCATTCTTGCGAACTCTTGAATCAGCCATGACTACTAATGAACGCTTTGAATCAGCCATAGAAGTCATTATATCAATATCATAATCATTGCAGGAATAACATTTAATCATTCTGTTCGAGGTTGAATAGAAGAAATTAGTGTTGCAATAAATGTGAAGACCTCCTGAAGCGGTTTTAACGATAACATCTTTATCCGAAAGTTTTGATAAAATGTCTTTTCTAACTGTTTCTTTAAGTTCATCATTGTATGATTTATTGATATCAACATCTATAATCGTTAAATTTGAAATTTTATTTACTAATAAAGCCATACCAGTTTTCCTTCCTCTTCCTCCATCGTGTTTGAGGTAGTTATGTAAATCAATCTTGTTTTCACCAATTCTTTCGTTGAGGGTTTTAGTTTCTGCCACAACTAATTCCTCAGCTAATGAATCAATAACTTTTTCATCAGAAACGATATAGTTGCTGTTGTTGTTTGTTGCTGTCATTTATATAGGAATAAAAAAATAAAAATAATTTTAAAACTAACTTTATTTTTGGACTGCATCAAATTTCCAGGACTGTTGTCAAAATGTCGTGTTGTCTCATTTTTTCAGAGAAGTTAATTAACCTGGTAGCACCTTCAGTTCTTCAAAAATAATTAATTATTGAATAACCTGAAACCATTAACGTAAACATTAACGATAAAATATATTTCCAGGACTGTTGTCAAAATGTCATGTTGTCTCATTTTTTCAGAGAAGTTAATTAACCTGGTAGCACATGGTAACATGGTAGCACCTTCAGTTCTTCAAAAATAATTAATTATTGAATAACCTGAAACCATTAACGTAAACATTAACGATAAAATATATTTCCAGGACTGTTGTCAAAATGTCATGTTGTCTCATTTTTTCAGAGAAGTTAATTAACCTGGTAGCACATGGTAACATGGTAACACCTTCAGTTCTTCAAAAATAATTAATTATTGAATAACCTGAAAACATGAGACTTTGTCTCCGGACTCTTTGAGTCACTTAACGATAAAATATATTTTTGGGTCATGGGCTATGCCCCGCCACGTTGCGTCTTTATGACAAAAATAAATGGTTCATTTACTCACAATATTTTTGTACAAAACGACCCCAAGCTTTTAACTTCTTTTCTGCAGCTTCTAATGCTATCTTAGCGAGTTCATATTCTCTAAATTCTCTCTTTAAATTTTCTTGTTCCCATTGGTCTAGTTCAAATGGAGAATCTCTATAACCATAACATAACTCACGTTCATGTTCTAATTGTTTTTCGCGCATTTTTCTAACTTCTTGTTCGAACAAAGGTTTAGCATTCTCTACTGTATCTTCAAGTTCTTCTTCATCTAATTTCTCATGAACTTTCTTGTCTATGGAGTCCATAATTTTTCCAACTGCTATGCAATATTTTGGAGAAGCCCACATTGCTATATAGTTTATAAGTCTTGGGTCTACATACGTTCCTCTAACTTGTTTGATTTCATCAGGAATTCCTGCATGAATTTTGTATAAAAAGCAACCGCCGGAATTCGGACTGTTGCTATATTCTTCACAAAATGCCTTATAATACTCTTCCCAGGACTTATTTTCCAACAACTTTCTAAAGTCTTTCCTAAACTGCTGACACATATTTGTTGCATTAATGTAACCATCCTTGTCTCTACGTAAGACTTCAATACCGTTATAAGTGCCTTTTGTGAATGTTTCACCATTAGATTTGTTCGTGAATGTTTTTGCTTCGACCGACATTACTGTTCTTACATACAAAATAAAAAATAAATAAAAATAATTTTAAAACTAACTTTATTTTTGTACTGCATCAAATTTTCGTAAATGTTGTCAAAATGTCATGTTGTCTCATTTTTTCAGAGAAGTTAATTAACCTGGTAGCACATGGTAACATGGTAGCACCTTCAGTTCTTCAAAAATAATTAATTATTGAATAACCTAAACCATGAGACTTTGTCTCCGGACTCTTTGAGTCACTTAACGATAAAATATATATTTCTGCAGTTCATCCGCTACTTCATTACCTAATTAATTACAGACATAAAATATATTTAGTTCATTCGGTAAGCCTTAACCCAAAGGTCTGGGCTCAAGTGTGTTTATTGAACTCGGTACCATGCGAATACAGTCACAAATGGTGGCATATAATCTTTACCCAAGCCTGTTGGATTTGTTGTGAAAGTATGGACATGATTTCCTCCTGGTTCAGTTGGTCGAAAAGTCTTTTTTGCTGAATGGTTATAATCTGGAGATAAAACATCATTGCCAGCTTCATATTCTGAGTTGTATAATGGGTGGTCTCTTAATGAGTGGATATGGTCACCAGAAAAGTTTGTAGTTCCTGTATGAGTGTGTGGTGGAAGGTTTGCTTCTTTAATTTTCTTCGAACCTCCTGTTTGCTTTGAATATCTAGCACAGTATAAGAATTTATCTACAATCTGCTTCCACATACCAAAACCTAAAACTTCTGAAGGATTTGTTGAGTTCATTGACGTATAAATAGAACCAACAGGATATAATGTTTGAAGTATTTCATTTTTCATGCTTGTAATCACATCATTTACTTCCGACTTCTTTGCATAATTTTCATCAACATAAGTTTTATCTGCTTTAAGGTCTAAACATCCCGAAACCCATTCTGTATCAGCTTTAACTTTAAAAGTCTCCAATGTCCATTCATGATACCATTCAACCTTTTCTTTAATTTCATTATCTTTTTCATCAACATAAACCAAATTTGCCTTCTTATTTAACTCAGTATTAACGTATTCCTTATCTGCTTTCTTATTTAACTCACTATCCACATATTCCTTATCTGCTTTCTTCATTATGTCGTTTAAGAAACCTTCTATGAATTCCTCATTTAAATTAAATCTTCCAACCTTCAAAACTTTAGGAAATGCATTTAATGCGTAATATCTCTGTTCTTCTGGTGGAATTGATGTTATATCATCCGTTATTCCTTTAATTTTTGAATTCATAAATAAAATTTCTTTTATATTTGATATCACTGCACCACCTTTGCAAACGAATTCGAAATGTTCATTTTTCAATACTATCTCCAAATCTCCATATTTCAACCTTTGCGTTTGTTCTGCCGTCTTTGAATTATATGCATATATGGCGTATGTAATGGTCTGAAGGACCTGGGTGTTTTGTGCCTTAAGTTGTTGTGGTTGCTGTTGTTTAATCATTTATTATGATTTAAAAATAAATATTTAATCTGTTATCTCATCAGCTATTTTTTCTATTTGAAATTGCCATAATATTTCATTCATGAATTCTAAATCACAATCAAATAGGTCAGTTATTCTAAATTTAATATTTGATAAATCTTTTGAATGAAGAATAAATGAATTCCCGGATAATTGAAACGGATATGATAAAGAAAATGTGTTTAAGTTGATGGATAAAATGTTTTGTATTGATGGGTAAGAGTTAGGGTCTAATGTTTGATGTGAAAATCTCATTGGGGTATTAACTTTATCACATTTGATTAAAATGAAATTGGAACCAGTGTCAGAATACAAAACATCCCCAACATCTTTTTCAAAATTTAATATTCCCAACAATGAACGAAGATGAGGAGTACAAAATTTAATTTTCAGCGGGAATTTAATAAGGTTATTTATTTCATCAAGTTCAAAAAGTTTATCAGGTTTTGATTTAAAATTTTCTTCATACCATACGATAAATGATTCATTTAAATAACTTAAAATCATGTTAATATCCCATTTCGCTATCACATTATTTATATACATATCATACGTTTTTTCAAGGTCATCTTTAATAAATGATATATAATCTGAAGGGTCTAAAAGAATGGGATTAAATTTACCACTCACAGAAACGAGAGTAACATTATAAATTCCGCTAACTGTTAAATTTAATTCACAGCTATTATTCGAAATAATATTGATAATTGACATTTTTATTACGATTAAAAATATGGTAAAGCGTTATTTTCCGGTGATAAATAAAACTAGAATAAGATTACCTCAAGAATTCATAAATTCAACGAATAAGAAATTCATTCATGTTATAAATTTTAGTGTTTTCAGAAAATATGAGTCAGTGTCATATTCATCAACAGGTTATATTTCACTTCATTCAAATTTAGTTCAATCAAACCCATATAATGACCATTTCATAAGATTTTCAGATGGTATTAAAAATGTAATTGATAGATTAAAATATGAACAGATTGACAACATCGAATTTTTGGAATTTTGGTTTAAATATCCTGATGGAAAAAAGATTGAAGTTAAAGATAAAGCTGATACTATAACAAAAACAATTACAATGACCGATCCAGATAGTGGGGAACAAAAAGAAATAAAACAAACGATAGAAACTGGTGAAAGGTCAATTATTATTGATTATGATTCAAAGGATTATTATTCGATAATGTTAATGCTTGAATATTAAATAGCCTTAACAAAGAATTTTTCAAGTGATATTTTATATTCATCAACTATTTTATTATAAATATCATTATATGTTAAATGAAGTTCAGTTGTTGTTCCATTCTTTGATATCTTAATTGTGCTAATATCCTTTATAGGATTTATTTTTGCAACTGTTCCGCAGCATGAAACCTCATCATCTATGAAAAATTGAATCTTAACGTCTGAATCTTGAACATCACAAAGAATGGCGATAATGTGAATTAATGATTCATAAGGTAAAATAATTAAACCGGATTGGTCAATTAAATTTATTATTGAATCATAATTATTAATTATTATATCACGGTAAATTTTCATTAATTCAGAATTAATGTCTATTTTATATGGGTTCTCGATGTTTGATGAAAGAGGTGGGGGTATGTTGGATAAGTGGGAATTTCAACAGGTTCTTTACCGGGTTCAGATAAAATGATTGGGTCTCCATTCTCATGGTTTTCTTCATTCTCATTCTTCGGTAAGTCACGAATTAATAAATTTGGTTGAGTTGCTGACCTTGTTAATTCAGGGCTAACATTAACTTTAACATTTTGAATAATTCGTGATTTATCATCATTTACGTTATAACCAACCGTAATCTCTGCTTTTGCGTTAGTGTTCTTTTGACTAGTGAAACGTCTTCTCATTTATAATCGAATAAAAAAAATATTTAAACTTTTATTTTGCTGGAACTTTTGAATCTATTATTCCCTGTATTTGTTCATGAAGTTGATTTTTAGCTGTTTCATCGAAATTAATAGACCGAATATATTCATTAATTGCATTCTTATAATCATCTGATTTCTCAAATTTTCTTTTATCTGATTCCTTAACTAAATCATAAGTTAAACCTCGTTGCTGATATAATGGTTTCTTAATTAAATCTTTGAATGCTTGAGATAAAGCACCTGATGCAATTCTTGCTACTATAATTGGTTGGAATTGCTGTTTAAGTTCATCTTTAACATTTGCGAAAACTGGATCGAATAAAGCAACTTTAAAGAATTTCTTAGCTGAAATTTCAGGTCTAATATTTGCATATTGACCATCAAACTGGTTAGAATATCGTGGTAATCCATCCGGTCCCTCTTCAACAGCATTTAATTCTTCATTGAAATAAGAATATGGATTATGACGGTATGAATACATTGGACCATTTTCACCTTCTCCAATGTGTTGTTTAACAGCTTTTCCATTTTCATCAAATTGCATAGGATAACGTTCATTATATGCTTTACGTTTAGGATAATCAGTTATAGTTAATTTGTAACCATTTATGACTTTAATATTACCTTGACCATCAGTAACGAAAACTTCATTTATACCATCAGGTTTTCCATTTGGACCCGTAATGTCTGCTTCGTGTGCTTCCCAATTTGGACCATGACGTTTGGCATATGCTTGAGCTTCTGGTAATGTTAAAACGTTTCTCATTTGTTTAACATCTTTTTGAAGACCAGCAACAATATGAACTAATTCTTTCATTCCATCAGGAACTTTCATAGTTCTATTATATGCACCCTTTTTGTTTGTCCCTTGTTTTAATGGAACCTGTAGAAGATTTGCTATTTCTGTCATGTTTAATTATAAATAAAAAATAAAAATTAATTATAAAAAGTTAATCAAATTTAACACTTCCTTTATTTAAATCAACTATTATTTTTCCATGTTCACCTAATTGCTGATATTGTGTGTAAAGTTCATTAATGCTCATTGGTAAATTCACTTGATAAAGCATAACGTTCAACTGTTGACGACTAAACCCACTGAAAATGAAAAGGGTTGATAGATTTGATTTAATGTTTGTGCTTAATGCTTTGAAGTATTAAACAGCCATAAAGAATGAACACTGAATGTGTCGACATTGAGTTAATAACTGATTAAAATATGATTTCTCATTTGTTATTAGTTTTGATTTCACCGCATCATCTAGAAAAATGAGTGAATGCAAAAATTCTCTATCAAAATTTGAAATAGAAAGTGTTTCAAATAATTCATCCCGTTGTTTATCAATAATTTTATCCTCTAATCCTTGCTTCTTGATTGTATTATATAATTCTTTATACATTAAAAAGTTTTTTAAATAATCTTCTGCTTCTTCTTGTGATAAATAAATAATTGGAATTTTGATTAAATGCTTTAAAGATTCAAATGTATCATCTGAAGGTGAACCTGAACGGTTGATATAAATTAACACATGTGAATGGGGGAAGTGTTAGCAATAATGATAATTTGTTTTAATATCGTTAATGTTTTACCTTTATTTTGTTTACCAATTGCTGCAGTGATTGAATTTAAGTAACATTCAGAATATGGAATTTTCATTAATTTTTCCTTAGATAGAGCATTTCTATTATCACTCAATGCTTCATTAATCATATCATCTACGTATGTATTATATACTCCTGCTAATTCTTCATAAGGGGTGGATGAATTTAAATCCATTTAATCAAAAATAAATTTATAATTTTAAACATTTCTATTCATCAATATTTCATCATATGAACTTCTATACTGTGGTGGTGTACCTGTTGGATGATATTTCAAACCTTCATCCGGTGTCCATGTCCAATACGTAGTCCTAGTAAACCAAACCTGAGGAGGATTTGTCACCTTTGAACAGTAAGTGTCATTTTCACCCTGAATGATTGGATAAGCTTTCACTTGTACTGTAACTTGTGAGTTGAAAGTTTCTAATCCATCAAAGAATATACCCGCTCCATCACGTTGAACTGGAATAGTGCATAAGAATGAAGTTTGGTCTTTCCATGTTCTAGCTAATGGCGTGCCATCATCTGCATTCAGTGGTCTAGTTAATGAGTCCTCGTATTCTTCTGTGCATTCATTCACTCCATCTAAATCAGAAGCTTGAAGCATGCGTGTAAAGAATATGTCACCCACTGTGGACATCGCTTGATCGGGGAAGTTTCTGGAATCTATAGTGACCTGAAGACCTCGAAGCATTGGATTTTCTAAAACCGTTCTTTGCATTGCATTCTTCGGAAATGTTAACACAACATCTGTAACATTATGAAGAGCGTATGAGAAATCTGAGCTGATACCTTCAGGAGTGATGCAACCTCCATTTAGTGAACGAACGTCAATATGTTGAGCTGGAATCATGAATGGATCTTCCTTACTGAATAAACGTGGTATTGCTTTAACTGATTCTTCAATTAAACCGTATCCTGGTGTAATGCATTTATCCTCTAAAACTTCCATCTTTGTGCATGAAATAATAACCTCATCAACTGTTGCGTCAGCAGATGTAGCGGCTAAGCTTGTAATTAATTTGGCAGGAAGTCCGATTTGTTGGAATTTGCGATCATATTTATAAACATGATTCATAATCTTTTCATAATTTTCATCAGTTATCTTTTCATAAACGTAATTTTGTAAATCAGCAACTCTTAACGGGTCAACCTGACAAAATACTAAAGTATCCCTGAAAACATAATATTTAAGAATGATATCACCAAATGATTTAGGATAATCATCGAACGCTTGAAATGCTAACAAATCATTTACCGGAATAATCATATCAAAAGTGATATCAACTTCTTCATTTGCGTTCTTGAAAACTTCTGAAGGGTCAATATATTTACCACATACTGAGTTATCATATTTTTGAACATTATTATATAACGAATGAACAAACTTTTTAACTTTCCTTTCTGATTTTGGTTTATATGTTGCAAATGCGAAAGATTCACGGGCGCAATCCATCTGAAGATAACCGGCATCACCTCTTTCGGTTTCTACTTCTAATTGTTTAAAGCTTTGATTTGATGATTTGTAACCAACGAATAAACGCATGCATTTAAAAGCGGCATCACATGTGAAAGCTTTATTTGAAACTAGAGTTGCTTTAACTTTGCGTTTAATATATGTGTCACCTAATTGGTTCACATCATGAGCCGGATTTGTAATTCTTAAATGAGTTTGTTTATCATCAAAATATGGAGCATCAGAGTCATAGCATGAACTTTCAAGTTCTCTATAATATCTTCTACCGTCATTCTTTGCGAATATTTCATTTATCTTTTTGAATGAATGAAACACATTTCCATTAATCGGTTTAGTGTTTGGCACCAAATAGTTAGTCGTCATTTATTAATAAATAAAAAATCAAAATTAAAAGATGAAAATGAATTTTTAATTTTAATGAAATAATCAACTATGGCTGCAGGTATATTTAAGAAACTGTGGGATAAAGTAAAAAGAGGAGCGCATAAAGTTTGGGAAACAATGAAGAAAGGAGCAAATTGGATATTTAAGAATAAAGAAGCAATTAGTGACATTGCTGAATCAATAACGCCAAAAGCTGCCCCAATAAGAGAAGTATTAAATAAAGGAGAAAAAGTTTATCAAAGACTTCAACCGATACTAAGATAAAAATAATATTTATTTATTTTTCCACTATCTACCTCCTATTTTATTAAGTATTCCTTCAGCTATTCCACCAATTGCGTTACCTGCTTGTGCTCCCATCGCCGGATTACCTGCTTTAGTACCTAATACTCCACCTATGATAGTTCCTGCCGTTTTCGCTACTGGTGCCAAAAAGTTTGCAACAGGTTTAATAATATTTTTATGAACCCAACCCGCAGCTTTCTTAATTCCATCCCATAATTTTTTAAAGAATCCTGCCGCCATTTCTGATTTAATATTAATTAAAAAATATATTTCATCACTTATATTCTAATTTTTATTTAATGATAAATGAAACCAATTTTAAAAATAAATGAAACAGAGGAGGAAGAAATAAATGAAAGTGAAAATGTTCAACAAAAAATAAACGTTGTTAAACCAATTACTGAAATAAAAATTTTTTCATCTGTTGAAGAATTTAATGACTATTATGCTAATAATAAAAAATTATTTGAAGAATTGACAACGTGTAAATTGAATAAAATGTTTAAAGTTGATGGATTCAAAATTTCAAAAATAAAAGGAGTGGTTAGTTTGAAATCTATTCCTCAATCAAGAATCACCTCATTAATGAAAATAGATGATTTAACAAAAAGAATAGAAGAGATTGAAGAAAGAATGAATCAGATAATTGATTTCATAAATTCAAATAATCATTAGTTTCTTAAAGTTCAATGTTGATTCTGAGACATGAATTTTTAAAGTTTATTTTTTTATTTTTTTATTTCATTATGGTAGTGAATCTTTTACTCTCTCGTACATACTAGATTTAAAGAATTCAGAACTTTTACCATAATCTCCTAAATGTTTTCTTATCCCTAACGTGTGCCAGTTATTATATGAAACTGAATAAACTTTATCTTTATCTTTACACCTTTCATCACTTCCAATATATTTATATCTCAGTTTTGATTTAGCATTTTCATATTCATTAGCGTTTAATAATTCACAGTCTTCCTTTTTAAATAAATGTTTTATGTATTCAGGATTTAATACTCTACGTTTATATGCTCCTAACTTAGTTCTAAAGGTTTTTCTACAAAATTTAGGAATTCCATCCTCTTTAATGTCATCAATGATTTCCATTTCATTATTTTCAATTTCTTCTTCTCGTTTATGAGGTCTTTGATTATGACTCCATTGATTCCATGAAATTAAATATTCTTTATCATTATATTTATACCTCATTAGCTTATTTTGGCTTTCATATTCATTTAATAATTCACAGTCTTCCTTTTTAAATTGAAGTTTAACCCATTCAGGATTTAAACGAGATATAAAAATTGCTCACATTTGCTCACATTTTGGCACTTTTTTTGTACGTTTGTCAAAAAATTGTGAGGAAGATCTCACAAAAATAGTCAAAATGTGAGCAAATTTTGAGAAGTGCTCACATTTTGACATACGATTATTTTCATACGTTTTTTTGATGAATTCTAATAAAACTTCATTACCACTTTCAGAACGAAGCGTAACTTTTCAGCACGTAACGCTCTATCATGTGTAGTGACATATTATTCAAAAAAACTCAGATTGCTTATCTTATAATAACAATTTCATTAGAAAAAATGCACGATTTCACGCTAAAACTTTGAAGCAATTCTTAAATTCGGATAAAAAATCGATATGTATTACACTTTAAACTTCAAAAAATGGTTCAAAATTTAGACTTAGTTTATCTTAACAATATAGCAGATTTTAAGCCGAACAAGTAGGAGTAATAGAAATAGCTCTTGAAAATAATTACAATTAGTAATATGTAAGTCAAAGTTCGAGTATTCTAATAAATAAACGTTCCGGATTTTCTTTACTACAAGAATCAATACTTAATATATAGAAGCAACAGTAAAAACTTATTAGAGATTCAAAAAGAAAGTTGACTAAAGAGAATCTTTTTATATAAGTAATTTTATTTTTTTGAAATACGAGATCGAATAAACATGTATTTTATTTTATTACTATAATAATACGTTTTTACATAGTAAGAAAGTTTAGAGACTGAAATGAAATTAAAAATTGAGAAAAAAATAAAGCTTTTCTATAAAAATTCATATTAATATATAGTATAATGATATTACAATTTATTGATCAAATAAAAAGAATATTTGTTGAATAATTTCTGTTCAAATTAAAAGTTCTTCAACTTACGGTAAATCTATCTGCCTTAAAAAGTATTACGATATTATGCAAAGTCAATTTTCTCCAAAAAAATATTTGAAGATGATACTTTAAGTATACCAAAAATACAAGAATTTTGAGAGAACTCAATGAATTTTTGTGAAGGTGGAGTTAAATTGAGAAGATTTTTGGTCAGAGAAAAACAAAAATTACTATCTGATAAAATGGTATTAAAATGAAAAAAGTTTAAACAAAGGAAATGAAGAATTTATATTATATTAGAATTTAAAGAGTAAATATAAAAGATTGAAAGAAAGAATAATAATAGGATTCTTGAATGCAACATTTGGAATGATGTTTCCAGTTGTAGATGTGTTAAGCAAAGAGAGATAATGATAGTTTCTTGAGTTTTGAGTTAAGCTTGTTGTAGATGAGAGAGAAATTTTGACGAGACTGAGGAACTTCATTTGGAATGATGTTTCCAGTTGTAGATGTGTTAAGCAAAGAGAGATAATGATAGTTTCTTGAGTTTTTGCAATTAACCATCCTCAATGACTATTGTTTTAATATAATTTTTAAATTTTTTAAAACTGACATTTTAGTTGTATATTTTTTCTAACAAAGGTACATTCACTAGGCGATAACAGTAAAATGGGATGAAAATATGATAAATAGCATCCCTATATAGTGCCAAACAATATTTATACGGGCCAAAAAAATTGGCTAGAGATTTGGCGAGTTATAAAACTTAGAAAATTGAGAGGGATTTTTATTTTTGAATTTTTTTTGGAAAGTTAAAATTGCGATTAAAAATCGATTTCCAGGAGAACTAAGCATCTCATCATATATTTAAATCGATAAAAATATTAAATAATAGTTGAATAGTATAACAACGTGAAATTATGGCTGAATCTACAGAAAAAATGAACATATTTGACATTTTTGAAAATTCATACGTTAGATGGTGACAGACTCATAAACTATACTTTAGCTAAGATTGATATATGGTTTCAACAACACATGGTTAAAATTGTAAAAATATTTTAGATTTCAAAAAGATATATATGGTAATATAATGGAACAAAGTCAACAAATAGCATGTTAAATATGTTATAATTAACTTTTTATTAGATCCAATAGTAGATATCGAATGGTTTCCAGCTTTATGGTTAAATATTTTCTTTTCGAGCTTCTCTTTAACTGTTGTATTAAGGTTGTAAATTTTTGATGCTAGAAACTATGGAATCTTCTTTGCTGCTGCATTTTTCTTGAGAGTTCTTGCAATTTCGAATAGATCTGCGCATTGTATGAAATTGAGGCTTTAAAATATCTTGAAAACAGAATAGGACTGCTTTTCCAAAGGAATGCTTACTTGTAAATCAGAGAGTTTCAAAATTGAGAGCAAGATTATCATCATAACTTTCGATTTTGCTGCGAAAAAGGAAGACAAGTAATTAACAAATCATTTACTGTTGTTCATTAAAAGAAGAAAACTTTGATAACAACTAATGATGATAAAATCAAGCTATCTTTTAATATTTTAAATTGATAAGACATTCAAAATATTTGAATGGTTTAAAATATTTTCTTTTAATTTCTATAAGATATTATCATGATTATATAATAAAATTTAAATTTTTATTCAAAAAGGCAATATTTCAAACTTTTAATTTCAAAAATCTTAATTCTGCAATAAGTGTATTTAATTGTAGCAAATTTAATGATCCTTCGTCATGCTTAGCAATTTGGAACTCATAAATTAATGATTTCTTCAAGTAAAATTCTGCATTATTTCAAAAGTCAATAATTCTCTAGTAACTTTTCTTCAAACCCTAACCATTATATTATATGTATAATGGAGAATAATTGCAAAGAAAGATAGCCGAATTTACTGGGTAGTTCTTGTGATGCGAAATAATTGCAAATTAACACATAGTTTTAACAGCATCAATCTCTTTTTGCTCTCATTTAAATGCATTCGCACACTTTAATTTTGAAATATAAGAGTTTTGGAAATTATCAAATTTATCTGCTCAAATACTATAGATCTTCATAAGTGTTAATAGAATCACCAGCCTTACATATAGTGTTTAATATAATGATGCACATCATACTGGGATTTATTCCTTATTCATCTAGTTATTATAAGATTTACAACCCCATGAAAATTTAAAATTTTGTCAAAAATAGTGAATGTACCTTTTTTCTAACACAACTATCAATAAATTGTAATATCATTATACTATATATTAATATGAATTTTTATAGAAAAGCTTTATTTTTTTCTCAATTTTTAATTTCATTTCAGTCTCTAAACTTTCTTACTATGTAAAAACGTATTATTATAGTAATAAAATAAAATACATGTTTATTCGATCTCGTATTTCAAAAAATAAAATTACTTATATAAAAAGATTCTCTTTAGTCAACTTTCTTTTTGAATCTCTAATAAGTTTTTACTGTTGCTTCTATATATTAAGTATTGATTCTTGTAGTAAAGAAAATCCGGAACGTTTATTTATTAGAATACTCGAACTTTGACTTACATATTACTAATTGTAATTATTTTCAAGAGCTATTTCTATTACTCCTACTTGTTCGGCTTAAAATCTGCTATATTGTTAAGATAAACTAAGTCTAAATTTTGAACCATTTTTTGAAGTTTAAAGTGTAATACATATCGATTTTTTATCCGAATTTAAGAATTGCTTCAAAGTTTTAGCGTGAAATCGTGCATTTTTTCTAATGAAATTGTTATTATAAGATAAGCAATCTGAGTTTTTTTGAATAATATGTCACTACACATGATAGAGCGTTACGTGCTGAAAAGTTACGCTTCGTTCTGAAAGTGGTAATGAAGTTTTATTAGAATTCATCAAAAAAACGTATGAAAATAATCGTATGTCAAAATGTGAGCACTTCTCAAAATTTGCTCACATTTTGACTATTTTTGTGAGATCTTCCTCACAATTTTTTGACAAACGTACAAAAAAAGTGCCAAAATGTGAGCAAATGTGAGCAATTTTTATATCTCATTTAAACAATGTTTAATTAATCGCGGAATATCTGACATCATCTATATATAGCTTCTTTTATAAAAGATAAAAAATAAATTATTTTAAAATTAATGTTAATTTTTTAAAATGTGTTTAGTATATAATATTTATTACTAATTTATTTAATAATGTCGCGCTTTCTTACGAATTCATGACTTAAAAAACGTAAGAAAAAATTTTTATATCATCTATATATAGAAGATGTGAAAATATACCTTCATCTATATATAGACGTAACAAAAAAAGTCACACAACCCTTCCTATCCTACTACTACAAACAACATAATTTTTCAAAATCCAATTTTTTCAAAAAATGTATGCATTCAAAAGTTCAGATTATATCTAGTCATTATCCATTATTAATTTTGAATTTGATTTTTTGAGAAATTCATTTTATTTAAGGGTTTCGTTTTGCTAAAATTGTCACTTTTATAGCATATTTGTTTTTGGATGTTTTGCGAAACCAAAAAAAAACTATGATATACAATGTGTGTGTAAAGAAAATACTTTATTTACTAGTTAAAAAATCATTTGGTATTGATCAAGTTATTTTTTCTGGATAAGATATTATATGGATAATTGGATAGAAAATACAATTATATAATCTTGTACCTGGTTTAATTAAGCTAATTGTCATCAGAAACTTGTAATTTTGAGTAGGTGACAAAAGTGCATACTCTTAAATTAACCTTAAATGTTTATTTTTCGATATTTTCGGTATTAACCTTATTGTAAATTTTTCCGGTGATAAATTTATCACACTGAGGTTATTTTTCCGGTGAGATTTTTAACCATGATTTAATGAAATTAATATATATAAATTTTATTATTTTTAATTTCGAATGAGTATAATAAAATATTTTTTTATATCGTCATAACTCTCATCACTGTTGTGATTCCAAATGCGATTATTAAGGTGCAAGTCGCTAATGTTTTGAATGAAGATAGAGCAGTAAGAATTCTTACAAGGGCAGGTAATCAGATTGTTGAGCAAAGAGCTTCAAAACACGATGAATGTTTGAAATTAATTCAACACATTTTGGAAATTGTCGAAAGCCGAAGGATTGAACCTAATGTCCTTATTCCATCTTTGAAGGCAATATTAAATTTGGCACAAAGAAGTTTAAAGGAAGAGTAAGCAAGATTAGATAATTTGGACTTTTTTAAAAATTAATGAATAAACAGTATATTTTTGAAGTGTAAGCTTATTTACCTGAAGCTATATTACTTAATATAACATTCAAAGTATTATTGCTATTTTATTGGAGAACAAATTTATGTAATTTTCACATGAAAATTGATAAATTTGTATTTCCTTATGATAATCAATTTTTGTATTTGTAGAGAGTCTCCCTGCATGATATCAAGACTTGGCTATAAGTCTTTATCCATTTTTGAAAATTGTATTGTAAATTGTAAGAATTTCTGAATACTACTACTATAAAATATAATTGCTTATCAATGTATATTCTCCCTGCATGATATCAAGACTTGGCTATAAGTCTTTATCCATTTTTGAAAATTGTATTGTAAATTGTAAGAATTTCTGAATACTACTACTATAAAATATAATTGCTTATCAATGTATATTCTCCCTGCATGATATCAAGACTTGGCTATAAGTCTTTATCCATTTTTGAAAATTGTATTGTAAATTGTAAGAATTTCTGAATACTACTACTATAAAATATAATTGCTTATCAATGTATATTCTCCCTGCATGATATCAAGACTTGGCTATAAGTCTTTATCCATTTTTGAAAATTGTATTGTAAATTGTAAGAATTTCTGAATACTACTACTATAAAATATAATTGCTTATCAATGTATATTCTCCCTGCATGATATCAAGACTTGGCTATAAGTCTCTATTCATTATGAGTATGACCCCATTTTTTTTACAAAAAGTGCCAAATTGCAACTATGTCCCAATCTCTTGTAATTTTTATGAATTTCAGATTTTCTTTTCATTACTGCTTTTCTTAATAGGTCAAGTTCTTATTTACGTTATAAAGTATAATATTTACAAATATCAAGTTATCATGTTTTTTGAGAAATTATGAGAAACAAACAAAAATGAAAAAGATAGGAATAGCAATGAATAGTGATGTGGGTATAGAAAATGTAAGAGATATGAATGCAAAGCAATCAGTATTTAGGATATTGACCATAGATTTCGAAAAAAAAGCTGCATATTGAGCGAAAACTATGATTATATTATAAGGCTGTCATTTAAAGCATAATGAAACTATTCCCTTTTCATTTTAATCGAATAAGATAGTAAAGATTTTTGAATTAGCTAGAAACTGATGAGATGTTTTCACAAATCAGATTTTTAATCTCTATAATGCATAATTCACTCAATATCTCAATTTTGATATTGCGAGATATTTTTGCTATCGGTTTCGCAATTTTGACACAATAGCAAGAGGGTTCTATAAGCATTATTATCAACGTAGAATCTGAATATCATATCAGAAAATGTCGCAAATCTGACATTTACCCGACCAAATAGCAAAAATAATTGAATACTTTTCGCAAAAACTTTAAAAATCGATAAAAATATGAAATATAATATTAAAGAGACTTTTTATATAATATTCAAAAAAAAAAAAAAAAAAAGGTAGTGGGGCTTCCAGGCACTTCGTGCCCTCTAGCCCCGAAGATGTTTTAGTATCAATGAAGTTTTTATTCGGAAAATTGTTAGTCTTCTGGGTCGAAAACATTATATAATGTGTCGCTTTTCACAAATTATATATGTTTTCATGCTTTGTCACTTTTCTGTCACTTTTCGGGTAAAAACATTTTTATTATTATATATAAATGAATTTTACAAAACCACCGTTACCGTTCTTTGGAAATAAGAGTAGATGTAAAGATATTATATTGAGAGAACTTAAGAAACTACCGAATGGTCTAACATTTGTAGATTTGTTCGGTGGAAGTTTCTATATATCCCATTTGTGTCATATAATATTCCCAGACTCAAAGATTATATGCAATGACTTCGACAACTATATGGACCGTCTCAAACATATTCCAGACACAAACAATATATTGAAAGAGTTAAAAGAAAAGATTCAGATAGGTAAGATGGAACGTATACCATTAGATAAGAAAAATATTGTGAGAGAGGTTTTGAAAAAAGCAGAATATATAGACTGGGATAGTATATCTGCTAGACTATTATATAGTGGTTCTATAAGAGTTCATGACATTGAAACACTTATGTCAAAAGTTTTATATCTTAACTATACAAATGTTTTCAAAGAGGACATAGAAAAATATATTGAGGGTATAGAGTTTGTGAGATGTCATTGGACAGATTTGTATGAAAAATATAAAGACAAGGAAAATGTTTTCTTTATAGTGGACCCGCCGTTCTATAACACATGGGATTTTCAATACCAAGTAGACTGGACTTTGAGAGACTCTTTAGAAACTTTAGACGTTTTACATAACCATCCATGCTTTTACTTTACATCCGATAAAAGTGGTTTGGAAACCGTTATGAGATGGTTAGAGGACATACATGACTATGAGTTTATATATGACAAGATAGAATATGAGAGAGGTCCTATAAACTGGAGAAAGTGTCACAATAAAGAAATTTTATTAGTAAGTAAATGTGGTTTGAAATAGGACTACTTGTTTTAGGTTTTTTCCATTGTGTCATTTATTTCTTTGACGTGGCAGAAAGATATAGAGAATATGAAGATGAACCAATGCCTGCAAATGTTCAGCATATGTACTCGTAAGAGATATTTTTATCTAATATTAAATGGACGCACAGAACTTAGCGAATGCACAGCAACCTGGACAACCAAACCCAGAGAATATTCCAAATGAAGTTAGAATACAAACTGCAATGGCAAACTATGGTCAAGTGCCAACAGATGTACAAATGCAAACTGCCATGTCAAATGACGCTGCGTTAGGTTTGCCACCATGGTATGCAAATATGAGATGGAAAGAGTTTTATACAAACCCTGAAGTGGGATATAAACAACTTTATGCAGATGACGCGAACACAGGAATTGACCCAGAATATGTTTTCTACCAGAGGAGAAACAGAATGTATGAGCTCCAGTTAAAGAATGCTATGGAACTCAACAGGAAACGCAAAAGACTAGGCGGACATTAGATTTTTACATATAGTAAAATGGGTTTCTTCAGTAAGATAGGAACTTCTTTCGAAATGTTGGAAGAGGTATATGGAATGGAATAAAACCGTAGGAAGAGGAATTTGGAACGGTGTCAAAAATATTGGTAAAAGGGTAGGTCAGTTTGTTGGTATTATACCTAAAGACCCTGAACCAGAAGAACAAGCTCCTGTTATACAACAGCCTGAACCTGCACCACAGTCTAGTTGGCAACCAAATCCAACACCTCAACCGTATTAAAAAATTATATTTTTACCGTTCGATAGTAGTTGTATATGAAACTAAGTTCTAAGTAAAACGCATGGTATAATGGAATTATTCTTTTTCTTCCATCTGTAGTAAACCATACTTGAAAGTCTGAAATACTTCCACTTGGTGGTTCGTATAACTTTGTAGGTTTTTCGTAAAAGTCATTTGCCAAGCATAAGAAAGAGTTTTGGGCGCCAGAAAATGAAGCATGAACAATAATAGCATCTGGGTCGAAAACATTTTCATATGTTCCATTAGGGTTTTCGACTTCATAAAAGTCTGGGTGTACTGGATATGCTGCAGGCTGATTTAACATCCTCATAAATCTATACCATGCCAAGTTGTTATATTTTGTAGAAATATAAACGTTTTCTCCAAGGTCTTCTATTCTATTGATTTTAACAGTTGCATTTTTCCTGTCATAAATAATATCGAGATGGTACTCTCCCTCGTCAATGTTATACTGTTTTGCATATTCGAGATAGATATCGTTTTTTTTTCTTGAAAAGCTTGAAGAGTTGTTTCTAAGTTTACAAGCAAACTAACTTGTAAAAGTTTTCCCTGTTCAAATTTCTCATACATACGTTTTTCTTTGTTATAGTATCGAACTTCAAAACCGACCGTAAATGGGAAACCATGTATGGCTTCTGAAATGAACTTCATTCTACGAAAGCCAATAGCTTTTGTGACGGATGGGTCTCTTAGCCATCTTAATGGGTAGTCAAACGATAGCCTTCATGCTTTACGGTATCTGTCTCAAACTTTTGACCGACATTAGTAAAAAGTTCATCTAATGGTTTAGTTGTAGCAACTCTTGAATTTTCTTTTCTATTGGAAGCATATTTTATCTAGAATAAAATGTCGAAAGATTTGCTTCCATAAGAGAAATACAAACAAACCGACAACTCATTATGCAAGCTCTAAATAAGACACAACAAACTTTTCAAACTATTCTAAGATATCTGAGTCATTGAAAGAAGGAAACTTAAAACTGACATTAAACCCAATGACAGATGAGTTTCTGTTTCAAGACAAGAAGAACAATACTGTCTGATAAATCCAACAAAAGGAACTTTAAACGAGAAACCTATAAATGAACTTCTTTTGAAAGCAGATGTTGACAACAAAGCTGACAAAGAATATGTAGACGATGCAATAGCAAAAGAAGAAGAAAGAGCTAACAATGCTTATGCAACAAAAGAACATACTCATCCTGAACTAGCAGACAAAACATATGTTGACAATAAAATGTCAAGTGAAGTGACAAGAGCTGAAAACGAATATTCTAAAAAAGACATATACATTCTATATTGAAATAACAGACTTACAAGAAACCTTAAACAGTAAAAGTGCCGTTGGAATACACATTCTAATCTGAAATAACAGACTTAAACGTTAGCCTTGAAAAGAAAGCAAATAAGAACCATACACATACAAGTTTTACAACTGTTGCTATAGAAAGTATTGAAGGAACGGTTGAAGAAACTGGTGGGATGTATTATATTGTAAACCTCCTAACTTTCCACAAGGTTTAACATCGGATGACGACATAACGACGATGAGAAACATTAGATGTAAAGATGTTTATGTCATGAAGGATGAACATAATATTAAATTCACTGCTCAAGATTTATATGACAAGAAAGCAGACAAAACAGAGCTTCAAACATTAAAGACAGAAATACTTCAAACTTATATCCTATAGGCTCTATTTATACGTCAATGAACTCTACCAGACCAGAACAGTTCTGGGTTTTGGAACTTGGACATCAAATAGTCGACAGGTTTTTGTATTGTGCAAACTCTTCAAAGGAAACAGGTGGAAGTAAAACGATTTCAGGTGAAAATTACCTGCACACAGTCACTACATAGATTTAAGTACAGCTCAAGCAGGTTGGCATAAGCATAGATATTGGGATTGGTCAGCAATGACAAAAGGTAAAGGATATGATGTTAAAGACAACGTTAAGTTTGCTATAGATTTTTCTGGAGTAACACTGAGGAGGAGGAAACCATACACATCACGTTTCAGGATATACGCAAACAACGGGACAAAGTAAAGAATACATGCACCTTACATGACAGTTTACGCATGGTATAGAATGCTTAGTCGTCATTTTCAACTTCTTTAGCATATTCGTCAGGAGTTGTCTTATTTTGTTAGGAACTGTCTTTGAAAGTATACCACCTTGAACTTTGACAAGTTTGAAACGAGGTCTGACAATAGTAGTTTTATCTTCTGCTTGCAGTGTGTACATTTTGCCATGTTTTGCCTAAAACTTCATAATATTCTCTTGTATACTTTCTTCTATTTTTACGAACACGAATGTGAGTACCTGTCGGGTTCCCATTGTTGTCATAGTCAATAGTATTTTCATATGGGTCGCGTTTAGGTATTTCTATTTTTACTTTGTCACCTTTCTGAAGTTTGAACCCGGCATTCTTTCTTGTTTGTCTCTTTTGACTAAATTATTAAATATATAGTCTTTCTCTAAGTCAGGGTTGTTTTTCATTTTCTTCGGGGGAGTGTTTCCAAACCTTTTTGTTTACGGCTATTGTAAATATTTAAAACTTGTCTCATCTTTGCCATGGAGAAGTGTCTATATTGTCGTCATATGACTTTCATTTGCTTCACCACCTTGTGGTTGGTTTAAGTCTCTTAACATTTTTAATACAACCGTCAATGACACCAAGAGCAGAATGGTTTGGTCGACAATGAAATATTGGTTTACATTTTTTGAACGCAGATAGTTTTTTACATCATCTGATTTGAAAGAACTTCACAGTCAGATGTCAGTTTTTGTTGGATGGTATTTGTCAACGAATATTGTCAAAGCAGTTTTCACATCTAAAATATTTTGGACCATAATGGTATGGCTTTCACAGTATCTTGTGTTTTGACCGACAAATATTAGGCCAGTATGGAGGTCCATCTTCTCTATACCTCGGAATGTTTTCCAAGATATCCATAAACCAAGCATTTGGTGTTGAACTAAAGATTTTTATCATGAGTGCTTTCTTTGTCGCTTTAGAAACATAGGGGTCCTTGTTTGGATTCGTCATTTTTTACCCTATAAGAAATGGGTTTATTTTGGCGCATTAGCAGGAGTTGCATCCAGATTTTTGCCCGCAGTGGGAACAATAGCCAGAGGTGTATTTGGAGTTGGAAGGAAGATTTTTGAGTACATTAGGTATACTTAAAGAGAAAGCAACACTATTATACAAACTGTACAGAAAGGTTGGGAGGTAGCACGAGATGCAACAAATCTTATTCCAAATCCTGAAACAAGAGGAAAAGTTCAAGGATGGATGGACAATGTTAGGAAGACAAGCAGGAAACTATTATAACAAAGCAAATGACTACTATAACCAAGCAGACACTATATGGACCAAGGTGAAAGATTCTTTAACAGAGGATATAACCATGCACAACAATGGGTAAACAATAAACCAACTCAACCGCCTCAAACGTGGGGAATGTAAAGTTTTTACTGAGATGAAATGAACAATACAGCATTGAGACAAATGGGTTTCAAGATGGATTTGTCGACTTCCAGCAGTTACACCACGTGTTTTGTAAAGTTCTTCCTATACCTCAGGAAGTTTTAGACCGACTTAAAAACCTAAACAAACCAGTTGAAAACAAACCAAACTAAAATTTTTACTGAGATGAAATGACCGAAGAAGTTGAAACGGTAGATTTGAACCACAAACAAAAAGTTCAGAACCATTGTCAAAACCTGTAAAGAACTTACAGATGAAGAGAAAAATTCAATAATAGAAAGTGCCAGGTCTGGAAATACAAACCCTAACTATAAAGTCACTTTTCATAGAAATGGAACGGCTAGTATCTCAAAAAAGAAACAGACTCTCACAAATAAAATATTGAAGTCTGAAGGAGCTTTCGAGACACAGATGGAAAGTTTACTTCACTGACCAACAGTTCATTATAGAACATCTCATTGACTTAGAGTCGAAATATTCTAAACTTTACAACAAACACAAAAAGTTGAAAGGAAACAAAAACAAATGGCATATGATATTTATGAAGATGTTGACAACACAACTGTTCCTGCAGGTGAAGTAAAGTCAGAGGAACCGAAAAGTGACGAAAAACCGATAGAAGAAGAGAAACCAAAAAACTGAAGATAAACCAAAACCAAAGTTTAGTTTGGAAACTAAACCAAGTCAACCTTCATTAGCTGGTATGGGTTGGCGTCAAAGACTTATGGCAGCAGGTGGTTATGTAAAGTAAAGAAAAAAACATTTTTTATTTTTATAAAAAATGCCCCATATAGAATGGATAGAAAGTCTGCTAGAATAAAAGCAGAGTTGCAAAGATATGGTTGGAGAGTTTCGAAGAAGTTTAAATATAGGAAGGAAGACCCATAAAAGTCTATGACAAACTGGCTGGTCTTCGCTACGAAATGGATTTGGAAACAGCACGTGCAATTATCCAAACAGACTAGAGAGGTTAGAAGAAGAACGTCTTAGGACATGCCTTTCGATGTTAGTTGAACCTCAAGTTGAAGGACACGACGGCTTTGCCAGATTCTACTGGAAACATGACGAACAATTGCATCCTTTGAGAAGGAAAAAAGTAGTGCAGAGGATGGTCATGCTCCCATGGAAAGAACAAGATATGCATATGAGAAGTACCGTGAAGTTAGAAGTCAAATTACATCTGGTCGAACCTTACAGTAAACTTTGACAGAAGGAAAGAACAAAAGAGGCTTCATGGGTGTACTTGCTGCAATTCAAGATGGAAATAAGAAAGATACAATCTCAGATTGACCATAACAGATTTGGATGGTCACATTTACTATGCACATGGCAATGTCACAACAGCTGCAATGCTTCTTGACGCTTTCAGACTACAAAGAGAGAACAAATGGTTGACTCCGACTCAGACATTTTGAATGCAATTGAAGGAATTGCAAAGTGTTCAAGTTCGAATGGTACCAACCTAACCCTCAAGCAGTCAGACAACATGCTGGATACTTCCCGTTCATAAATAAGTCTGACATTGACTTGACAAGGTATGGAATTTACAATTCAATTGAAACAATTGTCAATGAAACCTTGTATTCTTACATGTCTCAGGAACTCTGGTCTTGTTACAGATGAGAAGATGAAGTATCTTGAGTCATGTGTGAAGACAAGTACATTCTCAGAGGTCAATTGGCAAAAATTGCACCGTTGGCAAATGTCAATATCCGAGTCAACATACATACAGCTAAAGGTTCTTCACATGACGACTATGTTGTTGAGTTCAATTTAACCATGGTTGAAGATTGCAATTGTCCACAACCACTTCATGTTGAACGAAAGTCTTACAAACCCATTGTTCGGAAAAGGCAAGTGCAACATTGTCAGAGCTGTAAACTTCTTTTCGAGAAAGGTTTGTTGGAACCAATTCCAGATGACAAGCTGACAGAAACTTTTGTACCAAAAGACGAAACAAACTTTTCACTTTAGCAAGACCAAAAGTTGTTCCAGACAAAGTTCTAGTACAAAAGAAGTACACAATTCCAAAGGAGTTGGATTGTTCGGATACCAACCTGAACCAGAAGAACTTCCAATGAGGTTGCAAGAACTTCAAGATGCTATAAACAAACTTCCATTGAGACATCCAATTGACGTCAAATTGTATTGGAGAGCATCTGAGTTAGGTCAGAAGGTTTTATATGAAACAGGTTGCTTCGACGATGTTTATGAGATAACAGGAGAAGTTTCTCAGAAGATAAGAGACTCACTTGAATTTCCACAAACTGGACCAATTGGTTGCGACAAGTTCGACTCAGATGAAAAGATATACTATGTCGACCTTAACGCTGCATACATGAGGTTTGTCCAATATATTCCGACTGGAATTCCAAACGAAGATGGTGAGTTCCCGGGAAGGAACTATACAGTTGGAAAAGTCATACAACAACTGTATGATATTAGGAAAGCTTCAAACCCCAAACTTGCAATGACACTCAAATTGCTTATGAATTCGACATGGGGATATTCCATTAAGAAACCTCAAGAGATGAAGAGTAAACATTATGAGAAGGTCGACAACTTTGTTGAAAGGTTTTCTCCTTTTGTTTTGAAGTACGAATTCACTCAAGGTCAAAGTGGCTTAGTAACCACATTAAAACCTATTGTCGAACATTGGTCTTACCCTCAGTTCGCAAAGGCAGTCCTTGACAACTACAACAAATTCTTCTCCGAAGTCAAATCCAAAGTGAAGGTTTACTATGAGAACATTGACGCACTCATGACGAACGAAGAAGGATACAACAAACTCATTGAAATGGGTTTAGTCGGTGAAAAGATGGGTCAATTCAAATTGGACAAAATTTTCACCGAAGTTCATGTCCTCTCCAAGCGTAAGTACTGGGGCATACTTGAAGACGGCACAGAAATAAAACATTGCATGAAATAAAAAATTTTTATTCGAATTTGAATTAAAATGTGGGAATTCTTGGGAACGGGAAAGGCTTATTTACTTGAGGAACAGGTAAAGGTGGTGGAGGTGGAGGTGGTGGCAACCAGTCCATTTTATATTCCTTCCTAGCTAATTTCCGTTTAATTTCATGGTCGCCCTCGGAGTTTTTGAATCGGACAGGTCGAGTTACACCATTCTTGGTCTCAAACTCATATATAACCTGTTTGTCTGTATTTTCGTCGACTATGGCACGAGACACAAACATTGACCAAACGGACAAAAAGTGTCATTTCGGATGGTCAAGCAGCCAATCGCATTCGAGCACTTCGAAGAAGCCTTACGTTCCAAGGGAGAGGGTGTCTGGTGCAAGGCAGAGGTCATGAAACTCTACGAGCAGTACATCCTCAATGCCTGGGAGGACAAATCGTCCTTGGATTGGCAATTCTACCAACTCCTCTGGGACGACCTCCTACGCAACTGGGATAACGAAAGAGCCCAATTCAAAGGTCGGGAACTAATTTTGCAAATTACCCTTAATTTAACATACTTATCCAAATAAACACCTAAATTTACTTGGGGTTTCCCCCTAAAATAAAATTTTTTTACTCTTAGAACCACTCGAGGTTCTCCTTACGGTTGTTGAGCTTGTCACCGTCAATGTGTCTGACCCTCGTCTTCTTGTATGGATTTGGAACCCATTGCATACCGACAAGCCTTCCCATGGAAATTGAACCGTAATTCCGAAGGTTAAGGTTCAAGTGTCCCAAGTTGTTGAGGACTGGGGTAAGAACCTTGCCTGTCGCCTTGTTCCGGATTTGGTATGGGTAGGGTTGGGAAATTTCGTAAGCGTCATCGGCAACAAGGGTTGCCCAAACTTCCTCTTCTTCGTGTTTCTCTTCTTCATCTTCTTCCTCTTCTTCTTCGTGTTTCTTTTCTTCCTCTTCTTCCTCGACAATTCCTTCTTCAATTTGGTACTCACGAAGTACGGTGTTGCATGTTCTGTCCTTTCCGAGTACCTTCCAGATGGCGTCTATCTCTTCGAAGAAACGGTAGATGAGTCTGGCAAGGTCTCGGTTCTCTCTCTCGTAATTGCGCAAGGTTTCCGCGAAATCGTTCAGGCATTTCTCATTGGAAGCTTGGTTCATGAGGACATCGGCTTTGAGATTGGTCATCTCTGTCATAAGACTACTTTGGAGAGTCTTAATGGTGTTTGTCAGATGAGCTTTCAATTGGGCAATTTGAATTTGAACTGGGCGCTTGTCTGGCAACCTTGAAAGGACATCTGCCATTGAGTTTGGCTTCGGTGCTTGTTCGGACATCGAAAAATGAAGTGGTTTGAGAATGACGGTTTTACTTCAAAAAGCTTGTTATGACAGTTATGTCATACAACAAGTTTAAAATAATATCTTGTTCTTCTTCTGAACGTTTGTTGTCTCTTCCGATAAAAGTTTCGAACATGAGAACCAAAAAACGTTTTTTGAGATTGCGGAAGAGTTCAGGCAAACGTTCATATTCTGGATATGTTGGGAGCAGTTCAAAACATCTGAGCTGACTTTCGGACAAAATTGGGACAATGTCAACAAATTCATCTTTGGTCGGACTGCTTGAAGGTAAGTCCCTTACATGTAAGTAGCTCTGGTAAAGTCTTCTCATTTCTGCTAACTTTTGGAGTATAGCTTCGTAGTTTAGAAGTTTTAATTTTAATTGTCTTATTCCACTCTTGACATCTAAACGGTAACTATCCATGAGGTCAAGAGTAGCTTTGGTAGCTTTAAGTGGAGCTATCTGTTCCTTGACTTCTGCAATTTTGGTTGCAATTGTGATTTGAGCTCCTTCAAGTTCGCCGTCTATGTCGTTCTCAACGTCTTCAACGATGGCTTGAAACTCTTCATCGGTCCATTCAGATTGGTGTGGGACGAATTTAACTTGCTTCATTCAAAAAATGAAAAAAATGTTTTTACTCTAAACGTTAAGGTTTACTGAACTGGTTGGATGTCGCCTTCACAGGTTATGTAGAACGGCTGACCCGAGAAGTTAAGGAGAGACTGAATTGCCAATTTCATATGGGGTAGGGGGTTCTCCTTGTTTGGTATTTTTATCCAAGGACGTTTGTTTAGGAACTTAACAAGAGCTTCTCTTTTGGCGTCCTTTATGCCATCGAAAGGAGTGTTTTCTGGTATTTGAATTGGAATTCCAGTCGAAGTCTCGAGATTCAAGACAGCCCTTCCAGAAATAGCGGTGAACTTGACCTTGGGCTTCATTACCCTGCGCAAGTACTGCTTAACAACTTCATTTATCTTATAATAGGTAAATTGCCTCGTCAAATCCTTCTGGCATTCCGAGTCCTTCCATCCGACAGGAAAAGTTTTTCCCGACAACTGGAAAAAATTTTCCGGACAAAGGGAAAAATTTTTCCTTCCGACAGGAAGAACTCTTCCAGTTGTCCGTCCGTAAACCATTCAAATTTTCGAAAATTGAGAACTTTTTGGTCGAACTTCAGGAAAATATTTTCCTTCCGACAGGAAAAGTTTTTCCTTCCGACAGGAAAATATTTTCCTTCCGACAGGACACAAACGGATGACTGACGTTCCTCTTCCTGAATGCCTTCCAAAGCCAGAAGAACCGAAAGCTGCAGAACCACAACAGTCTCCTCAGCAACCTCAGTTCCAGCAAGTCCCTCCACCAAATTACTACCAATTTCCACCTCAAGGTTACTACCAATTTCCACCTCAAGGTTACTACCCACCACAAGGCTTCCCGAACTACCCTCCTCCTCAGCCTATGCCTTACTTCCCCAACCCTTGGATGTTCCAGCAAGCTCCACCCCAGCAATTCCAATCTCAATCCAATCGAAGAGAGACCAAGAGTTCGAAGAAGGTCTGAACCGCTTACGCAAAGATTATGCCACAGCCCCTATGGAAGACGACAGGCTTTCAGTCTCTTCCCTCAAATCGACCGATTCGACTCGTACCACAGATTCAGTTCGTGACCGTGAAGACTACCTCAAGCAGTCTGAGAGACTCTTCATCCTACAATCATTTACAGTTGGAGCTCTCAAGAACATGCGCAATTACGAAGGTCAGACACCAGCTGGAGACCGCAAAACAGACGTACTCGCAAGAGCCGTCCAGCTCGTCAAAACAAAGACTGAGATAGTCGACTTCATTCTTGCAGCTTGCCCATACAAGTAAAAAAAATAAACAATTACGAGTTAAACTTTTTATTCTTTCTTTTCTGAGTTGTTTAGAGCTGGTTTCTCTTGTAGGAACCTTTCGTACTCTTCCATGGTCATGTAATTGCGAATTTTGTACGCAATTCCAGGTTCGTTGTTTTTGAACCTTACGTATGTAACGCTTCCATCCTCCTCAGGGAAGTAAGCTGCTAACATCTGACCAAGTTTTCTCGGTGACTCGGAGCTCATAAAAATGTCACTTTTTAAATGTTAAGTTTTTAGTCTTATTTTACCCTTTGTTTACCCTTTGTTTGTCAAGGTAGTATTGGAGTGCAATTTCTCCAAATTCTCTGTGTCGGAGTTCTTCAGCATTTTCCAAGGTGTACCTGGAGAACTCAAAGAAGTTGTCAAGAAGATACTGCCATGCTGCTCTTCTGAGTTCGTCGGTATTTTGGAAGTGTTGCACCTTCGAGTCTTCGGACATGAAAAAATGACACTTTTTCTATTAAACCGTTTTGGCATTTCTCATGAGTGAGTATAGTTCTGCCGAACCATTGGAAGAGAAGAAGTACCCTTGCTGGCAAAAGACAAAAATAGTTGCCTTAGTTGTCATTGCAATTGTACTCGTAATTGAATTCATTGTACTTCTCTTCACGTACATAAAACTCAAGGACGGCATATGCTTTAAGAAGCTACCATCTTACTAAGACTAAACATTATTTTTATTGAATTCAGCACAAAAATCATGAATTTCCTTAAGATAGAAAAAATAAGGTTAGTTTTATTTTTATTTATTTTTTTATCCGGAATATAAAGACAGATATGTCAACAACAGAGAACACAACAACAGTTATAGTCCATGAAGCTATAAATGAAGAATATGAGTACATACAGTTTAACAAACAACTCCGTCTCATTCGTTCAGTCAAAGACGATATGTACCAAATGCAAAGTATTTTGACAGGCATGTTTTTGCTCCAGATACCAAACATACAGACGATTGGTTCAAAAACCAAAGCACACAAGAACTTTTGAGCGAAGCACAGCGAGACCGACTTTTTCGGGGTCGCCTAAAACTCATGAAAATCGTAAAAATTTGCCAAATGGTTTGAGAGGTTGGTATGTACATAGACTTCTTGTAAATGCTGTTGCAATGTGGGCTTCGCCTCGTTATGCTTGGTATATTTACAGACTTCTTGACGAAATTCATAGACAAGAACGTGAAGAGATGGAAAACAAGCTTGAAGCAAAAGACAAAAACATTCAGAAAAGAATACCACGTTCGGTACCAAAAGGTAAGGAAAAGAACTATAAGTATATGATTTATACTGAAGAGATGGAAAATGAAGAAGATAAAGATATGGTTATGTTGCATTTAGTCAGAAGAAACAACAAAAGCTTTTACGACCTTGCTAAGATTTACAAATCTGACAGAAATTGGTTCTATCGCGAAAACTTACCGATTTCAATGACCCCAAATGAAGATGTGAAACAAATAGTTCAAGATACGTTATCAAACACACTATGATATGAAAGGTTGTACAATACTTACCTTCAAAGAAGATTTGCCATTGTTAAAGGAAAAAATAACAGAGTATTTTGACAACTTCAAACAAGCAGAGTAAATGAACTCTTTATTTTTCAAGCTTGACTTTTTACAATTTGAACTTTGTTTGCGTAGATATGAATTCTGAAAGAAGTATGAGGGTCTTGTATGACTTTATACTTCTCCCATAGTTCATATCTGTCAAACTTACCTGCCATGGACTCTTTCATAAGTTCCATGAAATCGTCTTCGGACAATCCGGGGAAAAGTACAATGTCAGTCAGTATTCTCTTTACATCCTTACTTAAACTCTTTGCTGTCTGTACACAAATGACAACTGAGATGTTAAAGTGTCTGAGCTTCTTAAGAATTCGACACATATCTTGTTCTCTATTCTTTAACAAAGGATGAGAGGCGAAATCATCTAAGATAAGAAGACACCTATGAGGGTAAGTCTTCCAATCGTAAGATTGCAATTTCTTCGAAATGTATTCTATCTCTTTCTGTTTGTTTCTGAAGTGTTTCTTCTCTAATATTCTCTGCATTTCCTCATTTGGGTCTTTAAACTTAGAATTTATATACTCATTTATAGCATTATACTTCAAAACTCTTCTTTGGTACTTCTTTATCCAATCTAACAACTCAGTATCCTTTATACATACTAACTTAGACTTCTTTATAATATCTTTGAACGAATTGACGGTTTGGTCAAATTGACCAGAAGTACTACAAATGACAACTAACTCATAGAATGGGTTCTTCTCATCTAGTTCTTGTTGTTGTGCAGCCATTTTAAGATAAGTGAAAGTCTTACCCGACCCAGGTGGTGCAATGGAGACCTGTTATACCATTCTGAGCAAATAAGAACTTGTCATGTATAGGCTTTATCTGAGCATTTTCTAACTTCCTCTTGTTCTTGTTTAAAACATTCTCAAATTTCTTGTCAAATGTCAGCAAACTTTTTTTCTAACATATTTTTAGAAAAATTAAAATTTTTATCTTTTAGAAAATGTCTAGCGATTTCGCTATCTATATTCGAGACAAACTTTTCGACAGCAAAACATCTGTCGACCATAAAATCTTACATAGTGTAAACAAGAAAGGTGAATTTGTTCTAAAGTTCTGTTTCTGGGAATATGACAAGAACCATAAAACATTACAAAGAGCAGTCTTAAAATTTGTCAATGACAGACTTGTTGACAGAGATGACGCCGATTGGAAAGATGAAGTCCAACAAAAGTTCTTAGAATGCAAAGAAGACACATGCGCTGTTCTTGAAGATGAAATAGAAAACAGAATAGATGAGCTATTAAAGGACAAAGAACTTTTACATAAATATGGTTCGGAGAAATTTGACATAACTCCACCAGAGAAGAAGAAGAGAGAAAAGAAAGAAAAGAAAGTAGAAGAAGAGAAGAAAGTAGAAGAGAAGAAAGAACCTGAACCAGTTCCAGAGAAAAAGAAATTTGACATGTAAAAATAAAATTTTATTTTTAGAACATTTCTGGGTCAATGTCAATGTTCTCTTCCTCTTTAGGAGCAAACACTGGCTTAGACTCTAAAATCTTTTTACCCAATTTACCTTGAACTTCTACAACTTTAGACTCATAATATTCATAGTCGTCTGCTTTCTTTGGTTCATAAGGTATAACAAGTTTGTATGCTTTGCCTTCTTTAAGGTTTGAAAACCTTCTGTCAAAACTTTCTTTGACTGCTAACAAACCTTCTATGTCTAAGTCTTCAAATTTCGCACCATTTTTAGTCACGACAGCAAACTTAACTGGTTCGATGTTCCAAACTTTGCTGAATGAAGACTTTTCAAAATGGTAGAAGTAAACATTCAAATATGTGAATGGGTCTAGTTCTTCTTTAAGTCCTGACATGTACTTGTTTACTGAGATGAATTTTGCCATCTTTTCTATCGGATAAAAAAATATTTTTTTTAAAATTTACTCATAAAAATTTTTCTTTGTATATACACCATTCTGTACGTCTAAAAGACTTTTGACATTTGCCAAGAATGTTCGTTTAGACGCTGTCATATAACCATATTCTTGACAATATTGTTTATACGAATCGTACAATGACCTTTCATCTAAACACTCAAAGTCAGTTTCATCTATGAACAGTTCATATACACTCTTGTTTGCTTCTAACAATGTTTGTCTCTCTTCGGTATGTGGAATTTGTCTTGGATTGAACTTTGAAATATCTAATGTCATAAAATATGAGAACAAGTGGTTGTAAAAGTCAGATGTCAAAGTTTCTGCTAAGTCGTCAAAATATTCTGTATCTTGCATATGAGCTTCTGACGTTCTGACAACTACATATCTTCTGTCAGAACTTTCTAACTTCATCGGAACAGAATTGTTTGAAACCATAATGAAGTTTGCAAACATTTTCACAAACTCTTTGGTCTTTATACTTTCTTTCAACAACTCCAACTTTGTCTGTTATAAGACTCTTCAAAGCATCTGAGTTCAAAACTTTTGTTGTATCTATACTTTGAAGTTCATTGCAAACTATAAGTTTCATATTCTCTATTGAGGAGTTAAACTTGCCACAGATGTTTTCTAAGTTTGTCATATTCGGGTTCGAATAGCCTCTAACAGTTTGCACAAAATATCTGTAAAGAATGTGTTCTTACCAGTTCCTTGTTTTCCAATTATAATGAGAGCAGTTTCATTTTTAGCACTTGGATGTTGTAAGATGTTTGCAAACCAACATAAGATATACTCATAGACTCTTTCGTTTCCATTGCATATAATTTCTTTGACATGGTCTAACCAAGCTTCTATAATATTTTCTTTCCATTCTACTTGTTCGTATTTATATCCAGTGAAGATAGAATAGAAGTTTGGAGAAGGTGTATAGAACTTTATACCTCGAACTGAAAAATCTTCTAACTTTGACAATAAGATATCCCAAGCATCTAACATCTTCATTCCAACTTGTACACTTTTATTTTCTTAAGTTTCTGTCTACATTCTTGTTCAGACACTATTGTCGCTCTTGGTTTGTTAAAGACACATCCCATTCTTTCATAACATAACATTCTGGGGCAGAGTCGACATAAATGACTAAACGTTTCAAATTCTCGACTGCTTTGTTATAGTCTCGAAATGGACACATATTTCTGAATGCTTGGAAGTCATAAAAATCTGAAACATCTATTCTGTACATTTTTATAAAAATAAAAAAAATATTTTTTTTATTCTTGACTTTGTTGTTGCATTTGTTGCATTTGTTGTTCTTGAGCTATTTGTTGTTGAAGTTGTTCTTGTAATACAATACTTTCACCAGTTGCATCTTCCAATTCGAAACTTTCTGCCGTCATTGACAAATACATAGGACATAAAAGTTTTACAGGAACAAAGTTTGCGTCAACTAATGTCAACGTTATACTTGCCAAAGTGTTTGAGTTCACTAAGGTTGAAAATTCTGCATTCGAATGAACAATAGGCAAACCAGCAGAGAAAGTATTGTTTATACGCATAAGTATCTTTTGGTCATAATAGTTTCTGTCGACATTCGAATAACACTTTGAACCTAAGTTTGAAACAATATATAAGATTGGTGTGCTTAATGTCAATGGAATAGACATTCCTTGTATGACACCTTTTCCTGTTATAGGAAACTGTTGGTAGTAAAAACCAGAAATAAGTTTTGTATTATAGCTCATATTGTTTATAGTAAACTCAGTCGGACATCCAAACATAATGAAACCTGCTCTAGTTGCAGCACATGTTACACCCGTCCTTAAAGTATTAAATAAGTCAACAAAACCTGTTGGTGGTATATCTGAGTAAGTATCTTCAAAGGAGTATTTTTTACCATTCACAACAATAAAGTCTTCTGGTGTCAAAAGAGCAAAACAGGCTTTAGTCGTCATTGTGTTTAAAGTTAGTTTACAATCGTCCTTGAGGACTTTGTAAGTTTGTTGTTATAGAATTATATGACTCAGGGTTTTTAGTCGTAATAGTATAAACCATTATATCTTCTGCCATTTATATATATTTAAAAGTTTTTCTGAAAGTGGAGAAGAACTTCATCTAAACTTTCACATGGCGTTTCTTGAAGTTCTCTGTCTAAGAAGTTCAAATATTTTGTAAAGACATAGAACTTTCCTTTGTCTACACGAACAAACAAAACAGGGTCTTTCATATCGTTCAAAAGTGTGTAAAGTCCTTTACATGAAATAAAGTCTATATTATTTTTCTTCAAACATCTTTCAAGAAGTTTTGACATTTTTACTTAGCAAATAAATTTTAATGAAATGTTGTGGTCGTCAAATATTTTTATGACGTCTGGGAAACTATACTTTAAGTTCAACGTTTCACCTCCTTTCATAACGTATATCTTGTCAATGACATTATATGAAACACCACAGCAACTAATGTCGGGTTCTATTTCTTTGATGTTTATATCGTCTGCCTCTGTCAAAAGTTTCAATAGTTCTTTCAAAACTTCATGAGGTGCAATGACATATGAGTTCACTTTTACAGGGTTGTGTTCGACCAAGTTTAACATTATACTTAAAGCTTGACAAATCTTCTCCTGAGTTTGAAGTTTGTCTTTAGTTGTTGGTAGTCGTTTCGAATATCTGCAACAGAACTTAAGTCTCTGCTAACTTCAGGATATGTTGGTTGTTCTTTTACAGGAACAATTGTTATACCATCTTCGTCTTCGTATGGTTTCCCCACTTCAACATCTCTGTCTTTGACATTGACAACAACACTTTGACTGTTTGTTTGAGTTGGTGAATTTAACTTCACATCTGCCACCGCCATTAAACCTTTTGAAACACTTACGCTTCTATTTTTCGGAAATGACATTTTACTTAGAATAAAAAGATGGACGTATTCGAGTATCTCTTCGAATTGAAGCAGAACAAAGTTTACACACACAAACAATACAAATACATTGACAGAATAGTTCTTTATACAAACAATGGTAAATGTTATAGAATAGCAATATTTGCTGAACCAAAATATTTTCATAAAGCAAAGAAAGTTGGTATAACTGAAATGGTGAAAGTTCTTGAAGCAGACAAAAATATAACAAAAAACTTACAGATATTTCTAAAGGTAAGTTTATCTTACAATATTATGTCAAAACTGGCGTACTGTCAATATTTGACGGAGAGAAGTCAGTTCAAGAACAACTTACTGACCTGCTGCCAAAATCTGCTCGATGGAAGCTGTCGTTATGCCAATCTGAGGAGCCCCAGCAGGTTTCATCGAACGAATCTTCAAAAGAGCATCTTCCGTGAAAAGTGCTATTGGTTTTGTAAACTTCTTTGCTCTCAGTTCATCTGGACCGTCTCTGTCACCAGTATATTGTATTTGTACAGTACCAACAGTTGAAATACCACCCATAAAGTCTTCTGAGTCAGCAAATGGAATGCCAAGCCAAAAGTTTGAACGGTCTCCATTTGTATATTGAGTTTTTTGACCTCCTGTATGAGTCCATACTTTCACATATGGCATAATAGAACTTTGCATTTCAGGGTTAATGGTTGTTGTGAAGTTGTTGTTAAAGTTCATAGCATCTAATGTCAAGTTGTATGACCTCATATCCTCAACTGTAGAATATTCTTCTCTTGGATAATATTTGCCATCTATGTTTATATGATATTTAATACCGGGGTTGTAGAAACAAGAATAGTCATTTATAGTTCGTCTGAACAGTACAAACATAGTATCTGCATGTTTCATTGCAGTTGTTAAAGCAATATCTGTTCTTGCACCTGGGTCAGCACTTTGGTTTCCAACTTCACCTGCAAAGTCTTTGACAGATATTTGGTGTATAGGGAACATAAGTGGAACTGCAATATATTTGGCAGCTAAAGCATTTGAAATATCTGGGTCCAACATATAGACTGCAAGTCTGCTTTCTATTCTCTTGCATTCAAATTTTTCGCATGTAACTTAACTGGGTCCCAAGCAGTTCCAGCAGCATTGAAATAATAGTTTACTTCATTGTTGAAGTTTGAGAAACCAAAGTCTAAGTCAACTTTGTCTTTGCAAAAGTCGGCGAATGATGTTTATTTGTTCCCTACGTCTGTATGTGAATGGGTCTTGTGTTGGTGCAATGACTAAGTTATTTTTGCTTGGAGTAAGTTCAATAGAAATTTTTCCTGCCCAGTTTGGCAAGTATCTTAAAAACCTGAAGATGAGGAAAGATGACAAAGGAACTCTAAGTTTCAGTTTTACTTTAGTGGCAGCAGTTCCATCTGAACCAGAAAGGTTAACATAAACTCCTGGAACGTTAGGGTCAAGTCTTCTTATTTTCTCAATATTTGCATACTGGTCTGTTTGTTCTCTAGCTTGTGGTTGTACTGAGTTTCTCAAAGCGAACCATTCATAGTTTGCCCATGTTACTGTTTGAACTAAGTCAGAGTTAGAATATATCTTATATCCCATGAAAACTTCTGGAGCATATTGGTATCCGACATAGAAAATTCCATTGCAACCTTTCTTGTCAGACAACTTGGCAGAAGGTTTTATTTCAATGTCTTGTTCCACGTATAAGAATGAGTTGTCAATAGAAATAATATGAAACCTGTCGCAAGCAATATCTACTGTTGTTGAAGAACCTTCTCCAAACTCACCTACGTTTCCATAAGAAACAGCAGTTGTATATTCGTAAGTTCCAGGAACTATTTCTGACCTTCTAATGGCATTGTCGCATTCGTTATACCATTCGGAAACATTTCCGTTCATGGCATCCAAAACTGTTGGCGTTATATTCTGAGCGGCGTACATTTCATATGGGTAAAAATATAGAATAGTTGAATTATGTCATAATAGAACCCACTCGGACCAAGCTTTACTTTGTTCTACTCTTCTTCTTTGGTGTCGCTTTTGGTAACTTGCCCTCTGCTTCAAGTTGTTGCATCTTTGCCTCATGTTCACCTAGTATGTTGTAAATTTCCCATGTCCTTTTTGCCTTTGGGCTCTGGTCGCCCATCTCAGGTAACCTATATCCTAGAAAGATTTTGTCATAGTTTGTATTTGAGTCTTCGCGTATTGTTTGCATGACTCTTTCCTGAGTTTCCGGTTCAAGCTCTTCAAACAGAGCTTGTCCATATGGAATAAGCTCGTTTCCAAATATATGTTTTTGTAGCCATTCTGGTTTTCTTTCCATGTTACCAACATATCTTTTGTGAATGGGAAAGCTTTTACCCAATGTTTCAGTCTTGCGTCATTTATTTCTGTAGTTGGTTTTATTTTGTCAAGGAACATGTTTTTCAATACTAACATTTCATTTGGTACTGTCCATTTGAGTTTTCTTAAATATTCATCCCTTCTCGGTTCATTGTCTGCAAAGTAAGTTTTTATGACATTTTGTAAACTTTCGTTTGCAAGGTCATGTACAATAGGTTCTCTTCCTTCCTTCTCCCTAACTTTCTTTCTAAACTCTTCACCAAATATACCATCTCTATGGTTCTGTGTAGTTCTTTGAGATAAATGTTCTAGAACGTCAGGTGTTATATTTCCATCAGCCATGTTCATTTCATACTGGTCCAAAATATCTGCATCTTTCATATCTTTCAATGGCATTAAAGCCGCGCTGAAAATACCAGCTATATCTGGTTCACCATTCACTTCCATTGCGTCTACAACTTCTTGGAATTGTGGTTGTAAGTTTATGAACCACCTATCCGGATTAGCTTTATGACCCCATCTCATTGTAGTTCCATAGTCTGCAGAAACAAAAGTAGGTTTGTTTCCATATTGGTTAGGTTCTGAATGAACTTTAAACAATGTTTCATTTCTATATGTTTTGTTGAAATTTAACCTTTTATTTTCACCGAGTTCATCCAAAGATTGAACGTTATATGCTCGTAAGTAAAAAGGATTGTTGTATTTGCGTACATTTCTTTCAGTACTTCCATTCTATGCTGAATATTTTCATCTGATGTTGGAGTCTTTTGTATGTCGGCGAACATTTTTCGATATTCTTCTACTATGTCAGCCGAATTTTTCTTAGACTCTTGGAAAGATTCCATATTCTCCGCATACTCTTGTTGAGGGTCAAGATTTTTCGGCTGTTCCAAATCTTCATCTAGTTCTGTGAAGTTAGTTTCCAAAGGAGGGACTTGTTCGTTTCCTTCAGGCTCTTCTAGCTGTTGTTGCTGAACTATTTCTTCCATGTCTGGTTGTATCTGAACTTCTTCCTGTGGAGTTTCTTGTACCTCATCTGCTGGCATTTCATATATTCCGAGACCGTTTTTAACAAGTTCCCTATTTAAGCCATCCGCATTCATAACCCTTTCTTCTTTCGTTCCGTCTCTATTTTTTACGCGTTTCATGAAGATAGTTGAATTATCATTTATCTCTGACACCAAATATCTCGGAGTAAATTCATCCATGTCATTTGGATGATATGCTATTAAATCATATCCCTTAGCGAGCTTGTATTTTCCAGGTTTGAAATTATATCCCATTTGGTGCTGAACCATAAAGCTAAATAGGTTCGGGTCAGTATTTCCTTCCTTGAACTTTCTAATAGCTTCTTTATATCTGTCACTAAAGTCAAGAGTATCTGGGTAACCATAATTTTCCTTAAGCATTTTTAAGAATTCTTGGTTTCCTTGTTCTCTACTTCTTTTATGTCCTTGCTCTGTTTGTGGTTGTTGCTGTGCAGTGTTTTGAACTGTTGGTTGTGGTGCAGTGTTTTGAACTGTTGGTTGTGGTGCAGTGTTTTGAACTGTTGGTTGTGGTGCTGGATTTTGAACTGTTGGTTGTTGTGTTGGTTGTTGTGTTGGTTTTGGTGCATGCCTGTGTCTGTGTCCATGTGACGATGTAAATGTTTTAGGTAGTCCTGGTGCAGGTGCTTCTCTTGGAGGGTTTGGTGGTATATAAGTTCCACCAGCTGGCACATATGTTCCATCTGCAGCATAATGTCCTACCTGACTTTTCGTTTTTAAGAAAGCATTTACTAGGTCTGTTTTGGTCTGTTGTAACTCTTTTTCTTGACTTTCCACAACAGTTGCTCTAACGGCGTCATAGGCACTTTGAACTGCCTGTCTCGTTGCTGCATCTGTTATTTTCGTCATATTTTGTGCTACTTCTCTTAACTCGTTGTCGAAACCTTCAGACTTCAGTTTCTTTCCAGATGAGAAGTCGTTCACTAGTTTCACCTTACTATGAAGAGCTTCGAAGGCGTTCTTAAAGTCAGCATTCATTAAAGCTTCATTTGAACTGTCTTCATCCGCTTGTATTTTTGTCCTTATTGACCCTATAAGTTGGGCTGCTTTAGCGTTGGCTTGGGCATCTAACCAGTCATTATTAGCTTTTATATATTCTGCGCTTTTCATTGCCTTTTGCATGGCTGCGTCGTTATTTTTACTTTCTTGTGCTAAGTTTTCATACTGTACGGTTTGGTTTTGCAACTGTAAAAGTTTTTCTGCCTTTACATTTGCTTCAACTTCTTTTTTATACTCATCGCTATCCATATATGTCTTCAGGGCTTTTTGTTTTATTTCTTCATCTTTCAGTACTTTATATTGAGTAGTATGGTTTTTCAAATTTATAACATCTTGTTCCATTTTTGCTACTTCTGCTGCTTTTTCTGACACTTTTTTCGCATATTCCTCTGTACTTAGTTCTTTCAGTTGTTCTTCTTTCTTCTTTTTCTCTACGTTTAACTCATTGAGTTTCTTTGTGTGTCTGTCATATTCTAGTTTCTTTTCGTTTTCACTTATTTGTTTCTGTATGTCTATGTTTGACTTTTTGACATCTGTTATTTGATTTTTGAGTGAACTCAAATTCATTTGACTTTGAGGGTTATAAGCTGTTCCGTCTGCAGCTCCACCATAGCCTGCCATTTTCGCTAAAAGTGCCGCTCTTAAACCTCCACTCTGTGCACCATAACTCGGTTTAAAAGCATAGGGTTGCTTGACATTTGTTGCAACATAGTGGGGTCATTCATAATTTGTTGTTGCAACTGTTGTTGTGGTGTCAGTTTTACTATTGGATGTTTCAATGCTCTCTTCCTCTTACGTATATTCTTACGTAGCTTACGTGGCATTTTAAGTGAAGTAAAAAACGGTTTTTGACAGATGTTTATATGACACTTTTGTTCAGCACAAAAAACTACTCGGTCAAAGTGTTGTCAGTTTTGTAAAATAACCGTCCTATCTTGTTTTAAGAGAAAAGGCTTCTCAAAGTATACTTCCTTGGAACGCCTGTAACTTTTCCTGTAGCGACGATAGACCCTTACTTGTCCGGACAAAGTTATACTATTTTGAGTGCTCTACAAAAAAGTCAACGGCGACGACTCTCAAAAACCGTTGTGCAAAAAGTTTTACCGTTGGACAAAAAAGTATATATAGAAAACAAAAAACGTTTATAGTTCATTCAATATTTGAGATGGAACGGTTTTCCAACGGTAACTATTAAATAAAATAAAAAAATAGAGGGGGTTACCGTTGACGAAAACGGTTCATCTCAAACTTTTCTATGAGTGGTCCGAAAAAAACAGTTCATTTTTCATAATGTACGCGTCTCGAACAGTGAAGCCCAATTCAATAGAATACTATCTCGAAAAACAAGAAGCTGACACTGCTATTCAGTCTTTAATACAGAACCAAGCTCAGGAGAACTCAAAAGACTCCCAATTCAAATCGACATCCAATTCGAAGCAATTAAAACTTGACTCGAATGTTTTAAAACCACAGCCCGCACGAACAAATACAGCTCTAAGAATAGACCAAAGAATACCGAACAAAGAGTTGAGGTCAAGATTGAAATTACAATCGGATGAGTATTTTTCCCTTAACAACCAGGGAAATACTCCATATAACCGTATCTACACAAATACCGTTAAAGAAACAATAACGGCATACACAAAACTCTGTCAATTGGTCCCCAACCAGGACCAATTGACGGACATTATATGTTCCTACCTTCCCATATTTGCTGAGTGTGTGGAAGGTAGGACATTGTTACAAGCTTGCTTACGTATGCCACCAAATCTCCGTCAACAATTTGCTCAAATTGTACATGAATTTAAAGCTTTTAACAACGGATACGATGAAGATGAAGTAGCAGATGAATTTGGGGAAGAAAAAACATTTTTCCCCTCATATAATACGCCTGCAACAGTATTTCCTACTAATGAATTTCACAACTATTGTGTCGTTCATTTAATTGTTGTGGATATGCCCACAGGTGAAGACATTCTCAGTGGTGACTTCATCGAAGTCTGTATCAATACAGAATTGGGAGAAGATGAGTTGCACAAATTCTCCAACGTCGAACATATATTCAAACCAGCACACCAACTCTTTATCGAAACTGAAATAACACTCACACAAAATATGTCCATCTCATTTAAATCCAAATCAGGACGTCCATACAGAATTTGGATGAACTACGTCCTCCTCCACTACGCCGACGATGACGAAGAAGAGGAAGAAGAGGAGGAGGAAGAAGAAGAGTCCTCCGAATTCACACCAGAAGACTAACAATTTTCCGAATAAAAACTTCATTTATACAAAACATCTTCGGGGCTAGAGGGCACGAAGTGCCTGGAAGCCCCACTACCTTTTTTTTTTTTTTTTTTTTTTTTTATTCATAAAGATTTTCCAAAAATATGATACCGCAAAATTAAAAAAAGTGACGTCTTGAGTGGAGTCAAAGGTCGAAATTGCTAGCTAAATGTTTTTTTAGCGAAATTGCTTATTGTACGTTTTTTTCGCAAAACGAAACCCTTATTTTATTATACGTATTACTCAGAAAATTAAATGTATTTGTGAGGGAAAACGGAGAAGATAATAAATATTGTCATATGGAGGAATTGCAATTTTAAGGAAAATATTAAGTTTAGTAATTTGTGTATATCTTGTTATGTAATGCATATTTTCGCGATCTGACGGCAGAAATCGAATCAGCGGATCCTGAAGAATCAGATTACGCGGGAAAAATAGGTTTTGAACGCTTAGATAGGGCGAAAATGATGTTTTATGAGGTGTGGTGTATAAATATAGTTTTTGCGATAATATGGCATGAGATCAGAATATGAAGTGAGTATATATGTGTTTTTTTTCACTGGTTTATATGTTGAGATAGCTCAGTAGAGTCTGTAAAATAGTTCAGTACATGCTATAAGTTAGATTAAGCACAAAAAATATGAAATAAATATTAATTAGGAAAAATTATAATGTAAAGATTGTATGTAAAGATACTTATATGGTAATTAAAATTTATTAAAACAAGAGTGCATATTACACTCTTGTCGGTCAAACTTTTGCAATCACATTCTGATTGCAACAAATTGTCTCATTCTGGGAGACATGCAGTGGCAATGTCTCCCTGAATGACACATTGTGACCGACAAGAGTGCATATTACACTCTTGTCGGTCAAAGTTCCGCATTCAAGTTATGAATGCGGAACAGTGTGCCAATCTGGGGACATGCAGTGGCAATGTCTCCCGAATGACACATTGTGACCGACAGAGTGCATATTACACTCTTGTCGGTCAAACTTTTGCAATCACATTCTCATTATACAATCTCTTTATTTTCTTGCCTGTCCATACATATAATTAGTACATAAACAATATCCTTATTCAAAATCCCTTAAACACAAATTTACCATATGATTTGTATTTATCTTTAAAAATCTTAATATTTTCATTAATTATTGAATTCTACATCTATTTAGTTTATCAAAACACTCAATGTTATAAATCATATTAGTTTATATCATTTATCATCAGTTTTCATTTTACGCATGTAGTTTTTAAATCTCTATCAATTTTGAAATGAAATATATTCACAATTATATGCAGTGTCAATAGACATCTTGTTGCCTATGAAATTAACAATTTTTTCAAATTATATTGATATTCTTCAAATTGTGAATTTGTTACATTTAATTACAAATATTGTCTTCTCCCTTATTTTGCATTTGACTTACATTAATAACCAAGCTTAATTTTAACAATTGATACCCAATTCAAAATGTCTTTCCAAAATTAGCCGAATTTCAAAAATTGACATGATACCACATTCTACATCAATTGGAATTAAGAATATTCCAAATTAAATAAAAAATATCAATCTTTTCAAAATTTATAATATTATCTTTTTTTAAACTGTTATTATATCATTATCATTCATAGCCTGACTTATCAAAATGAATTTCAATTCATATTGTTCAAATAAAGCATTACTTTGAAAGTTTGAATCATTACTCCGACATATTTTCCTATATAGTAAAATCACAACCGAGATTGATATATGCATAACATTTCTAACCATTTGCATGTAGATATGTGAAATTTTAACTCTAATTTTAAAATATTATAATTTTTTTTATATATCATGTCATTATGTATAAATCAATTCACCGGATCATATATATTAATATATCTGTAATTGAATAGACTAGGCCAATTACATTAGTTTGATATCTTGATAACTTTTTAGATTTAGATTTCAACCTCAGCAATATATACTACTATGTACCAGTAATATAATGTTATAATAATGGGTTTGGATCTTCATGTAGTGTGGTTTTACAAGCAAAATAAATTTCGTCTAATTGCACTATGAATGTCATTAGTAGACTACTAAAATCATATGGTAGATTCTCTAGTGCCTACATAAGTATATGGTATATGTCACAAAGAATGTCTCCAATCAGGGAGCTGTATTAATGAGCTTTTATAAAAATTTACGGGCGTGTCAGATTCCAATAACAAAAACTTTAGGGTATTTGCTATTGTAAATAAAATCCGATTGATTCTCATAATTTCATATATTCAAGCATTAGTACTTTTATTGATATATGTTATTACTTGAAAATCGTCATATTGCATCATTTCATATATGGAGTTGATACAAAAAATGATTAAACGAGTAATTCAAACGAGATTGAAGCTTAAAATTCAAGTTTGAAGAAAATTTTATTATAGAATCAGGCGCACTTTATATTCCAATACTAATTGCATAATGAAATCAGAATGATAGGAAAAATTTTACTGGCACAAAATTGCTAAAATTTTAAAATGGCGTGTCAGAAGAATTGCTTGATATTTGGAAATAAAATCCGACGGTTATTAGATAAATTTTCATTCAATTATATTTTGAATTAATTTGCCAATCACTTCATTTCTTTTTTGAGTTATTAAGGGAAAACAGCCTTATCAGAAAAAGAAAAATACAAATTTCAACCCAGCTCAAAACAAGCCTCAGGAAGAAAAAGAAGCACCAAAAACGGCACCGAAACATAACTTTTCACCCGCAAGTGGAATTGGCTGGGGCGCATTGAATTTACAAACACCAGAACCACCAAAACCAACAGATTTTCGTCCGTCCGCCACAAGAAACCAAATATGTTCAGGAAAAGAAATTTGATCCTCAACAGAAAAAGGAGAGAAAGCAAGAAAAACCAAAGGAACCTCAACCAGAGAAACAGGAAATTATCGAAGAACCTAAATTGGAGCAGAAAGTTCCTGTTCAGGAACCACAACCAACGGCTAACCAAGAATACTTGTTTTTCGGAGAGCTAAAGAAGATGGAAATAATCTTCCAACAGTTATTCCAACAGATATTACAATTCCGCCACCAACAAGTAATTTGGTACCAGTTTTGTGCTGGGTTCAAATTCCACCAGGTGGAATAAAGGAAATCATTGATAAAGGCTACAAATACGCCAAGTTTCCAACAACGAAATAAAAATTGTTAAATTTCATAAATATGATATTATTTTTTCAAAAATCTTGTTTTAAACGTAAATATTATTGTTGCATTCGTATAGTTTAATCATGGTTTTCATTATTTCTCATAATGAAACTTTTTTTACGAAATTCGGTTAGAATCATCAATCAAGAAAACTGTCCGAACCAATTGATAGGTCTCACTAATTTTAGATGATAATTGGAACGTTTTCATATCGAGTATATGGCATTACTAAATAATTCACGCAATAAAATATCTTAAAGCAATATATTAATTAAATTGTTTACGAAGAGACCGTAAACTCATCTTAAACCTATTTAAAATGCTAAAGTATAATGAAAATATTATTTTATTAATAAAATGGGAATATTCAGTGTTAAATTTCTTCATGAAACACGGCAATCACCATTGCTAGAGCTTCCACTATTGCTGCTGCTACCACCGTAGCTGCTGCTGCTATTTCTTTCACGTCTCTTGCGATCTTCCTCTTCTCTTTCTTCTCTTCCTTCTCTTCAACGCGTCTCTTTTCTTCCTCATACTTGTCCCACTGTTGGGTACTATAGTATAGTCATATCAGTAGCTCATATCCTAAAATGAAGTGAATTAAACAAAGTCTCAAAATCAAAATTGAAATTTAATATCAAATATCCAAAACATTATGAGAAACATTTTTAAAAATAAAAAATATGATTTACAATCGTTTATGCAAATTTTGAGCAGTTATTACAAATTGAAAGGAAAAAAATTTAAAAGTCGTAACTACTTTTAATTTTGAAAAATGAGTTCTATATAAAGTAACTGTATTTAAAGTGTTGTAAACAGAAATTCATCAAAAGTGACACCTCAGAAAAGCTAAAATATTGAATTTTTGGAACTTTTGATAGAGCACGTTTTTAAATATTAATTAAAGTAAATGTATATTTTGTAAAGATTCTTTTTAATAAAAAAATAAAATTTTGAAGAAGAACACAAAATCTTCTGAAAAATAATATCACATAAACTCATATTATTTTCTAAATATAACTATTTTATATAAAAATCAAATTCAATGATCTTAAAAGCGAAGGATAAACCTCAAAATTTACGAATATAATGAGTGGGAATATAATGCTTATCTATCATAAAACCATATGAAATATTAATTTTTGCTTTACGCCTAATTTTTGACGACAATTAGCAAAAATGTTAAATGTTAACACTCAGTCCATTTGAATATGAAAAATAAAATTGACTTTGATTAAATGTTTTTATTTATCATGCAATTCTTCTTGCGACCAAAGATTTGAATAAAATTTAAAAAAATAAGATAGCTTAAAAAATAATATACGGTAGTGTTTACTAATAGATGAATAGTATATAAATTCTATTAAAATGGATTTGATCCAAAAAAATATAAAACCAAAAATAATTGTTAATTTAATGAAGAAGTAATTTAAAACGATTTTATTTATGATCAAATTTTATATATTTTTTGGATCAAATCCATTTTAATAGAATTTATATACTATTCATCTATTAGTAAACACTACCGTATATTATTTTTAAGCTATCTTATTTTTTGAAATTTTATTCAAATCTTTGGTCGCAAGAAGAATTGCATGATAAATAAAACATTTAATCAAAGTCAATTTTATTTTCATATTCAAATGGACTGAGTGTTAACATTTAACATTTTTGCTAATTGTCGTCAAAATTAGGCGTAAAGCAAAAATTGATATTTCATATGTTTTATGATAGATAAGCATTATATCCCACTCATTATATTCGTAAATTTTGAGGTTTATCCTTCGCTTTTAAGATCATTGAATTTGATTTTTATATAAAATAGTTATATATTAGAAAATAATATGATTTATGTGATATTATTTTTCAGAAGATTTCATTCTATATGCCTATAAAAAGTACTCTCAAAACTAACTTTTCCTAATTATAATTAAATCTAGAATATTGTATTATGCTTAGTATTATTTCATTTTTCTCATTCAATTTAGAATTTACAAATGTCAAAAAATTGAGAGCTGTCACTTTTGATGAATTTCTGTTTATTACAAAAGAAATGAGATGGATAAAATGCACACATTTGCACACATTTTGACACTTTTTCTGACAAGCATCATTCAAATTTGAAGAAAAACCTCTAAATTTCATTCAAATTTCTGTCAAAATGTGTGCAAAATTGAAATAGGCACACATTTTGACATACGATTATTTATATACGTTATTTTAATGGTTTCAGAGAAATCTTCGTTACACATTATTGAAGATTACTCAATATTTAAGTGAATGACTCACTACCACCTGTTTAGAAAAATGGTAGCATAAAATCCAAATGTCACATATATTATTTCTTATTTCATACAAATAAACTTACAATTATAACCTCAACTTGTTTGCAAAGCAGAAACTCAATATAAGCAATCGATCAGTAGTGTATTTAAAAGTCGAATTTAAATTTAAAAAATTTATAATCTTATTTCGGAACCAAATAGTATAAATTTAGGACAAAAAGCTACGTGTGTTGATAACAACTATTAAAATTCAAATATTACTACCATGAACAATACAATGGCTCATATTGATAATTGATAAACGTGCATATAAATTGCATATATCATCAATGTCATTAAGTAAAATACATATATAAATAGATTAGAAATATTTTTCGGTTAGAATTAAAATCTATGTAATAAAAAATAAGTTATAAAAATAAATACCGAATTTTTATTTGTAATATAAACTGCTACAATATGCTAGTGTATACAAATGTATTTGTCGTATTGATTTGAAAGATCTTCAACATGGTTCAGATCTAAATTTGAAACTCGTAAAATAAAGCGAATCTTTATTTGTAATATAAACTGCTACAATATGCTAGTGTATACAAATGATTTGTCGTATTGATTTGAAAGATCTTCAACATGGTTCAGATCTAAATTTGAAACTCGTAAAATAAAGCGAATCTTTATTTGTAATATAAACTGCTACAATATGCTAGTGTATACAAATGTATTTGTCGTATTGATTTGAAAGATCTTCAACATGGTTCAGATCTAAATTTGAAACTCGTAAAATAAAGCGAATCTTTATTTGTAATATAAACTGCTACAATATGCTAGTGTATACAAATGTATTTGTCGTATTGATTTGAAAGATCTTCAACATGGTTCAGATCTAAATTTGAAACTCGTAAAATAAAGCGAATCTTTATTTGAATATAAACTGCTACAATATGCTAGTGTATACAAATGTATTTGTCGTATTGATTTGAAAGATCTTCAACATGGTTCAGATCTAAATTTGAAACTCGTAAAATAAAGCGAATCTTTATTTGTAATATAAACTGCTACAATATGCTAGTGTGTACAAATGTGTTTGTACAAATGTATAACTCTTTGTCAATTGTTATGGCACCTTATAACTTAAAAATCATTTTCATTAACAAATATAAAAAGTGACAATTAATATTTTCATTAAATGCATATTTAATTATCAAAACAATGTCGATTTAGCTTGAATGTTCATTATAAATGTGTAAGTTTAGGAAAACAAAAAATAATTAATTCTCGCAAAGAAACTTATTTTAAAAGAACCTAAACAAAAGTTCATATAATAATAAATCTAAAAATAGATATTAATTTAAACGAAGATAATGAGAGAATGGGGATGTTGTAAAACAATGAGACTTAATGATCAAATAATTAAAATAATAAAATTAATTAAAGGAAAGCTAAAAAGTTTAATAATTTTATAGATTGTTACACAATCAATGTTTCTGTGTCAATGTACATCAATCAACATTTCATTGAATTTTGTCTTTCACCAAGAAGATTCAAGAACAAAGTTTGTAGTTTCAATAGATTGATTACACAATCAATGTTTCTGTGTCAATGTACATCAATCAACATTGTTTCATTGAATTTTGTCTTTCACCAAGAAGATTCAAGAACAAAGTTTTGTAGTTTCAATAGATTGATTACACAATCAATGTTTCTGTGTCAATGTACATCAATCAACATTTTTCATTGAATTTTGTCTTTCACCAAGAAGATTCAAGAACAAAGTTTTGTAGTTTCAATAGATTGATTACACAATCAATGTTTCTGTGTCAATGTACATCAATCAACATTTTTTCATTGAATTTTGTCTTTCACCAAGAAGATTCAAGAACAAAGTTTTGTAGTTTCAATAGATTGATTACACAATCAATGTTTCTGTGTCAATGTACATCAATCAACATTTTCATTGAATTTTGTCTTTCACCAAGAAGATTCAAGAACAAAGTTTTGTAGTTTCAATAGATTGATTACACAATCAATGTTTCTGTGTCAATGTACATCAATCAACATTGTTTCATTGAATTTTGTCTTTCACCAAGAAGATTCAAGAACAAAGTTTTGTAGTTTCAATAGATTGATTACACAATCAATGTTTCTGTGTCAATGTACATCAATCAACATTGTTTCATTGAATTTTGTCTTTCACCAAGAAGATTCAAGAACAAAGTTTTGTAGTTTCAATAGATTGATTACACAATCAATGTTTCTGTGTCAATGTACATCAATCAACATTGTTTCATTGAATTTTGTCTTTCACCAAGAAGATTCAAGAACAAAGTTTTGTAGTTTCAATAGATTGATTACACAATCAATGTTTCTGTGTCAATGTACATCAATCAACATTGTTTCATTGAATTTTGTCTTTCACCAAGAAGATTCAAGAACAAAGTTTTGTAGTTTCAATAGATTGTTACACAATCAATGTTTCTGTGTCAATGTACATCAATCAACATTGTTTCATTGAATTTTGTCTTTCACCAAGAAGATTCAAGAACAAAGTTTTGTAGTTTCAATAGATTGTTACACAATCAATGTTTCTGTGTCAATGTACATCAATCAACATTGTTTCATTGAATTTTGTCTTTCACCAAGAAGATTCAAGAACAAAGTTTTGTAGTTTCAATAGATTGATTACACAATCAATGTTTCTGTGTCAATGTACATCAATCAACATTGTTTCATTGAATTTTGTCTTTCACCAAGAAGATTCAAGAACAAAGTTTTGTAGTTTCAATAGATTGATTACACAATCAATGTTTCTGTGTCAATGTACATCAATCAACATTGTTTCATTGAATTTTGTCTTTCACCAAGAAGATTCAAGAACAAAGTTTTGTAGTTTCAATAGATTGATTACACAATCAATGTTTCTGTGTCAATGTACATCAATCAACATTGTTTCATTGAATTTTGTCTTTCACCAAGAAGATTCAAGAACAAAGTTTTGTAGTTTCAATAGATTGATTACACAATCAATGTTTCTGTGTCAATGTACATCAATCAACATTGTTTCATTGAATTTTGTCTTTCACCAAGAAGATTCAAGAACAAAGTTTTGTAGTTTCAATAGATTGATTACACAATCAATGTTTCTGTGTCAATGTACATCAATCAACATTGTTTCATTGAATTTTGTCTTTCACCAAGAAGATTCAAGAACAAAGTTTTGTAGTTTCAATAGATTGATTACACAATCAATGTTTCTGTGTCAATGTACATCAATCAACATTGTTTCATTGAATTTTGTCTTTCACCAAGAAGATTCAAGAACAAAGTTTTGTAGTTTCAATAGATTGTTACACAATCAATGTTTCTGTGTCAATGTACATCAATCAACATTGTTTCATTGAATTTTGTCTTTCACCAAGAAGATTCAAGAACAAAGTTTTGTAGTTTCAATAGATGATTACACAATCAATGTTTCTGTGTCAATGTACATCAATCAACATTGTTTCATTGAATTTTGTCTTTCACCAAGAAGATTCAAGAACAAAGTTTTGTAGTTTCAATAGATTTGATACACAATCAATGTTTCTGTGTCAATGTACATCAATCAACATTTTTCATTGAATTTTTTCTTTCACCAAGAAGATTCAAGAACAAAGTTTTGTAGTTTCAATAGATTGATTACACAATCAATGTTTCTGTGTCAATGTACATCAATCAACATTGTTTCATTGAATTTTGTCTTTCACCAAGAAGATTCAAGAACAAAGTTTTGTAGTTTCAATAGATTGATTACACAATCAATGTTTCTGTGTCAATGTACATCAATCAACATTGTTTCATTGAATTTTGTCTTTCACCAAGAAGATTCAAGAACAAAGTTTTGTAGTTTCAATAGATTGATTACACAATCAATGTTTCTGTGTCAATGTACATCAATCAACATTGTTTCATTGAATTTTGTCTTTCACCAAGAAGATTCAAGAACAAAGTTTTGTAGTTTCAATAGATTGATTACACAATCAATGTTTCTGTGTCAATGTACATCAATCAACATTGTTTCATTGAATTTTGTCTTTCACCAAGAAGATTCAAGAACAAATTTTTAGTTTCAATAGATTGGTTACACAATCAATTTCTGTGTCAATGTACATCAATCAACATTGTTTCATTGAATTTTGTCTTTCACCAAGAAGATTCAAGAACAAAGTTTTGTAGTTTCAATAGATTGATTACACAATCAATGTTTCTGTGTCAATGTACATCAATCAACATTGTTTCATTGAATTTTGTCTTTCACCAAGAAGATTCAAGAACAAAGTTTTGTAGTTTCAATAGATTGGTTACACAATCAATGTTTCTGTGTCAATGTACATCAATCAACATTGTTTCATTGAATTTTGTCTTTCACCAAGAAGATTCAAGAACAAAGTTTTGTAGTTTCAATAGATTGGTTACACAATCAATGTTTCTGTGGTCAATGTACATCAATCAACATTGTTTCATTGAATTTTGTCTTTCACCAAGAAGATTCAAGAACAAAGTTTTGTAGTTTCAATAGATTGATTACACAATCAATGTTTCTGTGTCAATGTACATCAATCAACATTTTTCATTGAATTTTGTCTTTCACCAAGAAGATTCAAGAACAAAGTTTTGTATTTCAATAGATTGATTACACAATCAATGTTTCTGTGTCAATGTACATCAATCAACATTGTTTCATTGAATTTTGTCTTTCACCAAGAAGATTCAAGAACAAAGTTTTGTAGTTTCAATAGATTGATTACACAATCAATGTTTCTGTGTCAATGTACATCAATCAACATTGTTTCATTGAATTTTGTCTTTCACCAAGAAGATTCAAGAACAAAGTTTGTAGTTTCAATAGATTGATTACACAATCAATGTTTCTGTGTCAATGTACATCAATCAACATTGTTTCATGAATTTTGTCTTTCACCAAGAAGATTCAAGAACAAAGTTTTGTAGTTTCAATAGATTGATTACACAATCAATGTTTCTGTGTCAATGTACATCAATCAACATTTTTCATTGAATTTTGTCTTTCACCAAGAAGATTCAAGAACAAAGTTTTGTAGTTTCAATAGATTGATTACACAATCAATGTTTCTGTGTCAATGTACATCAATCAACATTGTTTCATTGAATTTTGTCTTTCACCAAGAAGATTCAAGAACAAGTTTTCCTCTTTTTCTTTTTTAAATGATTAAAATATTACCTTGCTTCAACTTTACACGTTTTCGTTTACTATAATTATCTTTTACCTTCACTTATCTTATCATACCCAATTATTCATTTAATTCTATATTTTTCTGACCAAAAATCCTCTCAAATCTCCCTTCTTCTTTCAAAAATTCTATGAGTTTATTCAAATTTCCTTTAAATCTTTGCTAGTCCTTTTTTCTATAAAATTTTTGAAAAATTTAAAATTTGCTAAATATATTCTTTATTACTTTGCACTATTTTCCAATTGAAAAATCGTCGATTTTAATCAAATGTAAGATCATCATAATAAAAATTATGAAACTTACCGTGTTTATTAGTAAATTTCAATATGAAGTTGTTATACAAACAGCTGGGACTTTAAATTGAGAAATTGCATAATTCCATCTACAAATTTTGGTCTAGACAATAATCATTGATAAATTATAATATATGTATTATGTGTATTTACATTGCATATATAACAATTTCAATTTCTATATTAAATTGTTATTTGATATCAGCTATATTTGTTCAGGTAAAATGAAGTGTAAAAATATAATTCATGAATTACATATATATATATTATTTTTATTATTAAAATCAAATTCAGATTTATAAATTAAGGTTATTCATTTTTGATATGGTTATCACGCTCAAATATGAAAATAAAATTAAAAAAGTCAATACTCCTCAAGAAATACATTGTCTATCATTATATCTATATGCTTCCAAAGTATTTCATCTTAAACTAAAGACTTTTATATTACAAAAAGATTCAAAGAAGATACAATTGTTTAATTATGTTAAACATTATTCAGATATGACAATTGAAATAAAAGAGTCAAAAAAGCCTCTAAACTATTTGACAATCCAATAATTTCTTCAACTAAACTATCAAATTTGGAGGATTTAATAAAATGTGGATATGATATGGATATTTCACAAATTGCATTGTTTTCAGCCAGAAATGACATTGATACTGCTATGAAAATACTGAACATGGATTCAATCGAAGAATATGGATATGAACTTAATTGCTTATTAAAACAAGTAAGAGAATTTAGAAGAAGTGATATAAAAGGTCAAATGATTGCAATAAGGACAGATAGCAATGGTAAAAAATACACAGAAGTATTAGCAGAAGGATTTTTAAAGCAGATAGCGATGTTGAATCAAGTGATGATTCATATGATATCATTGAAGATGTAAAATCAGATAAAATTAAATCAGGAAACGCGCTTAATATTAATGATATAATTGGCAATAGGAATCCAAATATTAATGGAGAAACGATTAATAGCCATTCAAATATTAATCAAAACATTAATGAAAGAAATTCAAATATTGATGGAGAAACGATTAATAGCCATTCAAATATTAATCAAAACGTTAATGAAAGAAATTCAAATATTGATGGAGAAACGATTAATAGCCATTCAAATATTAATCAAAACATTAATGAAAGAAATTCAAATATTGATGGAGAAACGATTAATAGCCATTCAAATATTAATCAAAACATTAATGAAAGAAATTTAAATATTAATGATGAAATTACTGATGGTCATCAAAATATTAATGGACGCATATTGAAACCAAAATCAAATAATAATAAATCTCGGCAAGCAATCCTCAAATTACCTCCTAATTTTATACAAGTAAATAGAGTAAACATCCAAGTTCCTCCAGCGCCAGCTCTTCCACAACAGAGACAACAACAATCTCTTCCAGCTCAGACTCTTCCTCAACAGAGACAACAACAATCTCTTCCAACTCAGACTCTTCCTCAACAGAGACAACAACAATCTCTTCCAGCTCAGGCTCTTCCTCAACAGAGACAACAACAATCTCTTCCAGCTCAGGCTCTTCCTCAACAGAGACAACAACAATCTCTTCCAACTCAGGCTCTTCCTCAACAGAGACAACAACAATCTCTTCCAGCTCAGGCTCTTCCTCAACAGAGACAACAACAATCTCTTCCAACTCAGACTCTTCCTCAACAGAGACAACAACAATCTCTTCCAGCTCAGGCTCTTCCTCAACAGAGACAACAACAATCTCTTCCAACTCAGACTCTTCCTCAACAGAGACAACAACAATCTCTTCCAGCTCAGGCTCTTCCTCAACAGAGACAACAACAATCTCTTCCAACTCAGGCTCTTCCTCAACAGAGACAACAACAATCTCTTCCAGCTCAGGCTCTTCCTCAACAGAGACAACAACAATCTCTTCCAGCTCAGACTCTTCCTCAACAGAGACAACAACAATCTCTTCCAACTCAGGCTCTTCCTCAACAGAGACAACAACAATCTCTTCCAGCTCAGGCTCTTCCTCAACAGAGACAACAACAATCTCTTCCAACTCAGACTCTTCCTCAACAGAGACAACAACAATCTCTTCCAACTCAGGCTCTTCCTCAACAGAGACAACAACAATCTCTTCCAACTCAGGCTCTTCCTCAACAGAGACAACAACAATCTCTTCCAGCTCAGGCTCTTCCTCAACAGAGACAACAACAATCTCTTCCAGCTCAGGCTCTTCCTCAACAGAGACAACAACAATCTCTTCCAACTCAGACTCTTCCTCAACAGAGACAACAACAATCTCTTCCAGCTCAGACTCTTCCTCAACAGAGACAACAACAATCTCTTCCAGCTCAGACTCTTCCTCAACAGAGACAACAACAATCTCTTCCAACTCAGGCTCTTCCTCAACAGAGACAACAACAATCTTCCAGCTCAGGCTCTCCTCAACAGAGACAACAACCTCTTCCAACTCAGGCTCTTCCTCAACAGAGACAACAACAATCTCTTCCAACTCAGGCTCTTCCTCAACAGAGACAAACAATCTCTTCCAGCTCAGGCTCTTCCTCAACAGAGACAACAACAATCTCTTCCAGCTCAGACTCTTCCTCAACAGAGACAACAACAATCTCTTCCAACTCAGGCTCTTCCTCAACAGAGACAACAACAATCTCTTCCAGCTCAGGCTCTTCCTCAACAGAGACAACAACAATCTCTTCCAGCTCAGGCTCTTCCTCAACAGAGACAACAACAATCTCTTCCAACTCAGACTCTTCCTCAACAGAGACAACAACAATCTCTTCCAGCTCAGGCTCTTCCTCAACAGAGACAACAACAATCTCTTCCAACTCAGACTCTTCCTCAACAGAGACAACAACAATCTCTTCCAGCTCAGGCTCTTCCTCAACAGAGACAACAACAATCTCTTCCAGCTCAGGCTCTTCCTCAACAGAGACAACAACAATCTCTTCCAGCTCAGGCTCTTCCTCAACAGAGACAACAACAATCTCTTCCAGCTCAGGCTCTTCCTCAACAGAGACAACAACAATCTCTTCCAGCTCAGACTCTTCCTCAACAGAGACAACAACAATCTCTTCCAACTCAGGCTCTTCCTCAACAGAGACAACAACAATCTCTTCCAGCTCAGGCTCTTCCTCAACAGAGACAACAACAATCTCTTCCAGCTCAGGCTCTTCCTCAACAGAGACAACAACAATCTCTTCCAACTCAGACTCTTCCTCAACAGAGACAACAACAATCTCTTCCAGCTCAGGCTCTTCCTCAACAGAGACAACAACAATCTCTTCCAACTCAGACTCTTCCTCAACAGAGACAACAACAATCTCTTCCAACTCAGACTCTTCCTCAACAGAGACAACAACAATCTCTTCCAGCTCAGACTCTTCCTCAACAGAGACAACAACAATCTCTTCCAACTCAGGCTCTTCCTCAACAGAGACAACAACAATCTCTTCCAGCTCAGGCTCTTCCTCAACAGAGACAACAACAATCTCTTCCAGCTCAGGCTCTTCCTCAACAGAGACAACAACAATCTCTTCCAACTCAGACTCTTCCTCAACAGAGACAACAACAATCTCTTCCAGCTCAGGCTCTTCCTCAACAGAGACAACAACAATCTCTTCCAACTCAGACTCTTCCTCAACAGAGACAACAACAATCTCTTCCAACTCAGGCTCTTCCTAAACAACAACCACATATAACTGATAATTTATCTTTTGATAACTTTATTAACCCTCAAATTATTATTGATAATGCGAAAGTATATCAAAGTATTTCCGACAAAGGAGTCAATATAATCTTTCCAAAACCATTTGCGAACAATGTGTTGCAAACTACAATATATTGAACAAAGATGATAAAGAAGCCCAGAGAATAAAAATTAGTGATATTTTACGTACTTATCATACATTTAGTATATCTGACTCTGACAAACTTGCCTATAGGAAAACGATATATCCTCAAGGTATTCCATTACGATTTGAACGTTATTATTGCAAGAATGATCATTTAGAGTTACACTATTATTGTGCCAAACGAAAAAAATGTGGTTATTCACAAATTATATCATTATTTCCAGCTGGTTCGAATATAAAAGCGTCAATCCACGAAATAAATCCTCCACACAACTGCTCCAAATCGAAATATTCGATTGAAATCAATGGAACACATCAAATCAGGTATGAATTCGAATCAATGATATCAAATTATATTCAAAATAATCCATTGTTATCACTAGCTGAAGCTCGACAATATTCAAATCAACTCATATTTGAATACAATTCTTCACATGATGATACTATTGATATTTCACCTCAAACAATAGCAAAGCTATACTACGAGATCAGGCCTAAAATCAAACTAAGCGAAAATGAATTAATTAAGAAGTTATTAGAAAAGTATAACAGCACAGATTATTATATAACCCAATATTACTCAAGTTCAGATGATACTAACTATTATTTCTTCGGGTTGCCAGCTTTTATAAAAAGAGCTAAAACTTGCAACCATCTTTTCATAGATGGAACATTTCGTATCGTTCCAATTAAGTTAGCAAATGGACAGCTCTTAAATCTTTTAGTATACGATGAAGCTACAAATTTATATTTACCTTTCCTTCATGTACTAATGACAGGAAGATCATCACTTAACTATGATACAGTTTTTAATTTAATGATCACATGTCCTCTTATTAGTATATCATTGGGAAAATATAAAATCATTACATCAGATTTTGAGAATGCATTAATGAAATCAATCAAATCTAAAGTCAATGATGAAACTACAGTCACTGGTTGTATATTTCATTATATAGCAGCTCTTGTTAAAAATTTCAAAAAGTTATGTGATGAAAACGATGTTTGCGCAAAATCACTTTTAAAACTATTATGTGCATGTCCTTTTGTTCCAATAGAAGTTTTTGAAATAATTTGCAAAAAATTAGATGCGATTAAAGAAATAAATGATTTTGCAAAATATTTCTTAAATACATGGGGTAAAAAGTATGATGTAATTAACAAGCTGAAAGTATCTGATATGATCTTTTCCAATAATGGAGTTGAGTCATTTAACAAAGTGTTAAACTCTCATATTGCATTCCCACATCCAACTATTTATCATATGATTTACATCCTATTGAAAGTTGATAAGGTATATTTTCATCGATATGCAAGGCAGCAAAATGACAATTTTGATCATAAAAAATCGTATTTTATACCATTGACAAGAATTCAACAAGAGTTAGATGTATTCACATCTAATTTTGGATTAGAACGTGCAGAAATACCAAGTGAAATAATCAAAAAACATAAAAAATCATTTCGATTTGGAGAGGCCGATTATCGAGATATAGAAATTGAAAAATATCTGAATAAAAATGATGAGCAGTTTTCAAATTCTGTTACAATTAAATTAGAAGAATCCGATGATATAAATATCAATGAATTCGAAATTACAGAAGATGATATTTTTGGAAATGAGATTAATTAATTTATGACAAATCATTTAGAATAAAAAATTATTATATAAGAATTTGAAAATTAATAATAAGGGAAAGGAACAGTAATATATAAGTATATATGAAGACAAAATTCAATGAAACAATGTTGATTGATGTACATTGACACAGAAACATTGATTGTGTAACCAATCTATAAAAATTCATTAAACTATTTTAGCTTTCCTTTAATTAATTTTATTATTTTAATTATTTGATCATTAAGTCTCATTGTTTTACAACATCCCCATTCTCTCATTATCTTCGTTTAAATTAATATCTATTTTTAGATTTATTATTATATGAACTTTTGTTTAGGTTCTTTTAAAATAAGTTTCTTTGCGAGAATTAATTATTTTTTGTTTTCCTAAACTTACACATTTATAATGAACATTCAAGCTAAATCGACATTGTTTTGATAATTAAATATGCATTTAATGAAAATATTAATTGTCACTTTTTATATTTGTTAATGAAAATGATTTTTAAGTTATAAGGTGCCATAACAATTGACAAAGAGTTATACATTTGTACAAACACATTTGTACACACTAGCATATTGTAGCAGTTTATATTACAAATAAAGATTCGCTTTATTTTACGAGTTTCAAATTTAGATCTGAACCATGTTGAAGATCTTTCAAATCAATACGACAAATCCATTTGTATACACTAGCATATTGTAGCAGTTTATATTACAAATAAAGATTCGCTTTATTTTACGAGTTTCAAATTTAGATCTGAACCATGTTGAAGATCTTTCAAATCAATACGACAAATACATTTGTATACACTAGCATATTGTAGCAGTTTATATTACAAATAAAGATTCGCTTTATTTTACGAGTTTCAAATTTAGATCTGAACCATGTTGAAGATCTTTCAAATCAATACGACAAATACATTTGTATACACTAGCATATTGTAGCAGTTTATATTACAAATAAAGATTCGCTTTATTTTACGAGTTTCAAATTTAGATCTGAACCATGTTGAAGATCTTTCAAATCAATACGACAAATACATTTGTATACACTAGCATATTGTAGCAGTTTATATTACAAATAAAGATTCGCTTTATTTTACGAGTTTCAAATTTAGATCTGAACCATGTTGAAGATCTTTCAAATCAATACGACAAATACATTTGTATACACTAGCATATTGTAGCAGTTTATATTACAAATAAAAATTCGGTATTTATTTTTATAACTTATTTTTTATTACATAGATTTTAATTCTAACCGAAAAATATTTCTAATCTATTTATATACATGTATTTTACTTAATGACATTGATGATATATGCAATTTATATGCACGTTTATCAATTATCAATATGAGCCATTGTATTGTTCATGGTAGTAATATTTGAATTTTAATAGTTGTTATCAACACCACGTAGCTTTTTGTCCTAAATTTATACTATTTGGTTCCGAAATAAGATTATAAATTTTTAAATTTAAATTCGACTTTTAAATACACTACTGATCGATTGCTTATATTGAGTTTCTGCTTTGCAAACAAGTTGAGGTTATAATTGTAAGTTTATTTGTATGAAATAAGAAATAATATATGTGACATTTGGATTTTATGCTACCATTTTTCTAAACAGGTGGTAGTGAGTCATTCACTTAAATATTGAGTAATCTTCAATAATGTGTAACGAAGATTTCTCTGAAACCATTAAAATAACGTATATAAATAATCGTATGTCAAAATGTGTGCCTATTTCAATTTTGCACACATTTTGACAGAAATTTGAATGAAATTTAGAGGTTTTTCTTCAAATTTGAATGATGCTTGTCAGAAAAAGTGTCAAAATGTGTGCAAATGTGTGCATTTTATCCATCTCATTTCTTTTGTAATAAACAGAAATTCATCAAAAGTGACAGCTCTCAATTTTTTGACATTTGTAAATTCTAAATTGAATGAGAAAAATGAAATAATACTAAGCATAATACAATATTCTAGATTTAATTATAATTAGGAAAAGTTAGTTTTGAGAGTACTTTTTATAGGCATATAGAATGAAATCTTCTGAAAAATAATATCACATAAACTCATATTATTTTCTAATATATAACTATTTTATATAAAAATCAAATTCAATGATCTTAAAAGCGAAGGATAAACCTCAAAATTTACGAATATAATGAGTGGGAATATAATGCTTATCTATCATAAAACCATATGAAATATTAATTTTTGCTTTACGCCTAATTTTTGACGACAATTAGCAAAAAATGTTAAATGTTAACACTCAGTCCATTTGAATATGAAAAATAAAATTGACTTTGATTAAATGTTTTTATTTATCATGCAACTCTTCTTGCGACCAAAGATTTGAATAAAAGTTCAAAAAATAAGATAGCTTAAAAAATAATATACGGTAGTGTTTACTAATAGATGAATAGTATATAAATTCTATTAAAATGGATTTGATCCAAAAAAATATATAAAATTTGATCATAAATAAAATCGTTTTAAATTACTTCTTCATTTAAATTATAACAATTATTTTTGGTTTTATATTTTTTTGGATCAAATCCATTTTAATAGAATTTATATACTATTCATCTATTAGTAAACACTACCGTATATTATTTTTTAAGCTATCTTATTTTTTGAACTTTTATTCAAATCTTTGGTCGCAAGAAGAATTGCATGATAAATAAAAACATTTAATCAAAGTCAATTTTATTTTTCATATTCAAATGGACTGAGTGTTAACATTTAACATTTTTTGCTAATTGTCGTCAAAAATTAGGCGTAAAGCAAAAATTAATATTTCATATGGTTTTATGATAGATAAGCATTATATTCCCACTCATTATATTCGTAAATTTTGAGGTTTATCCTTCGCTTTTAAGATCATTGAATTTGATTTTTATATAAAATAGTTATATATTAGAAAATAATATGAGTTTATGTGATATTATTTTTCAGAAGATTTTGTGTTCTTCTTCAAAATTTTATTTTTTTATTAAAAAGAATCTTTACAAAATATACATTTACTTTAATTAATATTTAAAAACGTGCTCTATCAAAAGTTCCAAAAATTCAATATTTTAGCTTTTCTGAGGTGTCACTTTTGATGAATTTCTGTTTACAACACTTTAAATACAGTTACTTTATATAGAACTCATTTTTCAAAATTAAAAGTAGTTACGACTTTTAAATTTTTTTCCTTTCAATTTGTAATAACTGCTCAAAATTTGCATAAACGATTGTAAATCATATTTTTTATTTTTAAAAATGTTTCTCATAATGTTTTGGATATTTGATATTAAATTTCAATTTTGATTTTGAGACTTTGTTTAATTCACTTCATTTTAGGATATGAGCCGTTCTGATATGAACTACTACTATAGTACCCAACAGTGGGACAAGTATGAGGAAGAAAAGAGACGCGTTGAAGAGAAGGAGAGAGAAGAAAGAGAAGAGGAAGATCGCAAGAGACGTGAAAGAAATAGCAGCAGCAGCTACGGTGGTAGCAGCAGCAATAGTGGAAGCTCTAGCAATGGTGATTGCCGTGTTTCATGAAGAAATTTAACACTGAATATTCCCATTTTATTAATAAAATAATATTTTCATTATACTTTAGCATTTTAAATAGGTTTAAGATGAGTTTACGGTCTCTTCGTAAACAATTTAATTAATATATTGCTTTAAGATATTTTATTGCGTGAATTATTTAGTAATGCCATATACTCGATATGAAAACGTTCCAATTATCATCTAAAATTAGTGAGACCTATCAATTGGTTCGGACAGTTTTCTTGATTGATGATTCTAACCGAATTTCGTAAAAAAAGTTTCATTATGAGAAATAATGAAAACCATGATTAAACTATACGAATGCAACAATAATATTTACGTTTAAAACAAGATTTTTGAAAAAAAATAATATCATATTTATGAAATTTAACAATTTTTATTTCGTTGTTGGAAACTTGGCGTATTTGTAGCCTTTATCAATGATTTCCTTTATTCCACCTGGTGGAATTTGAACCCAGCACAAAACTGGTACCAAATTACTTGTTGGTGGCGGAATTGTAATATCTGTTGGAATAACTGTTGGAAGATTATTTCCATCTTCTTTAAGCTCTCCGAAAAACAAGTATTCTTGGTTAGCCGTTGGTTGTGGTTCCTGAACAGGAACTTTCTGCTCCAATTTAGGTTCTTCGATAATTTCCTGTTTCTCTGGTTGAGGTTCCTTTGGTTTTTCTTGCTTTCTCTCCTTTTTCTGTTGAGGATCAAATTTCTTTTCCTGAACATATTTGGTTTCTTGTGGCGGACGGACGAAATCTGTTGGTTTTGGTGGTTCTGGTGTTTGTAAATTCAATGCGCCCCAGCCAATTCCACTTGCGGGTGAAAAGTTATGTTTCGGTGCCGTTTTTGGTGCTTCTTTTTCTTCCTGAGGCTTGTTTTGAGCTGGGTTGAAATTTGTATTTTTCTTTTTCTGATAAGGCTGTTTTCCCTTAATAACTCAAAAAAGAAATGAAGTGATTGGCAAATTAATTCAAAATATAATTGAATGAAAATTTATCTAATAACCGTCGGATTTTATTTCCAAATATCAAGCAATTCTTCTGACACGCCATTTTAAAATTTTAGCAATTTTGTGCCAGTAAAATTTTTCCTATCATTCTGATTTCATTATGCAATTAGTATTGGAATATAAAGTGCGCCTGATTCTATAATAAAATTTTCTTCAAACTTGAATTTTAAGCTTCAATCTCGTTTGAATTACTCGTTTAATCATTTTTTGTATCAACTCCATATATGAAATGATGCAATATGACGATTTTCAAGTAATAACATATATCAATAAAAGTACTAATGCTTGAATATATGAAATTATGAGAATCAATCGGATTTTATTTACAATAGCAAATACCCTAAAGTTTTTGTTATTGGAATCTGACACGCCCGTAAATTTTTATAAGAGCTCATTAATACAGCTCCCTGATTGGAGACATTCTTTGTGACATATACCATATACTTATGTAGGCACTAGAGAATCTACCATATGATTTTAGTAGTCTACTAATGACATTCATAGTGCAATTAGACAAAATTTATTTTGCTTGTAAAACCACACTACATGAAGATCCAAACCCATTATTATAACATTATATTACTGGTACATAGTAGTATATATTGCTGAGGTTGAAATCTAAATCTAAAAAGTTATCAAGATATCAAACTAATGTAATTGGCCTAGTCTATTCAATTACAGATATATTAATATATATGATCCGGTGAATTGATTTATACACAATGACATGATATATAAAAAAAATTATAATATTTTAAAATTAGAGTTAAAATTTCACATATCTACATGCAAATGGTTAGAAATGTTATGCATATATCAATCTCGGTTGTGATTTTACTATATAGGAAAATATGTCGGAGTAATGATTCAAACTTTCAAAGTAATGCTTTATTTGAACAATATGAATTGAAATTCATTTTGATAAGTCAGGCTATGAATGATAATGATATAATAACAGTTTAAAAAAAGATAATATTATAAATTTTGAAAAGATTGATATTTTTTATTTAATTTGGAATATTCTTAATTCCAATTGATGTAGAATGTGGTATCATGTCAATTTTTGAAATTCGGCTAATTTTGGAAAGACATTTTGAATTGGGTATCAATTGTTAAAATTAAGCTTGGTTATTAATGTAAGTCAAATGCAAAATAAGGGAGAAGACAATATTTGTAATTAAATGTAACAAATTCACAATTTGAAGAATATCAATATAATTTGAAAAAATTGTTAATTTCATAGGCAACAAGATGTCTATTGACACTGCATATCATTGTGAATATATTCTTCATTTCAAAATTGATAGAGATTTAAAAACTACATGCGTAAAATGAAAACTGATGATAAATGATATAAACTAATATGATTGTATAACATTGAGTGTTTTTATAAACTAAATAGATGTAGAATTCAATAATTAATGAAAATATTAAGATTTTTAAAGATAAATACAAATCATATGGTAAATTTGTGTTTAAGGGATTTTTGAATAAGAGATATTGTTTATGTACTAAATATATGTATGGATAGGCAAGAAAATAAAGAGATTGTATAATGAGAATGTGATTGCAAAAGTTTGACCGACAAGAGTGTAATATGCACTCTTGTCGGTCACAATGTGTCATTCTGGGAGACATTGCCACTGCATGTCCCCCAGATTGGCACACTGTTCCGCATTCATAACTTGAATGCGGAACTTTGACCGACAAGAGTGTAATATGCACTCTTGTCGGTCACAATGTGTCATTCAGGGAGACATTGCCACTGCATGTCTCCCAGAATGAGACAATTTGTTGCAATCAGAATGTGATTGCAAAAGTTTGACCGACAAGAGTGTAATATGCACTCTTGTTTTAATAAATTTTAATTACCATATAAGTATCTTTACATACAATCTTTACATTATAATTTTTCCTAATTAATATTTATTTCATATTTTTTTGTGCTTAATCTAACTTATAGCATGTACTGAACTATTTTACAGACTCTACTGAGCTATCTCAACATATAAACCAGTGAAAAAAAACACATATATACTCACTTCATATTCTGATCTCATGCCATATTATCGCAAAAACTATATTTATACACCACACCTCATAAAACATCATTTTCGCCCTATCTAAGCGTTCAAAACCTATTTTTCCCGCGTAATCTGATTCTTCAGGATCCGCTGATTCGATTTCTGCCGTCAGATCGCGAAAATATGCATTACATAACAAGATATACACAAATTACTAAACTTAATATTTTCCTTAAAATTGCAATTCCTCCATATGACAATATTTATTATCTTCTCCGTTTTCCCTCACAAATACATTTAATTTTCTGAGTAATACGTATAATAAAATAAGGGTTTCGTTTTGCGAAAAAAACGTACAATAAGCAATTTCGCTAAAAAAACATTTAGCTAGCAATTTCGACCTTTGACTCCACTCAAGACGTCACTTTTTTAATTTTGCGGTATCATATTTTTGGAAAATCTTTATGAATATTATATAAAAAGTCTCTTTAATATTATATTTCATATTTTTATCGATTTTTAAAGTTTTTGCGAAAAGTATTCAATTATTTTTGCTATTTGGTCGGGTAAATGTCAGATTTGCGACATTTTCTGATATGATATTCAGATTCTACGTTGATAATAATGCTTATAGAACCCTCTTGCTATTGTGTCAAAATTGCGAAACCGATAGCAAAAATATCTCGCAATATCAAAATTGAGATATTGAGTGAATTATGCATTATAGAGATTAAAAATCTGATTTGTGAAAACAGCTCATCAGTTTCTAGCTAATTCAAAAATCTTTACTATCTTATTCGATTAAAATGAAAAGGGAATAGTTTCATTATGCTTTAAATGACAGCCTTATAATATAATCATAGTTTTCGCTCAATATGCAGCTTTTTTTTTCGAAATCTATGGTCAATATCCTAAATACTGATTGCTTTGCATTCATATCTCTTACATTTTCTATACCCACATCACTATTCATTGCTATTCCTATCTTTTTCATTTTTGTTTGTTTCTCATAATTTCTCAAAAAACATGATAACTTGATATTTGTAAATATCATACTTTATAACGTAAATAAGAACTTGACCTATTAAGAAAAGCAGTAATGAAAAGAAAATCTGAAATTCATAAAAATTACAAGTTTCTGATGACAATTAGCTTAATTAAACCAGGTACAAGATTATATAATTGTATTTTCTATCCAATTATCCATATAATATCTTATCCAGAAAAAATAACTTGATCAATACCAAATGATTTTTTAACTAGTAAATAAAGTATTTTCTTTACACACACATTGTATATCATAGTTTTTTTTTTTGGTTTCGCAAAACATCCAAAAACAAATATGCTATAAAAGTGACAATTTTAGCAAAACGAAACCCTTAAATAAAATGAATTTCTCAAAAAATTAAATTCAAAATTAATAATGGATAATGACTAGATATAATCTGAACTTTTGAATGCATACATTTTTTGAAAAAATTGGATTTTGAAAAATTATGTTGTTTGTGTATGAACTTCAAGAGAAATTTTAAGGAAAATATTAAGTTTAGTAATTTGTGTATATCTTGTTATGTAATGCATATTTTCGCGATCTGACGGCAGAAATCGAATCAGCGGATCCTGAAGAATCAGATTACGCGGGAAAAATAGGTTTTGAACGCTTAGATAGGGCGAAAATGATGTTTTATGAGGTGTGGTGTATAAATATAGTTTTTGCGATAATATGGCATGAGATCAGAATATGAAGTGAGTATATATGTGTTTTTTTTCACTGGTTTATATGTTGAGATAGCTCAGTAGAGTCTGTAAAATAGTTCAGTACATGCTATAAGTTAGATTAAGCACAAAAAAATATGAAATAAATATTAATTAGGAAAAATTATAATGTAAAGATTGTATGTAAAGATACTTATATGGTAATTAAAATTTATTAAAACAAGAGTGCATATTACACTCTTGTCGGTCAAACTTTTGCAATCACATTCTGATTGCAACAAATTGTCTCATTCTGGGAGACATGCAGTGGCAATGTCTCCCTGAATGACACATTGTGACCGACAAGAGTGCATATTACACTCTTGTCGGTCAAACTTTTGCAATCACATTCTGATTGCAACAAATTGTCTCATTCTGGGAGACATGCAGTGGCAATGTCTCCCTGAATGACACATTGTGACCGACAAGAGTGCATATTACACTCTTGTCGGTCAAAGTTCCGCATTCAAGTTATGAATGCGGAACAGTGTGCCAATCTGGGGGACATGCAGTGGCAATGTCTCCCAGAATGACACATTGTGACCGACAAGAGTGCATATTACACTCTTGTCGGTCAAAATACCGCTATCTGAACCCAATTCCGGACCAGTACCCCATTTTGCGATTAATCCAATGGGAATCACTTCCAACATTAAAACTTTATAGGTGGATCCCACTAATTTATTAAATTGTTCGATCTATTCATGCATACTACTTTCAAATTAAGAAAGTTCTTGTCTCATGCATGAATATTTTGAAATCTACCTTATAAATATATCATTAAATTTATCCCATTTTAATATTATGAGTATCAAATGCGAAAATCAAAAAAAAATATTGTCCTGATTCGAACTCAATCCATTTAATCCTGGCATACAGACCATCCCATTATGCCAAAAAGTTTACTTTTTGTTTTCTTAATAATAATATAAGATCGCTTATTTTTTATTTTGCTTCTATTAAAATTTAGCATTTTATATCACCAATCATTAATATTCTTAAGTAAGATTTATATTTTCACTTTATAATTTGTTCTAATCGAATATTTTTTTTTATTCAAAAATTTTAACCCTATTTTTTGATAATAAATGTACCACCACATTTTCTACCTATATTTGATAAATATCAAACATATTTTTACTTAATTTCCTTTAATTTTTTTTTATATTTTTTTTATTCAGTCTCAATTTCATATTACTTTATATATTCTGGATATAAATTCCATAACTATATCATTGCATTTAAAAATATGGCTCAAATATGATTCTTTATAGGATTTTTTTGTAATACGCCAAAAAATCACGACTTCTAGCCTTCTCATTATGTGCATTATTCCTAGAAACTGTCTTAGCCCCTGAATATATAGTTGCAAATTAGATAAACAATATAGCGGCAAATAAATTATTTATGATTATCGACAACACATAGCCATTCTGTTCTAACCATTAGGCAAAATACCCCGACAAGCCAAAAAAAGCATAACTCATGATCGTGCCGGACATCAATACTCTTTTGACGTGATTTGTGCCAAACTCTCAAGAAAATCAATAGTTGGCATTTATTCCTAATATGTTATTATAATGCATCATAGAGAACAAAAAATAATACCACATCAAAATAAAATAAGGTTGATTTCATCTCAAACTTTTAATTTTAACAAAGACACATATTGAAATATCATCACCACATATGGTAGAATATTGCCATATAATTGACACTTGACTTTTACACAAGCTCAAAATCAGCATCCCCATAGGATATTAGGTTTTCGAGAAAACAACACGGGATAAAAGTACACATATATATCTATCTAATTTCATAAAATCAAGTTGCTATATTTATCTGGAATGGTAAGATCCAACAAACAAGTGTGATTTGGTGTCACTTTTTGTCCAATAACAAAAATTTAAGGGTATCATATTTAAATTTCGATATAATGCGCTCATAAATGATAGGTAGAAAATTATATCAAGTTTTGTATGGTACTAATACATATATTGATTAAGTTCCATTGAATTCGAATAACATCAATGAAAATGAAGCAAATAATTCGAACATGGAGTCAATAAATGTAAAAAACTGCTAATTTAAGATGGGACATTAATACCCCTTATGAGAGTAAACTGTTGGGCTTCAAAATTTTTCCCATCATTCGGTTAATACTGACTTTTCTTTTAAAAATACAATGCCAATTCATAAGCAAATTGTTTCTGATAGTCAAATCCCTGAATCATAAAAATTCAATTGAAATTTCGAAAACTACTAAATCCTTCTTTAAAGCATGTGTTTAATACAAGGATAAATACGATACAAAATTCTTCAAAATTGAATGAGTTGTAATTTTTGTCACAATTATGAAATTCCTCTGGCGCAACACTACTCAGGTAGCATTTGGCAAGGAAGCAGTAAAGGAGTACATTCCAAAATTCGTCAAGCCAAAGAGCCGTATCATTTGCACCTATGGTGGAGGATCAATTTTCAAAAATGGAGCCCATGATGATGTTCAATCCGCCTTAGAAGCACTTGGATGTGAAGTCAAGTGGGAAGGTGGCATTCCTGCTAACCCAGAATTTGATCGTTGCGTCGAGATCGTCAAAGTTGTCAAAGAATTCAAACCAGACTTAATCATTGCTGTTGGTGGCGGCTCAATTGTTGATGGCACTAAGTTCATCTCAGTCGCTTCCGTCATCCCTGATGATGCTGATCCATGGGATATGGTAATCAACGCCAAGTTTCCAGACCACCACATTCCTTTCGCTACAGTCATGACACTTCCAGCAACAGGAAGTGAATGGAATAACGGTTGGGTCATTTCTCGCCGCTCATTAAACGCAAAAGTTTCAGGATCAAGATGCCAAATCACATACCCTGAATTCTCCATTCTCGATCCAAAGTATACAATGACATTATCAGTCCGTCAGCTCAGAAACGGTCTCTTTGACTCTTTCTGCCACATGGTGGAACAATATTGCACTGGTGAGCCATGTCCAATGTTCGACAGCTTCTGGTTGTCTTCTATCAAGGAAGTTTTCGACATTGCTGATGCCATTATGTCACCAAACCAGACAATCGAAGCTCACGAACGCTTAATGATGTGCGCTTTGTTCGGCCTCAACAGATTGTTCGGTATGGTCAAGGGACAATGCTGGGCTATCCATACAATGGGTCACCAACTCACAGGTGTCTACGGAATCGACCACGGTGCTACACTTTCAATCATCATGCCACATATGTACCGCGAACTCTTCGAACAGAGGAAATATCACCTTGCTGAACTCGCCAGATTCATCTTCAACGCAAAGGGAACTGATGATGAGTGCGCAAAGATCGCTCTCAAAGAAATCGACAATTTCATCGAAAAGATCGGTATTGCTAAAAAGGTCAGTGATGTTTGCGAAGCCAACAAGTCTGTCGATGACCTCATGACACAGCTCGAAAACTTTACTCATGGAAATCCATTCGGATTCCAAGGCCAAGTTAGTTCTGAGATGGCCAGAAGAATTTACACACAAATCAATGTCTAAACTTTGCATAATAAAGAGTATATATACTGAGATAGTATTTTAATTTATAAAATTTGAGATTTTGACATTTTTGTATGAATATGTTTGAGAAGCAATGAAAAGATCAAATATATAGTTGATGTATTGTATTCTAGTTTTAATATAAATCATTTCTTTAAAAAATAAATAAATTTCGGCTGCCTACTGTAAGAAGCTAAAATAATTTGTGTTCCAAAAGTATCTGTACTTCGGAGTAAATCGAAATAATTCATATTTATTTGAGGTATTGCCTTATGCCAAGTCAGCAAATAAATACAGTTGTAACCTGACATCTCAAGCAAATGGTATTTGATTGGAATTTTGTGTATGACACTATATTAGGAGTACACTAGTTCTCTGGGCTTTTTTGGAAAATTATCATGAATGAATTTGCAAGAACAAGTTCTAAAATGATTTTATATTGATATCTTACGTTAATTATGATTAATTAAAAATGGCTTCTCAGATCAAAAAATTTTTGATTGTCTCGATGCCCATTATAAATTATGAAGATATTCCTCTCATAATAACATTCTATTTGCAAAAATCCTGTAAGGAATGGGGTCGAAGTTTTCTAAAGCCCATTTTTTACATTCTTTTAACCCATACATTTTCAAAGGAATTCAATCTCTTTCAAAATAAATTTTGAGAGTGCTTCAAATTCAACGGTAAATATACGCGTTTGAGTTTGAGAAATGAATCCGTTTTAATGCAGACTAATAATATTTTTTCTTTTTTCTAAAATATTTAAAATTTGAATACTGAATTCAATATTATTATGCATTATTTGTTGTTATTTAAATGAACATATGATCATGCAACATTATCTTTGAAAAATCGCTACACTCAAAATATCACGGGTAAAAATGAAAAATTGAAACCCTCAAAAAAATAGCTAAATTATTGTAAATTTGAATTATGTGTTATCAGCATCCTTTAATAGAACAGAACGCATACCAAGAGGCTCAGCTTGTGCAACAGTTGCAAGGATGGCTTATCAACTTATCTCAAGAAAATTTGAAGCAGATATCACAAAATTTACTAATTTCAGTTTTTGTTCAAACACAGGATAGAATAACACAACTCCTTACAAACATTATCTCCACGGCAGCAATTCGTCCGAAGCAAATTGGCTTGTATGTTCAGTTAATTGTAGATTTAGATTCTCTGACCAACGAAAGTAGTGCGCTTTCATTAATTCGTCCCATTATTATCAAATTATTACTTACACCAAAGCCATTTGTAGAGCAATTTCTCTTAAACATTGGCGATTTTCTCTTTCTTCGTCGTATTGTTGAAGCATTGAATATTTCAGCTCACAACATTGTCGCACAGCTTCGTCATTTCTGCGAAATGCATGAAGATTTGAAATATTATCATTGTTTGTTGTTTTCAATCTTTGCACCAGAAATTCAAATGGCTGACCCCCAGTTTTTCGCGACTCTTCGAAATCTATACTACGAGGAATGGTCTGCACCATCGTGCAAACCAGTTCTCAAAGATTTTTTGACAACATAACCAACCTAAATCATGGGAATTGGAACCTCCTGAAGCAATGCTACGAATTAGGAGGCTATCCCAAGACAATCCAAGTTGCAATTAAGACAGACGATATCGATCTTTTTCAAGAACTTTCAAATTCGGCCAATTTCTCCATCGATCAGCATATTCGTCCATCAGTCTTTGAACCATGCAATTTTGTACAGAGCGAGCCGTCATTAATTCAATACGCCGCGTTTTACGGGTCATTAAGAATTTTCAAATTCTTGTTACTGAATGGAGCAGATCTCAACCAAGAGGATGCAAACGGTACAAACTTGGCCCAGTTCGTCGTTGCAGGCGGAAACATTGAAATGGTCAGAATCTGTCAACAAAGAAAATGCGATTTCAACGGTTGCCTCCAAGTAGCAACAAGATTCTTCAGGTTCGATATATTTGATTGGCTACACTTCGCTTATATCAGCGATCTTAACGATATCCCCCCCAAATACGGAAATGTCTTCCACGAAAGCGCCGCTTCTAACAACATCAGACAGATCATGTACTGTATAGAGAATTCCCTTGATTTCAACAGCTGCGCTTCAGACAAATCCACTCCTTTGCACTTCGCCGTTAAGAATCGCGCGATTGATTCCATCAGATTACTTATTTCCATTCCTTCCCTCGATGTCAACGCGAAGGATTCTACAGGAAACACTTCATTGCACACAGCAGCGTTGTTTGAAGATTCAACAATTGTTTCTGAGTTGTTGGAATGCCAGAGAATAGATATAAACGCAGTTAACAGATGGGGAATGACTCCTATACACATTGCAGCACAAGATGGAAATACTGCAACTGTTTCAGCACTCATCAAACGCCCTGAAATCGATATCAACTGCAAGGATGAGAACTTCATGACTCCTTTGCATTATGCAGCACAAGAAGGAGAATTTGAAACTGTCAGAATTCTTTTGTCTGTGAAAGATATTGATATCAACTGCGAAGATAACCAGGGATTGGTTCCTTTCTCTTATGCAGAGGCATCAGGAATGGAAGCTACTGCTCAGTTGATTCAGGATTGGATCAATACTTAATTTTTTTTATAGATTTTATATATATATATATTGTTTGTTTGTTTTATATATATTAGATATATTATTTCGTTGCGGTTTATAATATATTTAGTTTTCTATCATTCTATCCTTTTATTTTTTGTTTGATTTATTAAATATAGACTTTCTATTCGTTTAAATTTGATTCTTTTTTACTTTCTACTAATACTTGATATAAGAAAACACTATGTGGTGATAAGTCCTATATCATGTGCGATTATTTGATTCGATTGAGTATTATTTTAAAAATTAAAGAAAAACAATACTTTAATTAGAATATTTTGATCTAGAGAATACTTAGTTTATATGAATTCACGTGATTATATATTAATAATTTCATTAATACATTAAGTTTATGTATTCAATGCTCGAACAATAAAAATGAGAGTGTACGCTTTAATGAAAAGCATTACTAAGTATTTGCTCAGCTGAAATTTGAATTTGAAGTGAGTATGATATTACCCAGATTTGCTTTACTTTTACCACTCCCCATGTAATTTCTGGGGAAAACGATAATTCATTTTTTTTATGGATGAATAGATCGTTTTCCTTGAAAGGACCTCATATCTCTGGCTAAAAAGAGTGTCAGATCCTAAATAGATTATTGATCTAGTGTACAAATCCAATAAAAAGCCTATTTTTTTGGCTTTTTTGGTGCTCATTTTTTCGAAGATCTACATGAATATGGGGAAACCATCGGATTTTTTTGGTTAACCCACATCTTCATGTAGTCTGGACTATCTTTCCTCGAAGGACCTCTTTACGGGTGTAAAAACTCATAAAGTTCTCAAAAGATTCATTCTCGATCTCCATGCTGAAAGAATTTACAATAAAAAAGAGATCTACGCATCAAACTACAGCCATAAATGAACTGAACCCCTAAAGCTCAGCTCTTAGTTTATCAAAAACGTCGAAATCCTTCTCATTGCAATCAAAATTTCTCAATAACTCATAAGAAAAATCGAATTTTGATTAAGCCGATGTTATAGGTATCACAAATACTACAAACTTGAGCAATATCGAAATTGCCAGCAAAAGTTTGAAATTGCATTGCTCATATTTGTTTTGTAAACTAAAAATCTGCTTATATTATTCATTAATTTTTTATATATTATTCATATACTTTAATAAAAACAATACTATTTCACCTTAAAAATGAATTTCATAAGTCAATATTATTTTTTTGAAAATGTATCAATTTTCGATTAAAACAACATGAGAATAAAATTTACGCAAAATTATTTTAAAAAATGGTTTTAAAAATTTACAATTGATTAAGAATAAGATTGGAAGAAGTTTTGAAGTTTAATTTTAAGAAAAAAAATTCGGATATTATTCATGGATCTAAGTAATCTGATATTTGAGTATCGGCACTATGCATAAAACATATATTTATAGTTTTTTTGGATTTTTATGATTTTAAATATATTCAAATTTGGCAATCCAATAGATTTTTAAAAAATAGGTAAATAAAAATAGATTACATATGCAGCAGATTTAGAACATGAAACAAATCTTATAGTGACCCAAAAAAAAATTCATGATCCAAAAAAGAAAAAAATTAGCTAAATGGGAATCAAACCTTGGCATAATGAATCATTATGTCGGATGTTTCCACTACACCGGCAGTTCGAAAAATACCCTTGGTGGTTCTATTTAATAGCTACTCCCAACGATAGGCGGTGTCCCCAGCTTTCGAGAGGTGGTAAAAGTAAAGCAAATCTGGGTATATTACTTTAAGATTGTAACCTTAAATACTGAAATATCAAATAAGCTAATGCTTACTTGAAACAATACATTAGGCAAAGCCATAGAGAATCCTGTGAGAAAAAATCTTACATGCCAGGAAAAAAGAAATTGGCATTCAATTATAAACAATAAGAGTAACATTTATAAGTAGATATGGGCATACAAATCCTATTTGAATGATAATACCCAATTCCTGGTGAAAACTACTAGAAATTATTAAAAAATTCGAATGAATAATGGTGATAATGATAAAATCATTATGTCATTCATCTAATCATTCGTAAACTCGATGCCTGTATCTATTAATACTTCTTTTGCCAGCAAAGATAATTTTTCATTTTCGTCATCAGTTAAATCAACTAATTTATCGATCATTTCAAAATCACTCATCAACTCTATTATAGTATTCTTCATATTTAGTGTATTTGCCACATTAATAATTTGAATCAAAGATTCACAGATGAAAATACAGTTATCTGGATTTGATTCATCAATAAAATCATCTAAAAGATATATAACTCTCATTTCTAGCACTAAATTTAACTCATTTTCTTTCAAAATTTTCAAAAATTCGCAAAGAACTTTGAGAGCTGATTCTCTAACCTGAAATGATCCATCTTGAAGCAGTATTATAAGGTTTTTGAGTATATCTGGTCTGTATTCCTCAATGTTTACAATTTTCGAAAATATTTCAGTGACATTGATGAAGAAATCGTTCATTGTAGAATCTGCTGTTTCCATTCTTGCTATTGAACCAAGTAATGACTCGATTACAACATTAGGAAGATTTGTAAATTGTAATATTTGCAAAAGTATACCTGATATTGCGTTGAGAGTATCAATGATCTCTTGTGAAAGCAAATTTACTATTTTGTCAATGATCGGATGTCCGATTAAAAATTGTGCGTAATCTTGATCGATAAGAGTACTAGAAATGTAGTTAAGTATTACTTTATCAAGTCTTAAATCATTTATATCTAAAGAATCTGATAAGAAATCATAGATTTGCACAAAAAGATTTTCATCAAAAAAATTAATGGCTTTTGAGAAGTAAAATATAATGGATGCAATTGTTGAACAGTCCTTATTAGCAACAAATTGCGCTAAATCCTCAAAATTAAATGCTTCGAGGCTTTTTTGAGTGATTACATCAGAATAAGAGCATAAGTAGGACAAAAGTGTAATAAATCTCTTGAACTGAATAGAATCTATATTTTTGCATGCGAATTCAAATGCAAATTCTAATACTTCTTCTGGAAAAGTTTGGGATTGTATCGAAAATATTGAAATTGTAATATCTAATAAGTGATCGCATTCTAAATTATTAGAACAATGTTCATACAATGTAAATAATAGATGCAAAAATGAATCTAAAGGAAAATCTTGAAATTTTGAGAGGTCTGATATAATTTTATTTGTCGACAAAGTCATCAAATGCTGAATTATTTCTACTGGATCTGAATTTGTTTCGAAATTCTGCAATAATTGGGTATAATATGAAATATCATTTGAAATAGAGTTATTTTCTTCTGAATTAACTATATCTGAACGTAATGGACTATTATTTTCGTTATTATCTATGGAATTCTTATAGTCTTCTTCCATTGATCACTAGAAAAATAAAATTAAATTATCATTGACACTTTTATTAATTTTACAAAGATTTTGTCACCTTTCAAAATGGAAGTGTCGAAATATTTAGCACATTTTGATGAACTACAATTAGTATCATCAAGTGACATATCGAGACATTACCATGCTGTTGAAAAAGGTACTGATAGAAAAGTTGCAATTTTAATTTATATGAAAAATCCAAGATTTAAAGGTCGAATTTTCCTTCAGCCGCCTTCAATCGACTTTCCAGGATTAGCGACAGTATACGATATATGCGAGGATGATAATTTTATTGCAATACCACAAGAAATTGTAGGTTCAGGAAATTTATTTAATTATTTATTGCCATCACCGTTACTTTCTGAGAGCAAAGTTGCTGAAATCGCACAGTGCATGCTAAAATGCTTAGCATATTTACATGATATTGGAATTGTTGTAAGAAACATTAACATGCAAAATATCTTGATCTCTGATGATTCAAATTACCCATTTAAGCTCAAAGATTATATACTTGCAAAATTATTAGATACAAAAAACCTTACAGACATTTGTAACGCAGAAACCTTTCCATCACCTGAATTTCTTCGCAAATTAGAGTACGGTCCTCCAACTGACATTTGGTCACTTGGGTGTATCATGTACGTTCTTCTTTGTGGGAAATTCCCTTATTTCCCAGATGTTGAAAGAACAATGGAAGCGTTCGGCCAAATACAGCCTGATTTCGAAAAAGGCGCATGGCAAGAAATATCTCCGGAAGCACGGTCTATCGTTTACAGAATGATTTCAATAAATCCAGCGGATAGACCAACAGCAAAGCAACTTCTCGATGAACCATGGATTCAAGGAAAGTGTTCTGATATCCCTATTACTTCTGCAGTACAAGATCTCAAGACATCTATAATGGCTTTGAGAATGAGACGTTCTTTCGGAGCTGCTCAGTCAGCAACATCTTTCAGATACTTCCAGAAGTTTTGTGAGATCACTACCCAATATAAGACCCATTTTTACTGAATTATTTTTACAAAATTGTATTCTCATACTGTTTTTTAATGTTTTGTTAACTTAAAAATTCATATATTATGTTTATTTTATAGTCTAAGTGAAACAAGTATGTTTTCATCTTCTGAAAATTTTCAAAAAAATCTAATGAATGGTTCTTCAGAAATACCCATTCCCCTTGATGAAAGCAGAATTGATGATATGAAACACCTTCATGATATATGCTTTAACGATGTTTATGGAGATAGTTTCTATAATCTCATTGCTAAAAATCACGCATTAAAAGGAGCTTTATTATATCATGATCAAAAACCAGTTGGAGAGGTTGTATATCAATTTGAAATGTATAATGGTGAGCTTGTTTCATATATAGTGTCCATTTCGGTTCTTCCAGAGTTCAGATCACAACACTATATATTTGATCAGTCAAAGTTTGTCGATAGAATTTATTTGCATGTTAAAGTTTCCAATGAAGTTGCTATTAAAATGTATAATAAATATGGATTCCGAATTGTGAAGCAGGAAGAAGGCACATATGAAGATGAAAGCTCATATTTGATGTTGCGAAATAATCCCGACAAAGTTGAAACACAAATAAATCCAGAAATGGCCGAATGGGTAAAAGATGTCTTTAAGATGCTTGATTAAATATAAATTTGTGTTCTTTGTTAAATGAGTCTTAATGAATTGATGATAGAGTAAAATAACAAAAAATTTTTCTTTATACAAGCATTATCATAAAAATAAATTATTCCAATGATATTTATATTGGAAAATATTATATAAGGCTAGCTGTTTTTGATAAAAAGCATGCAACATTAAGAAAAATATACGTTGAAGTAAAAGAATAGAGAGTTAAACTATGTTGATAGTTTGTTATGGCCGAGTTATTTAGATGAATATGAGCAAAAAGGCAAAAATCTTAAAGATAATTGAACAATAAAAATTTAATTCATAAAATAATAATATCTTTATGAAGTTCTATTAATTACAAAATAAAGTTAACCTATACTTGATTTATCTACTTTTTCAAACTCAGAGAAGTAGTACCCGTAGAAGTTGATGTAGATGTAGTTCCACCGCCAATACCTTTGCCAAGACCACCACCAAGGCCACTGCCAAATGTATTTGTTGCAGTTCCTTTGCATAGTTCTTCGAAGTTAGTTTTCTTATCTCTCTTTTCGAGGTCCGCTTTTCTTTTATTAAGGTACTGTTTGTATGCTGCTTCTATATGTATTGCATCTGACATCTTCTCTGTTTCGGCTTCCTTACTGTCCAAAATATCTGTCTTCAAGCCATTATTTTTATATCGGTCGGATACTCTTTCTAGTAGCTTGTTCGTTTTGTCTTTGATGTCGGCCATCTTTGAAGCACACCTTATGATTGCATCATGTTGAAATTCGATCATTTGAATTAATGTTGTTGGATTTGTGGAATATTTTGGTGGTTCTAGTGATCTTTCGTAGAGTTTAATTGCGTCTGTAATTTCTTCTGCCTTTTTATCGATATCTTCTACGTATTTTGTGAAAAATGCTGAAGGGAACGTTTGATTTGAGTTAGATTGGATACCTCTCTGTGAGCGTCTGAACTCATCGAGTTTCTCTCGTGAATCATCAATAACAGATTTGCCAAAATTTACTTCGTTTGATAGAGTTGTTAATGTATGTTGAAGAGCTCTTGTTGCATTTATTTCTATTTCATTCATAACTTTATTAAATGACTCTACGCCTTCTAATGGCTTCACTGTTTTTGTAAAATCGCTTTGAATTTCAAGAAGTTGAGTAACAAAACCAAGAAATTGAGTATTCTTTAAAAACTTTTCATTCTCTGTTATAACAGTATCCTCTGGGATTGGTTTTATATCCTCCCATGGGATAGCCTTGCCCATACCACCAAATTGCATCTTTGTATTTTTTTGGGACCTTTTTGAATTTTTTTTTAGGGAGAGAAGCAAAATTTTTATATCGAGCAATAGTATTATAGATAGATTTCTCATAGTATTGCAAGCGGATTTGTGCGAATTTTAACACAATCAAGGCTAAATTTTGTTTGAAAATCTCAAAAATTCAAATATTTTCTCAATACAATATGAGTATTAGTATTACTCTTTGATATGATATAGATATCCAGCATGTTGGTCAAGTTGCGCATATCTTTTTTATAAAATATCGGATCTTTGATGAAAAATTCTATAATCCTCTCATGTACTTCAGGACCTAAGTTATCAGAAATGATTCAAACACTAATAGAAAGTATCGTAGTACATTTGCAAACAAGACCAAAAAAAATGTTAATATATAAAGCAACTTCATTTAGGCTTTCTATAGTTCGATATCATAGAGATCTATTGATTATATATATATATATAGAGAGAGAGAGAGAGTTATAAGTGGTATCCAATAAAAGATATTTTATGATTTATAAAATATGAATTTTTATAAAAATACAAACAAAAAAAAGTTATAAAAAACAAAATTGAGTTATTGGTAATTCACAGGTAACATGTGAATCTTTCCTGAAGTGCACATGACGAAGAGAGTCTTATAATCCTCAATATAAGTCATGTCAATCACTCTTGATTTGACTTCTCCTACAGCGAAAGTTTTTGTCAAATCATAAATGCAGCAACATTTAATTACATTCGATGAATTGCAGAAAGCAATGAAATCAATACCTTTCATAACAAATTTAATGATTTTTCCTGCATTCTCATTAATTTCTCCAAGGAATTTTCCTGTTGCCGTGTACACTTTTATCATTCCATTCATTGCAATCACAACACAACCACTTGAATTAGTTACAAGCATCGAATCAGGTTGTTGTTGCAACTCAATGCACGAGAACAATTCATGTCTAAATATAGAGTGTACATACACTCTGCATTTGTCAGTGGAAGCAGCCAAAATTCCAGCGGATTGAGAGAAAACAAATGAACAAACTTTTTCTGGAATGAAAATATTCAGTCCAGAAACAGAGATACAGCCAGTGGAACTTATCCATGCAGGAGTATCCCCATCCTTACACCATTGCTCATGTAATTTTGTAACATTCGAATGAGTGACGATATCCCATATCGTTACAACCGTCATTTTTGAACGGTTTGTTATCGTCAAAGAATTTTTTCCTGGCGCGATTATGCACGAATCATCCAAGAAAATATCAGAGAAAGTATTGGACAATTCAGGCATTGTGTTGAGGAGCAGTTTGTAGATATTTACTTCTCCGTTTTTCATGAATATCGCGAGATTCTTTCCGAAGAAAGTCGCTGACAAAATTTGGTTTTGTTGCAGATGCAAAACAAAACTTTGTCTGTTTAATGAATTCGTATATGATCCTTCGATACTTAATCTATTGGAAAGAATAGTTTTCCCATCAATGTTCTCTATATCACAGAACTCTTTGTAATTTTTGCCATCTATCGTTGGCAAATTGTCACTTTTATATATAGAAAATCCCTCAAAATATTGAGCGACCATAAACCTCTCAAAATTTGAATTGAAAATTATCAAATTTTCTATATTTTCATTGACTATATTTGCATTGATTTTTCCAATGTGAACAACTACTTCTTCTATTGTCAACGGGTTGAAATCGAACAGTAAAGAGCAATTCTCGTAGAAAACAAACTCCAAACTCGATGGCGGCCGTTTAAAAATACATCGAATTGAGTCGTTATTGAATAATTTGACTCTTTTCTTTTGCGAAACAATGAAAATCTCTGTTTCGCTCATGAAAATGAAGGCGAATTCCTTTTGGTCGTTGTTTATTATGTTTATTGGAAGAGAAACAAAGTTTTTCGATGAGAAATTAATGTCAGAAATGTTGACTTCTTCTGTTTCTCCGCAAAAACTTTCGTCAAAATATGATAAACAACTCAATAAAGGAATGAAACCACATAATGTATGGGAGGAAGGAACTCTTGTGGTCTTGCCAAGGTCGAAATTAGTCATGTAGTTGTAGTAATGGTCAACAGAAAGAGGAGTGATCAAATCTTGTTCTTTTTTAATGTAATTTCCAAGAATATTGTTGAGATTTAGCTGCCCAGCAATCCTGTTCTTGGAAATAACAATTGTTTTGTGGATTTGGTCGATTTTTTTAATGAATTCACTTCGATATTTTTGCGAAAACATCAAAGTAAGGTCTGTAACATTCAAATCGGCCAATATGTCCAAGTTTGTCTTGCGTTTGATCACTTCCGAAATCTGTTTTCCGATGTTTGACATGGAAATCAGAGCAAATTTGCCTAAAATGGACAAAGCGCGGTCGAGAACGTTTGGAGCTGATGAAAGACCAAATCTTACATCATAATGGTCAAAGTTTCCTCTCAAAAGTTCGTCAAATGTCAAAAGATCTTTAATTGGAGTTATATCTATGTTTGAAACCGAATCTTTGAACGGAGAGTTGTTGAATTCTTCAAGAAGAGTATACGAGAAAGGTATATTTGTGAATCTGAAGAAGAATGCTTGATATAAGAAAATGGCATATTCTTTATTCAGCGATTCTCCAACGTGGTCGAACAAATTAATTAGTAGATCGCATTTGTCGACGTATATCATGGACATAATGAGCTGTGCAGTGATAATTATCTGTTCAATGTTATCTTTCGTTGAAAAATGGGTCAAAAACTGGACAACGTGTTGGAAAGCGTCTTCTGTTATGAACATGGATAGAAGTATGGGCCACACGTACCATAAATCATCTTGTATCGTGTAATTTGATAAAGGTAATGTCGAAATCAGGCTCAAAGAAGCAGCCGCGAGCTGTTTCGATGTATAAGGAAGAGATAATGGAAGGATACAATACAAAGTATAGAAGCCAGGATAATCTGTTGCAAAGCCACTTAATTTGATGAAAATTTTTTCTTTTTCCGGGTGCCTGTTTAAGTGGAAACCAGCAGCAAGCATTGTTTCCATTGTATTCGGATACGAATAGTTATGCAGGCATTGAACAATTCCGATAATTACATTGATATCCGTTGCCAAAGGGATTAAATTCAAAAGAAGTTTCTCTTTATCTGCTCTGTTGGGGCTTTTAGAAAATCTCTTGGCAAAAAGTGCAATCAAATTGAGTATATACAAAGAAAATTCAATTTCATTAAAATAAGCAGTCAAAATTATGAATAATTGGTTGAAATCCTTACTCGTGAGGAACGTAGTGCCTGCATTCTCCAATAATCCGTTGTAGGAGTTGATTAATTTCTTGTTTTCACGGCTTTCTTCGTAAATTGTCCTGAAATTATTCAACAAATTGATGAAATAGCCCTGGCGCTTGAAAAGATTGATGCACTGAGCAACGGCATTGTGAGACCAATGGTTTACAACCCTCTGGAAGAAAGTTGTCTGCTTCCAAATCTCCAAATTCATAATAATTCCGTCGAATAACTCGAAAACTATGGTTTCTTCCGTAAATGAGTCGAGCAATGAGAAGAAAGCCATATATAATTGGTAACTGAGCTTGTTCGTGGCTTTTTCAAGGAGTTTGCCAATTAAAGGAAATCCGTGAAATTCTTTCTGAAATTTGTCGTTTTCGGAAAGAGTTGTCTTGATAAGGCCAATGATGATCTCAAGGAATCCTTCTGGAACCTCGAAATCCTTTGAAAAGCATTGGACGAGTGACAACATGTGATTTCCTTTTCCTAGCATGAAATGAAGGGAATGTTGGGCATTCCTTACGTAGAACAGGTGGAGTTTAGTACCAATGGATGTTTCTATTTGGGTTGGAAGACTTTCTTGTATCATATTTGTAGATACAATAAAATTTTCTTCATTAAAAGCTTCTGTTCCTCTTTTTTCTATTGATTGGAGGTTCTCTTCCGTCAACATAGTGTTTGCAAAGGCGAATGGCCCGAGAATGGCGTTGTTTGAGATTTGGAAAACTCCATCTCCTCCAATTTCAAAAGTTAACGGAAGATCTTGGTCGAACATTATCGCGTTCACCTCATTCGCATATAACAATGAGTGGTTGGCGAAAAATCCGACGATACTTTTCTCTAATGAAATTCTTTGGATCACGAAAGCGCAGAAACCCCATGAATTGCTGTTGATAGACCCTAAAGATGTCTTAGAGTTGTTTTCCGGGTCTTTCATGTCATTGAATGATATGTAAAACAGTCCTCTATGTATAAAAAAAGAAAAATTTTGTTGTAACTCGTTGTAAACCTTCAAAATGTTGATGTTCGTGTTCTCAATTGATAACTGCGACTCGTCAACTTTGATCCAGAAGCAGAATGTCATCTTTTTATTGAATAATGTCGATGGAGTTTCCGGCATTATCGCAAATGGCTGGATTAAACCAAGCTGGAACTCATATTTCTGCTTCGAAGTCGCTTCTCCTGTTTGGGCTGCAAGGATCCGTGAGGCCATTTCTTTGTTTGGAGGTGAGATAATCAGTTTCATGATCTGTAAACAGATCGGATAGCTGGATTTCTCGCGGGTAATGAGCCAGAGGAGGCCAAAGGCGTCATCTTCGCTGACATTTTTGATGGAAAACGTTGTGCCTTTGAAAAATAATTTTTCATCTTTCTTGGAAACGTAATCTATGAGGATTGAATCGATCCCACTATCGTGCATAGCCCTGCAATTTGTAGGAGAATACTTGCAAAGCTTTGTAAACAGTTCAATTACATTATTTATTATCGGAAACTCTCCGAAAGCAGCAAGAAAGACAGGAAGGAATGTAGGGACTTTAATAATAAATAAGGAGTCGAATGTGAGTGAATTGGAGCATGCAGTGATGTTAATTAAGTTTTGCATGATAATCCTTTCGTTGTCTGTTGATATATGCATTTTAATTACGTTTACAAGCCTTGACAGATGCATAGAAATCAACTCATAGAAGGGAGAAGACTGTGTAACCATTGAGAAAAATTTTAGAATCTGATTTATGATTTCTGACATCTGTGAAGCACATTCATCAACTGAAATTAATCCAAAGTCCATCATGGCATCAAGTGGTTCCTTCAAATTCTTTCCAAATTTGGGATTATGAGATAAAACGTAAATAATCATGTTCCCGAGCTCTTTAACCGTATTCATTGCCTGCATCTGTGTTGTACGATCAAATTTAGAGCACGTTGAGTACAAATTTGCAAAGGCTTTCGTTACAGCTGAAATTTGATCAGATTCATTAGCGAGAAGATAGTTTCTAATGGTCACAAACACGGTATTCATTAATTTGGACTCTGTTGCAAGCAGTAAAAAGACCTTGCAGAAGGTTGGAGAAGAAAATATTATTTCTTTGTTCTCGGAATTGGTCATTAATGAGAAAATAAAAGACATAATTGTATTGAAGGCCAATTTCACCTTAGGAGATTTATCAAAACGGCTCCAAAGATAAGAAATTACCTCTGCAATGGATTGGAGGCACGGATCGGTCAAAAATGTAGAGTTATCAATTGGTGTTTCGCAATAGATGATGTGACCAATTATTTCAGCGAACAATAATTGGTTTGTGGAATTTTGTATCAATAAATCAGCCAAAAGTGTTTGTGCCGACGATGCAAGGGTGTTTATTGATGATGCACGTAAGAATTTGATGGTTTCGGAGGCTCCTTTCTCAGAAAAAACTGTAATATTCGGATTAAAAATTATTTGAGAGAAAAATATCTCAGATAATGGGAGAATTGGTGTTGATGAAGCAAGATGTGAGATAAGGATCACTTCGTTTGTAATTAAATCGTAAATATGTGGATCATTTCTGTATGCAGTGATTATTTTGACAATTGACGTAAAGAAGCAGTCCAAACAGACTATATCAGCCTGCTCAATCGATTCGCATAATTTCTGTACCTTATCGAACATCATTGGCGAAAGAAAATTTTTAAATGTTTTATTTGTTTTCAAATCTTCGTATTTTATAGCAGAAAATCCCATTTCGAACTCCTTTTCATCACAAGAATGGAATTTGAACTCAGATTCCTTTAATTCGACAGGAGAACTTTCAATAAATTCTGAATTTGAAATAAAAACAGGTTCTTGTATAATCATGTTGACGTAAACCGAAGATATGATGACAAAGCCGTCTTTGATTGGATGTAGTAAGTCTGTATTCGATAAAATTGCTAATAAACGCAAAGCCCTTGGATCAAGCTTTTTAATTGAGTAATCTAGAAGGGAAATTAATTTAAATATCTCTTCCTTTGTAAAATAGTTCTGTCGATCAATTATTACAGTAATTATTGAGTTAATTATGTTTTCTCGGCCAGCATCGGTAGAATTTTTATGAGACGCTTTGAGTAGACCAAATATCAAAGATGAAGGAAGCGGTTCCTCGAAAAAAGGAATGAATGATGAGCAAGCAATGATTGAATCGTTATCCCAGTTGAAATTCTCGTCGTTTAAGTATGAATCTACGAACGAAATATATAAAACAAGCGTAATTTTGCTACTTGCCTTGAAGATTTTTTGTTGAAATAATGAACAAAGCAAAAGTAGAGTTTTTTGAGTGTTAGGAGTATCACTTTTGAGAACGAGTGTTAACGCATACATCAATACTCCATCAATAAAGAGTTGATTTGGGTTTTCGCACTCTTTACACGCATCAAGAATATTTGAAAGAGTATTTTCATCGTAAATAAAGGATTTGATGTACGGAGCGAATGAATCTACTAGTGTTGCCCCAGATTTTATCTTCGAAATAATATCTTGAATAGCTTTTTTGTCAAATGTCGGAATTTGAGTGAGGAAGAGTGGATATGAGCTTGAATTCGTGGATTTCTTTAAAGATCGGTATTCAAGCAAAAGGTCTGTCAATGGATGGATGTTCTGCTCAAATCTCTGCAATAGCCAATCCATTCTTCCCCTTTTAATTTTTTTTAGTAGGAAAAAATAAATTTCTGACAAAATTCTGAATTCATTTGGATCCAATCAAAAACTTTTATTCGTAAAGGTGAAAGGTTAGTGAAGAATACTACTTGTGAGAGTAGCATATCATTTCCTGCGATTAGTTTACTAAAAAGAGTCCTTTTTCATTGATTTCTTTTATACGATTAGTTTACGATTTGGAATATTAATAGTTTTTATATGTATTTCTATTGTTTTTGTACGTATGTAGCCCCTTACAGTGCTTATAGCATCCAATTTAAGTATATGAAATTTTTCTCAAATAATCGGGAATCAAATGAAATTAAATAACTTTATTATAGAAAAATAGGTGCAATAATGCAATTTTTGAATCCATTTACAACTCTTTTCATAATGTTTACTATCAAATTAGTTATATAATTTTACTATCACAAACCTAATATACTATATCATATGTGTATCATGAGATACTATAAGTTAAACTTGAATGTCCCTCATGTTGCATGTATTGATGGAAAACTCAGATTCGAAAAATCTTTTATGTATAAGGCTGCAGGTGGATAAACCCTACTTATTATTGCATCTAAGTATGTTAACTCAGCAGATGTTAATAAAGAAGCAATGAGTACAGATGGATTGACTCCACTCATTAATGCATCAGGAAATTGAAATCTATAGGTTTTTAAATATCTTTCAGGTATTGAAACAAATACAAAGGATGAATACTAAAATACTTCACACATTTGGGCATCATGTGGATGCCACCTTGGATTTATTCAATACCTTATCACTATTGGAGTTGATAAAGAAGCATAGGATGAAGATGGAAATATTGCACTCCTGATTTCATCTGCAAATAATCATCTCGAAATTTTGAATTCCTTGTCAAAGTTCAATGTAGGATCCACTCCAATCATTTGTGCAACTCGTTTTAGCCATCTTTAAATTATCAAATATCTTCGCATAATGGGAGCTGATTAAGCTGGTGCACACGTTAAAAGCAGTAAAAGGGTGTCCCTTTGAAGCGTGTAAATATTTTATCTTCTCTGCTTGAATCATAAGATCAAGATGGATATACTCTACTAATTATTGCAATTTTTCTAAAAGATTTGAGATAGTCAAATATCTTGTATGGTCTAGAGCTGATAGGAATCAGAGGATAAATATGGAATAACTCCACTCATTGCTGCATCAAAAGAAGGTCATTTTGAAGTAGTTAAATATCTTTGCTACGCCAGAACTGATAAACTAGCACAATCTATTGATTGATCTACAACACTAGTTTGGGTGTTATGTTGATGTTTTCTTTTTGACTAAATCGAATTTCAAAATTTTCAGACTTACATTTTTGAGGATGGTTTTTGGTTGAATTCTATCATGAATTGTATTGAATGAATAAAATTCTAAAGATCATACATAAGCAGTAAATGATAAAAAATATATAAATCAAATAAAAAGATTTATTTACTAGCTGAGAATAAATTCGTAAGAGTTTTTTATATGAAAATGCACTAATACATGTTAAATTAATGAAATAATAACTTCAAAATTTTGAAGTAAATTATATTCGATGAAAGCTGTGTAAGCAACCATGTAATTGATTAGCATATATCAAATTAGTCATCTTCAAGTAAAAAAAATGAAAAATTTAATAAAGTTTTGTATTCATTGGTAAAAAATTGATATGTTACTGATCTTTGTAATCTAATTTACACAATAGAGTTTCAACTGAAAATTCTTGCTTCAAGCCGTCTTTAGAAATTGAAATTGAGGGATTTTCTGGATATTGAACAGTCTGTAAGTCAGCAAGCTCTTTTACTTCTGGAGATGAATCATATGGAGGAAGTTGAATGCGAAGGTTTTTTGCTTCTTGAATTGAATGTAAATTCATTTGACACTTTTTCAGCATTCTTATCCAAAACCAAATCATATTAGCAGCAATTGATAAAGCTAGAAAAGCACGAAGTATGTTAAAGATGTTGGAATTTCGAAAGTCACAATATTTTAAAATCATGAATATCAATTGATGATAATTCTTGAATTCACAAAAAAAAAATTAAGAATTAGCAAAGTGATATCAGGGTTGGTACATCTTCGTTCTTAAGTATTTCACTAGTATATGTTGAAAAATATTGAGGAAAATACCCTAATTTTCTCGGAAACTGTATTTCCAATAAAATTGGAACTTAATGAACCACTACACGACCTAATTGTTGTAAACAGAAATTCATCAAAAGTGACACCTCAGAAAAGCTAAAATATTGAATTTTTGGAACTTTTGATAGAGCACGTTTTTAAATATTAATTAAAGTAAATGTATATTTTGTAAAGATTCTTTTTAATAAAAAAGTAAAATTTTGAAGATGAACACAAAATCTTCTGAAAAATAATATCACATAAACTCATATTATTTTCTAATATATAACTATTTTATATAAAAATCAAATTCAATGATCTTAAAAGCGAAGGATAAACCTCAAAATTTACGAATATAATGAGTGGGAATATAATGCTTATCTATCATAAAACCATATGAAATATCAATTTTTGCTTTACGCCTAATTTTTGACGACAATTAGCAAAAAATGTTAAATGTTAACACTCAGTCCATTTGAATATGAAAAATAAAATTGACTTTGATTAAATGTTTTTATTTATCATGCAATTCTTCTTGCGACCAAAGATTTGAATAAAAGTTCAAAAAATAAGATAGCTTAAAAAATAATATACGGTAGTGTTTACTAATAGATGAATAGTATATAAATTCTATTAAAATGGATTTGATCCAAAAAAATATAAAACCAAAAATAATTGTTATAATTTAAATGAAGAAGTAATTTAAAACGATTTTATTTATGATCAAATTTTATATATTTTTTTGGATCAAATCCATTTTAATAGAATTTATATACTATTCATCTATTAGTAAACACTACCGTATATTATTTTTTAAGCTATCTTATTTTTTGAACTTTTATTCAAATCTTTGGTCGCAAGAAGAATTGCATGATAAATAAAAACATTTAATCAAAGTCAATTTTATTTTTCATATTCAAATGGACTGAGTGTTAACATTTAACATTTTTTGCTAATTGTCGTCAAAAATTAGGCGTAAAGCAAAAATTGATATTTCATATGGTTTTATGATAGATAAGCATTATATTCCCACTCATTATATTCGTAAATTTTGAGGTTTATCCTTCGCTTTTAAGATCATTGAATTTGATTTTTATATAAAATAGTTATATATTAGAAAATAATATGAGTTTATGTGATATTATTTTTCAGAAGATTTCATTCTATATGCCTATGAAAAGTACTCTCAAAACTAACTTTTTCCTAATTATAATTAAATCTAGAATATTGTATTATGCTTAGTATTATTTCATTTTTCTCATTCAATTTAGAATTTACAAATGTCAAAAAATTGAGAGCTGTCACTTTTGATGAATTTCTGTTTATTACAGAATTCAGAGGTAGGGCAACGATAGAAAATTTTTGGAAAAAAAGTTCGGAGATCTTAAACGTATCATATTCCCTGCATGGTTTGGTATCTTCCGCCATGCGTTGTGCCAAACATATTGACACTTTCCAATAATTAATTTATGGTATGAGTCACAGAGTTAGATTATAAAAAGAAAGTAAATAATTGCAATTAGAAATCATATATGTCGGAAATCAAATGTTGATGAGCAGAAACCTTTTACTCATCATAAAAGAGATAAATCACTAAAGATTTGTATACATTAAAATTTGATATTTGGTGCTCGAAAACTGTCTGATGGGACTCCTCCAAAATGAACCAATCTATCGCTGAGGACTAAATTAGATGATGTGGATGGTGTATTCTCTAATTCTAACTTAGGAAGAATGGGAACAAAACGAATGACGACAACAACATGTCAAACATAGATTAAATATCTATGAATCAATAAAGTATACGTGCATTGAAGGTGATAACGATCACTTGAGGCTTATAACTCTTTGACTAAATTATGCAATAATTAAATATAATCATTTTTATATTTTTATACTGATAGTAATTAATATACTATCCTGCTTAATAAATGGTATGATCAAATTTGTTTGAAAATTTAATTATGTATATGAAACTATGTCTTCTATATAAAAATCAAAATTTTCGGACGAACCTAGATTGAACCTTTATGAAAATCTATCATTTTTGTTAATTGAGTTAATATGAATCTTTTACATATGTATATATAGCATTGATAGCTTATATAATCATGGTTTATTCCATATTAACATATTTTTTCAGTTAAATTTGTTAATAATATCATGTAACAAATTAATTCAAGATTCGAATGTCTACAAAATGCTAACAAATAAGAACAAAATACGATTTCTCGACTTAAATTTTAATATGGAGTAGTTTTTCGTTTAAATCTAATTAAAAATGAATAAAAACTTATCTTGTACTATTTTCATTCAAAGATTTTAATAATGTAAATCATGCATTTTCATAATTCAGTACAGTTCTTTTTAGAATTAAAGTTGATGAGGATGATATTTGTGATTTAAAATAATTTGTTAATGTTCACCTTTTATTCATCACCTTGTGGTATGCCCTAAAGCAATAGCATTATCAATTCTGCTGAATTGATCAACTCAAAATTCCAAAAAAAATTCAAAATTTCAAAAATGAAATTAAACAATTTGAATTTTCACATGAAAAAATCAATTTCGAAAAAAATTTGGAAAATCAAAGTATTTGATAATTAGTCAAATAATCAATTTACATCGTTTTTACTCATAAAAAACAACTAATTTTTGATTTTGATATCATATTTGATAAATACTCATTCCAGAGTTGACGTAATGTATTAATTATTGTTAGAGATATTGCTTTCGCAGCAAAATTCTTATTTCATGAAAGAAAAAAAAAATGATTTTATTCCAACAAAAACAAGTAAACAGATGAATGGAAACGTACTATATTTTCATAAATGTAGTAATCAGCGTGTCAGCTTTTGTTTATCATGTTCGAGTCAAAATGTATTAACTTGTAATAAGAAATATTCGAAGATTATATGAAGTATTGAGCATTCTTTGTAGAAATATTTGTAATTCATTACTAACATATATAATAAAGTTGTTTTTTTTTCCTTATTGCAATAATTTTGTCTGATTTTAATAACTTTTCATGTATACGAGTTGTGTGAATATGCATCATAATATGCGTAAATATACTTATTTGCGACGAATAATGTGGTTGCATAATGGAGGTGCTAAATTTTGATTTTTAATATGGGGCTTTGGTATGTATAATCATGTTCTTATCTCAACGTAGGAGTATTGGTGCAATATGATTAAAATTTACGAGGTTGATCTTAAATTGAATAATTCTGGAGTATAAATCACAATGCAGCTAATTCTATGTTAAAGATAGATACAGATTGTAGTAATCAATTAGGGAGTACAAATTCATTCTTTCATTTCTGTCGTATTGAGCAGAAAGGAAGAGATCATAACCCTAGGAAAAAAAGCCCAAATTTGTCACTTTTCATAGTACGTTAAACTCAATTCGCTCGGCGAATGCCGAGCACACGTACTCATCATTCAACATAATATTCTCATTCTTTGGTTATTATAGTGCCAGACAACACAAGATTTCAAAGAATTACTTGAGTTTTCAATTAATCTTAATCCGATTTTAGATTTATCGAGAACTCCATCATCACAATCACATACTTCAGTGCGGTAACTACAATTATCCATATACAGAAGGAAGTTCTTTTCGAACAACTCATTTGGAGTCTGTTTTGGAAAGAACTTCTTTCTGTCCGACTTAATTTCATAGTTCCTGATCAACCAAAAGACAGAAACCACACACTATCTACTTAGGAAAGGAGTTCTTTCTAAATCTTCCTTAAATTGAGATTTTACGAGAGATAACCCTTCTATTGCACTTAAAAATGAACATTTTGATATCTTTAGTATCACACATGGTCATATATAGTATTTCATCTACATGAATACATTCATCTTTCGAAGTCTCTCATTAAATGGGAGGCTTCGAAAGATGAATCGTTTTATTCATACAACTTTAAATCTCGAACACATTTAGAGAGTGAGTATATCATTTTATTCTTGTTTTGAGTTTATTCTGATTCAAAATTGCAGTGAAAACAGAAGTTCACACATCATATCTGAATGTGAGCTCATCTATACTTATACGATCTCAATACCTCCACTCTAAGCATAAGAGGTGAAGTTATATAAAAATTATCAGATGCGTTGAAGTCTCAAAAGTATTGCCTGAATGCTTGTTTCATATTTGTCCAAGTAGTTTCAATGAATAAATGTATTGTTTTTTATAATTTCGATTTATTTTTAGAAAATATTCAATATAAACCTTTATTGTGTTATTTACATCTCATAAATTCTCTGTCTAAATCATATAAAAGCGCGTTTTACCCCTATGAATCAAGAAATTCATTCAATATTCATGGTATATTTATTAAATTTATACGATTTACTAATAATCAATATTATATCCTCATAAATAGCAATATATTTTGGTAATCTATGATAATCATATACAATATTTGAAATCAAATTTTCATTAGTTTAGGTTCCTTGTTAATAGTAAACCATTATATTTATTACTAATAATAAAACCTATGTGTCGTATTGAAATTCAATAAAATTACTTATTAGGTCCAAAAAAACAAATTAGATAAAATTTTTCTTTTTTTATGTAATTTTTGTTTTTCATTTTTCTCAAGATCCTAAGTTATGTTCTAACTTTTGACATCATATCCTATCATGCTAGGCTATATATTATAGCATATCCAAAAGGCAAGGAAATCTATCAGAGAAGCCTTTTTGACCTATCGTTGCCCTACCTCTCAGAATTCCTACAAGATGGTTGTCAAATTCCCTAATTATCAACCCTTAAATTCTATTTTCAGATTAAATATTAAAATTTATGACAATTAAAAAATAGTTGTTAAAAGTCTATATTCGGCTATTATGTAAGCTGTTGTTAAAATTGTCATTGTAATGATAAAATCCATTTTGAATCATATGATATGAATAACGGTTTATATCAATACTGATATCTTTTCATTTTTACTCTGATATAATATTTAAAAATAGAAAAATTATGAAATATATTCAACTAAAAACTTAGTGCATTTTAGACAAAATGGATATAGTTATCATACTATGCTTCTAAAAAGATATTTTGAAAATTTTAATTATTTGAAGTTTTGAATTGTATTTCTATTTTAAAATTATCTATAAACTTATAAGAATGCATATCCAAGCATCGAAATTTTAAAATAATGGACTCTCTTTTAATTAAATAATTATGAAAATTAGGAGATATCAGAATTTGATGAATGAAAAAATATCATCTAATAAAAACTTTTGATTGGCCATCTTCCAAAATCGGAAAATCGCGAATTTTCAAACACAATGAAAATGGGGAAAAAACATTGAAAAATTCTAATCACCTTAAAACACGCCGATTTCAAGATTTTTCTGTAATTTGAAATAATAGGATGTCAAAGTATCATATAAAAGTATGAATATATTGGCAAAATTTGAAAAAGAGCAATCAGAAGAGTAACAAAATAAGTATTCACAATTGAAGCGAAAAACGATAAACTTCATTACCCTCTCAATTTTCCTGAGCATTTCAAAAAATACAGCATGAATTTAATTGAACGAAAACTCGAAGCTATCGTTTATTTGTTATTTATTTTTGGATGTTAAAAATATAGAGGTGCTCAAATAAATAATTTAATCACAAATTTTTGTCAAAAAAAATTGGGTCGGGCCAATTGGAAATTTGCAAAAATAAATATTGAAATAATACATATATCATATAACAACAAAAATTAGTAAGAATAATACGAAATGAAGAAAAATAAAGAATTGTCAAATTTTATTCTTAATTTTGACATGAATGAAGTTTAATAATAATCGAATACGATCTCTGCTTGAATTCATTATAATTTGACACATTTGAATTTAAGGGGTTTTAAAATCATAGTGTGTTTGAATTATAGTATTTAAGATAATAGATTCGAATGTGATAAATTTTAAATTTTCGAGAACGTTAAATGTTCTGAAATATTTTTATTTACTATTGAATATCAGAATCATATAATTATAATATTGTGTCAAAATTAGAATATATTTAAACTGATCACATGTTTGTTAGATCTCTAGTAAATTTCTTTTAATTTAATTCAATGCAAGAGCTTTACATTTTAGATTTTGAGTATGATGACCAATTAAATTTTGTGATGACAATTAAAAAAAAAATAAAGTTACAACATATTAAAATAATTATTTATGAAAACAATTCAAAGCAAAGAAAAATTAACGTCGTGTATTGAATCAGTAATTATTAAAGTTTCCTTATTTAGATGGGCTTATTCAAAAAACTCTTTAAAAATAAAGGCAAACAAGCCAAAGAAGAAAAAGATAAAGCGAAAAAAGAACTCCCAAAGAAAAAAGAAAAAGAAAAAGAAAATATTAAAATTGATAAAGAAGATCTATCAAAAATTTCCGAGCTTAAGAATTCTGATGATTTCGATAGTATCTACGATTTCTTTAATGAGCTTGTGATGCAAGGTAAACAAGCCGCAATTTCAAAATCTTGTGAAGAAGGCCTTTGGGACACAAGAAATGAAGAAGATGGAGGAAATGTTCTTCATGTCGCATGTGAAGAAGGAAACTTCAAACTTGTCAAATATCTAATTGAAAGTGACATAGATAAAGAAACGAAATCAAATTATGGTAATACTGCACTCATTATTGCGTCATCTGAAGGTCATCTTCAAATTGTTGAATGTCTTGTCACTGCAGGATGTGACAAAGAAGCAAGGAACAATATAGGAAACACTCCACTCCTTATTGCATCACGTCTTAATAAACTTCAAGTTGTTGAATATCTTATCTCTCAAGGATGTAACAAAGAAGCAAGAGATGATGAAGGAAATACTCCACTCATTTTGGCCGCGCGCAATGGTCATCTTGATGTTGTTAGATACCTTGTCAGTGTCGGAGCTGATAAGGAAGCAAAGAATTCTGAAGGTTATACTCCAGTTGTCTCTGCATCAGATGAAGGCCATCAAGATATTGTTAACTATCTTTTCTCGGTTGGATCTAATGATGAATCATTAAGAATTATTGAAGTAAAGAAAGAATTAGAACAAGAACATCGAGAAAATGAAAAGCAAGACAGTATAATTCTCTCAAAAATTACTCAGTTAAAGAATTCAAATAGTTTTGAAGAAATCTACAGTTTCCTTGATGAACTTTCAGCACAAGGCAATCAAAAAAGACTTTCGACCGCCAATGATTCTGGACTTTGTAAAATTGAAAATCATTTTGGCAAGAATGCATTACATGTAGCATGTGAAGAAGGAAATCTCAGACTTGTAAAATCTCTCATAGAAAGTGGTTGCAACAAACATACTTTATCTAATAATATTAGTACTCCACTCATTATTGCATCAATGGCAGGTCGGCTTGAAGTTGTCAAATATCTTATCAGTATCGGAGCAAATAAAGAAGGAAAGGATATAGATGGAAATACTCCACTCATTGAAGCATCAAAATCAGGTCAACTTGAAATTGTCAAATGCCTTTTTTCTGCTGGTGCAGATAAAGAAGCAAAAAATAAAAATGGAAGTACTCCACTCATTGAAGCATCAAAATTAGGTCTTCTTGAAATTGTCAAATACCTTATATATATTAGAGTAGATAAAGAATCAAAAGATAAGGATGGAAATACTGCTTTCATTATTGCATTAAAATCACATCAATTTGAAGTTGTTAATTACCTTATTTCTGCAGGAGCTAACAAAGAAGTAAAAAATAAGTATGGATTCACTCAACTCATTGCCGCATCAAAAGAAGATAAACTTGAAGTTGTTCAATACCTTATTTCTGTTGGAGCTAACAAAGAAGCAAAATCCAATGATGGATCTACTCCACTTATATGGGCATCGCGATATGGCCATCTTGACATTGTTCAATATCTCATATCTGTTAAAGCAGATAAAGAAGCAAAAGATAATGATGGAAATACTCCACTACTTATTTCATCAAAATTTGGTCAACTTGATATTGTTAAATACCTTATTTCTGAAGGAGCTGATAAAGAAGCAAAAGATAAAGATGGAAATACTCCACTCCTTATTTCATTAAAAGCAGGTCAACTTGAAATTTTCAAATACCTTATTTCTGAAGGAGCTGATAAAGAAGCAAAAGATAAAGATGGGAATACTCCACTCCTTATTTCATTAAAAGCAGGTCAACTTGAAATTTTCAAATACCTTATTTCTGAAGGAGCTGATAAAGAAGCAAAAGATAAAGATGGAAATACTCCACTCCTTATTTCATCAAAACTAGATCATCTTAAAATTGTCGTATTCCTTATTTCTGAAGGAGCAAAAATAGAAGCCAAAAATAGGGATGAATCCACTCCACTCATTGAAGCATCAAAGGCAGGTAATCTTGAAATTGTCAAATACCTTATTTCTGAAGGAGCAGATAAAGAAACAAAAGATAAAGATGGATTCACTCCACTCGAATGTACTTCACAAAATCGCCAACTAGAAGTTGGGAAATATCTTCTCAGTGTTGGAGCTAACAAAGAAGGAAAAGCGATTGAATATCTACTAGATGAAATTAAAGAGGAAGTTATATCGAAACTTGTGTATTCTGATAATTTTGAAGAAGTCTACACATTCCTTGATGAACTTTCATCACAAGGTAATCAAAAAATGCTTTCGAGGGCGTGTCAAAAGAACCTTTGGGAAAAGACAAATGAATCTGAAAAGAATATATTACATGTTGCATGTGAAGATGGAAATCTCAGACTTGTAAAATCTCTCATTAAATGTGGCTGCAACAAAGAAACAAAGTCTGCAGAAGGATCTACTCCACTCATTATTGCATCACTTTTTGATAAACTTGAAGTTGTTCAATACCTTATTTCTGTTGGAGCTAACAAAGAAGCAATGGACAATGATGGATTTACTTCACTCATTGAAGCATCAAAATTAGGTCATCTTGAAATCGTCAAATACCTTATCTCTGAGGGAGCTAACAAAGAAGCAAAAGATAAGGATAGAAATACTCCACTCCTTATTTCATTAAAAGAGGGTAAACTTGAAATTTTCAAATACCTTATCTCTGCAGGAGCAGATATAGAAGTAAAAGATAAATATGAAAATACTCCACTCATTATTGCATCAAAAGAAGATAAACTTGAAGTTGTTCAATACCTTATTTCTGTTGGAGCTAACAAAGAAGCAAAATCCAATGATGGATCTACTCCACTTATATGGGCATCGCGATATGGCCATCTTGAAATTGTTAAATACCTCATATCTATTGGAGCAGATAAAGAATCAAAAGATAACGATGGATCTACTCCACTCATTGAAGCATCAAAAAGAGGTTATCTTGAAATTGTTGAATACTTCATATCTGTTGGAGCAGATAAAGAATCAAAAGATAATTATGGAAATACTCCACTCATTGAAGCATCAAGAGAAGGTAATCTTGAAATTGTCAAATATCTTGTCAGTATTGGTACAGATAAAGAAGCAAGAAATAATAAATTAAATAATCCACTCATTATTGCATTACTTTTTAGGAAAAATGAGGTTGCTAATTTCCTTATATCTGCTGGGGCTAATACAGAAGCAAAAGATCAAAATGGATCCACTCCGCTGATTATCGCATCGTCATTTGACAATTATGAAGTAATTTCATCTCTTATCTCTGCTGGAGCAGATAAGGAAGCAAAGGATCAAAATGAATCCACTTCGCTCATTAATGCAATAAGAGCAGGTAAATTTGAAGTTGTCAAATGCCTTATTTCCGGAGGAGTAGATAAAGAAACAAAAGATAAAGATGGAAATACTCCACTCCTTATTTCATTACAAACAGATCAACTTGAAATTTTCAAATACCTTATTTCTCAGGGAGCAAATAAAGAAGCAAAAGATAAAGATGGAAATACTCCACTCATTATTGCATTAAAATCCGATAAACATGAAATTTTCAAGTACCTTATTTCTGAAGGAGCAGATAAAGAAGCAAAGGATAATGATGGAGAAACTCCACTCATTATCTCATTTAAAGCAGGTCAACTTGAAATTTTCAAGTACCTTATTTCTGAAGGAGCAAATAAAGAAGCAAAAGATAAATATGGAAATACTTCACTCATTATTGCATCAAAGGCAGGTAATCTTGAAATTGTCAAATACCTAATTTCTGAAGGAGCAGATAAAGAAGCAGTGACTAATGATGGATTCACTCCACTCGAATGTGCTTCACAAAATCGCCAACTAGAAGTTGGGAAATATCTTCTCAGCGTGGGAGCTAACAAAGAAGGAAAAGCGATTGGAAATCTTCTTGATCTAATTAATGATGAAAACGTAATGAATGATTATGATCTTGAAACTTTTATCAATGTCTACAATTTATTTGATGAACTTTCATCACCAGGTAATCAAAAAAATCTATCAAAAATCGGAATACAAGAACTTTCATCTACCAAAACCGACCTTGATAGGAATGTTCTTCATGTAGCATCTGAATATGGAAATCTCAAAATTGTTAAATATCTCATTGAAAGTGACGTTCTGAAAAGTCCAAGAGATTCTATTGGATATACTCCACTCATTATTGCATCAAAAGCAGGTCATCTCGATATTGTTAAATATCTTATCTCTGTTGGAGTATATAAAGAAGAAAAGACTAATGCTGGATCCACTGCTCTCATGATTGCATCACTTTTTGGTAAGCTCGATGTTGTTGAGTACCTCATATCTGTTAAAGCTGATTTAGAAACAACAAATGAAGGAGGAAACACTCCTCTCCTTCAAGCAACAGAAGTAGGTAATCTTGAAGTTGTAAAATGTCTTATATCTGCTGGAGCTAATAAAGAAGCAAAGAATAAATATGGATATAATCCACTCATCCTTGCGGCAAAACAAGGTCTTCTTGAAATTGTCAAATATCTTATCAGTGTCAAAGTTAATAAAAAGGCAAAGTCCAATGAAGGAAAAACTGCACTCTTTTATGCATCAGATAAGAGTGTAAGGGATTATTTGATTTCTGTTAAGGTAAAGTAATCAATTTATTATCCTTTTATTTTAATTTAATGGTGAGTAAATGAATTTTTTTTAATTAATAATTGAATGGTAAAATAATTCTGACAACAATAATTACTAACAAATGAGAATTTCAAAATCTAAAGTCGCATCATCATTGTTAAACCTTTAAACGAATATAATAATTATTAATTATTAAAGTATTAAACAATTCTTTGGGCTCTTTAATCTCATCTGACTATTAATGTTGGAATTATAATATGTATTGTAGAAACAGAAGGATATGAATAAGAAGGAATGATTTTACATGAGGCGCAACTACGATTATTTAAAATTGAATGTGCAATACCAAAAATAAAATAATGGTATGATGAAAAACAATTTCTTTAGGATATTACACCAATTTGACATGCCCTTCAATTAGGTTGTTTAAGTTTAATTTCATTTTTGATTCCTGTCAGTTGTAGTGGTATATGAAGTGTGATTTTTGAAGTGAATCAAAAATTCGGCACTTACGACCCCACCGCTCTGCTCCTATGCTCTCAACATTTCTTAATTTCAAATCCACATCCAAAATACACGCCTCCCCATATATGACAATATCACTCCTTCGCATCTTTAAACATTTTATTTATTTTTAAACTTGTCATAAGTTTCATTAGGATTTATAACAAAAATTCATTCAAATACTCATTATTTCAACTGAAAGTTTCATTTCAAAAATAACATTATTGCAATGGCATTGTTATAAAAATTAAACTCTGAAAAGAAAGAGAATTTCATAAAACAATGATACATCTACAGTTTATAAATAAATAATATAGTATAAAATCTATATAAATAAAATAAAATAAAAATTATGCACCAAGTTTTCCTTGAAGTGCAGCAAAAATTGCACGACGTTCATCCATAGGTATATTACGTCGGTATCTTGCTTCTGCTTTGTCAACTTCTCTCTCCATATCCTTTCCTCTTCCGTCATGGAAAGTTAGAGAGCTGATTCTTGGCATAACGATCTTCAAATGGGAGGAGACCTTAGATTTCTGTGACTTTTCTTTGGAAATTGAGTGTCTTTCTTCTGGATTTAATGGTCTGGAGCGAGAAGCCAAATCTTGCTCCTGTCTGTACTCTGTGATCAATTCCTTTGCTACTTCAAGTGGATTCTTTCCGATAATCGACTTAATTGTATCGAAAAATGCAACTTCGTCAGTAATGAACAAAGGTAAGATGGAATTCTCTGAGATATCATTACCAGTTGATATGGCTGTGATATCTGCTTCTGAAAGATGCTCTGTAAATTCGCGATTACTCAATAAGAGATTTGAAACAGAATCAAAGCCATATTCTTTCATATGACTCAATAATGTGACGAAATGATGATTGGTAAACCACCCTTTGTTATCGCCTTCAAATAAAATTGAATCATCTGTCACTTTTTCAAGAGCTAAGTCAATCGAAGTCATAATTCCAGAACGGCGTGTTACGCTTAGCATTTCTCGCTGGTCGATAACGTAGTTCTCTGGGAACGGTGGAGGATTTGGTTCTGATGGAACTCCTGTTGCTCCTGAAGGGATTTTCAATGGAAGAACCAAATCTAGCGAAACTTTGAAAGAATTCATGATCCTTGTGGCCAAAAGCTTCACAGAATGATCTGGTTTAGAGATTACACCAGTTCTCCATTGAATTTCTTTTGGTGTCATCTTCAAAATTCTTCCTCCGAAATTCTTGAGCAGACCAAGAACATCGAATACTTCTGTACGGCCCCAATAAGGAGTTAATACAGCTTGAACATGCTTTTCGCTTTCGATAATCTGCTTCTTCATCTGATGTACGATGAAATGGCTTCTGTTTTCATCAGTGAGTGTTGGACTGTTTGTTAGAAGCTCTTGCAATATCTGTTCGTCGGTTATCTGCTGATTGTGTGCTGGAGGAGTTAAATCATCAAAATTGAATTGAAAATTTAGCTCCGTGAACTTCTCTACGATAAGCTTTGCCTCTAGAGAAAACAAGAAGTAGGGTGCTGTCCTGTGAATTGAGCTGAAAAGCTGTTTTACGCTGACAACAACGGATCCTCTTCTTGTGAACGGGACACTGAGCCAATCTTCGCGGTCAGGGGACATAAGGAGTGGCAGATTTGCGTTCTTTTCGGTCAAAATCACTTGGGAAAGGATTGGAAAGTGGAGAAATCCTGTTGGCTCAAGAGATCTGAAGAAAAGAACAATGGAATCGGTACAGAACTTCTTGACTGTCTCAATTGGACAGTCTGGAACGATTTCTTTCTGAATTCTCTCAAATGATTTTTTGGAATATCCGTATTTTTCGAGAGCTGAGAGGATTCTTCGAGCATAAATCAGATCAATCTGATAGGTAGGTGTAGATTTCTTCTTCTTGCGAGTATTGAGCGAAACATCTTCAATTGTGAATCTTTTGAGGAAATCATCAACGGATTCATCGAGATCCCATTCTATTTCCTTCTGATCTTTGTATTTGAGAAGGTCCGTAACAACAGTTGACGACTTGGCAAGGACATCTTCAAATGAATCTTTTGAATTAAAATGTAAACCATTTAATTCTGGTGGTTGGACGATCTCTTCCTTTGGCTCCTCTAATTCAGCTTGTTTTTCCGTATATGAGAAGTGAATTGGAGTATAAGGTTTGAATAACATCGAAGTGTTTCGTTTCGGCTTAAGCTTTATACGGAAATGGAGGTCTGTGTCTCCAAGAACTGCATCCCAGAGCTTAAGTTTCTTTTGCGCTCGAGTATACATCGTATGTTCGTAAGTTCCAAACGTAATCAAGCGCAAAACGAGAACACGCTTTGTCTGGCCAATACGATGGCATCTTCCGAGGGCTTGGAGGTCGTTATTCGGGTTCCAGTCCGGATCAAAAATAATTGTAACGGAAGCCTTGGTCAAATTGAGGCCTTCTGCACCAGACTTCGTTGATATGAGGAATATGAAGACGTCCGAGTTATCAGAAACGAAGGAATCGATAGCCGTCTTCTTGTCATCTGCTGATAATTGGCCATCAAGCATCACATAGGTATATTTCCTTAATTGGCAGTATTCTGCTAATAATTGGAGTACTTTTATACGCTGTGAGAAGATCAAAACGCTTCTGTTTTGTTTTTTGAAAATTGGAAGTATCAAATCAAGGAATTGGAACTTGCAGCATGTTTCCACTAGAGCCTTTGACCGTTCCATTCCCAAGATTGCTGTATAATATTCTTCAGATCCTTCGACCATGAACGGATGATTACAAATTCTGTGGAGCATCTGCGATTCCTGGTAGTTATCTCTCTCCTGGCCTTGTATTCTCCATAATTCATGCATCTTTACCAGTCGAGTAAGATCCTTTTGCGCTGGAGTCAGATGGAGGAAGACAAATCTTTCATCTTTTGGAACAAGACTCTTCTCAACCTCGTCCAACGAACGTCTCATTAGATGGGGAGTGATCATTCTGCGGAGTTCGAGCATCTTTGCCGGTTCCATGGAATCAACTTCTTCATCTGGGAACAAATCAGGGTTATCGAAGTAATCAGGAGACACAAAATTAAGTAGAGACCATAATTCTTGGAGAGTATTTTGGATTGGTGTTCCTGTCATAATAATTCTATGTTGTGCTTTCAAAGTATCGAAAGCCAAGTGGGTTTGGCCATATCTCTGCTTAATTCTATGTCCTTCATCGATGATCATGACCTCAAAATTGATGTTCCTGAAGTATTCATAGTCTTTTATCAGAATATCATAGGCAACAAGCAAAACATTGAATCTGTACTTGTGGTCCTTCTTATCTGGTGATATTCTGAACGTTCTAAGGATAAGTCTGTCGTTTGGATCTCCTTTATACATCACATAATTGAAATCACTCCATTCTTCAAGCTCTTTGCACCATTGATTGTAAGTGTTGTTCCTTACAGCAATAATGTGAGGACCTTCCCATCCGATATCTCTGAGTTTTCTCAAAAATATAATCGCTTGAATTGTTTTTCCGAGGCCCATTTCATCGGCCAAGAGAGAGCCATGCTGGTCACAGAAGCACTGGAGAAGCCAGTTAACGCCTGTTATTTGGTATTCCTTTGGTAAAAAGCCAGAATGAGATTTAAACGTTTCTGCTTCTGATAATTCGATTTCTGGTATTAAAGTTGGTCGCGTCGGTATCGTTTTTTCGACATGAACTAAAGTGTCCATGTAATGGTCGATTACATTATTTGGAGATGTTGAATTCTTGACTTCCCAGTAGTATGCTGTACCATGGGAAACCGTATATTGTAGTAAAAACATGTTCTGTCCGTTGTCCATTTCGCGATGTCCAACAACATGTACTGGGGAATCCCATTTCGTAGAAAATGTGTAAGTTTCTGCTACGTAGAATGAAAATTTGCTTTCGGTTTCTGTAAATCTTGTTAACGCGGTTTTATAATTTGGAATTTCCATTAAAATCGTCAAAGGAATCCATTGAGCAATAGGATACGGTGATCCTTGCATCGTAACTAAGTATTCCATTGATTTGTTAACCTCTCGACTCAAAATGATTCGGTCAATTTTTCCATTTCCTCCATCGACGTCATCGAAAATTGTTTCATCGGCTTCTTCCTCAACGTCTTCCTCTTCGAACCCTTGACCGTTTTCTTGCTCTCCATCTTCGAATCCTTCTTCATCGACAGCTTCTTCCTCAGATGCGTCGCTTTCTAAGTAATTAATCGAATAATCGCGCTGACGAGCAGTAATTTGGATATCGTCGCCAGTGGTCGGAGCGTAAAAATGATCGGGTTCGTCATCTTCCTCTTCATTTGCAACAAATGCATCTTGATCAACAGCTTTCAGGTTGTGTAAACTCTTGGATTTCTTGTTATTGAGTTTCCCATCGGATGTCGACCGAGACATTGTCATCGAATGAATACTTTGCTGAGATAAAAATCGATTTAGCTTTTCTTGTGAATTGTTTTTGAATTCTGATTGAGAAATCCAATTAACATCTTCAGTCAAAGATGGTATTTCTGAAAATATCGTAAAATAGTCGTCGATAAAGATTTGCAAAATTTGAGGCGTCATTAACTCGGAATTTGTCTTTGGTTCCTTTATCAATACGCTGCAAACTATCTTGAGAAGCTCATTTCGTAAGTTTTTGTCGGTTATTTTATTGTAAAGGAGGATAATAAAAGCAATCAACCTAGAAAGAAGAGCTTGGTTGACAAATGGAAGTGTTTTCGTGAATGTCACAGCTTGATCAACTCCTTTGATCAATGGAATGCACAAAAAATTCGTATCAATAAGGATATGATCTGGAATTGAGGAAATGTAGTCGAAAAATATCTTTAAAAGCTTTGTATTGTTCGTATCTTGGTTAATTTTAACGTTATTTTCGGCTGATATTTCTGAAATATCGGCTTTTAAGTCGATTTCTTGGTGATATGAACGAATTAGCTCTTCATAATCCGAACATTTCTCCAGAATATGGGACATGATGATTTCGAGAAAGTTGGGGATGATATCTTTGGTTTGTTGGCATAGTTGTATGAGATTCACACCCCAAATTCTCATAAATGGTTACAAAACTTTTGTTCAGTCAACTGAAAAAAATTGCTCTCTATTATTTTAACGGATTTTTTATTTTCATTATACAATGATGCTAATTCATCAGTAATGGCTGGCTGAATCTAATAAAAAGAAATTTGAAAATTTTAAAAATTTATAGAAATGATCAAAAAGAACATTATTCGATTCCCTATTCAGTACTGAATCAAATGGAATCTACTGGATTTTTCCAAATTTTTTCTAAAAACATAAAAATAATCATCAAATTCTTGAAATTTAAATTCATTTTTCGATTTTTCGAATTTTTTTTGGAAAATTTCCAAAAATTTCTATCTACCATAACATTTTATTTTATATATCATTTCAAAATCATCTAGAAAATCTTCGATAATTCTAAAGTTTAAAGAAATCGATTCAATTTCTCATAGAATAAAGTGTTTTATCATATTATTATAGCAGTAAGACGTGTTAGCATCCATAATTATATCATGTTACAACATAATTTATATAGTGTTTTCATAATTTCAAGTGAATAAAAATTGAAAAACTATTTTAATTATATATTAAACTAAACCGAACAAAACTTTATTCATAAAAGTGGAGATAATATCCTAATTCTATGTTCATTATCGCCAATGAACTCTCTAACAGCGTTTTTGATGAATTCGCTCTTTTGTACAACGTTTCTCTGTGCTGCGAACAGTTCCTTTGTCTTCTCCTTCGATATTCCCATTCTCAGGCGCTGTTGATCAGTTGCACAGAAGAGGATGCAACTTAATAAAATATTTTGTTTGTCAATTTCTTCGAAACCAGATCCATCTCTGAAGTTTTCCAAATGGAGGTCAACCATTTCTCCATTCTCTTCGAAATCATCGATCTGTATCAATTCCATTGTCTGCAATAATTCGTCCTTCAACTCTTGGTAGAACTACAGCTGGCCAACAGCCACCCAGATGAGCTGTACCATCGATATAGCGAATGGTCGCGTCGACTGTCTGTTGTTATATATGTAGTTCCACCATTGTTTTATCGTATCAAGTTTAGATTCGATAAATTCTTTGGTAAACAGCTTCTTAACTATGTACAAAGTGATCATATGGGCTTCTTCTCTAAGGAATATAATAGGAAGATCAGTTGTGAACTGTTCAATCGTCAAATCTGTTATCATTTGTATGTAATCAGGCTCCAGGATGTCGTATCTTATCATTACCCATAAGATTCGAAGACAGACATACTTAACACCTTCATCTATAAGGTCGCCCATCTTCAGCAATGACATTGTGAAGCGGAATATTTCAGGAACTTCTGGACCTGGCTTTGTTAAGCAGAATTTCATCTGGTTAAGCATGATGACCATGAGCTGGACCGAAATATCGGTTGTTTCAGGGGGAACTCCACCGAGCACTTCGAAATTTCCGGAAATATAATCAATCATCGCGTCAATTCCAAGCTGTTTGATATCTTCTGGCATGTTTTTGCCGAAACCGAAGAATATCCTGCCAACATTCAATAGTGTTTTGGCAACAGTTGGTATGTCTGTGCATGTTTTCGCGATGTCGAACATATTTGAAATAATTTGATGGGCAGCAGCAGGATCCAAGTGCGGACAAATGACCTGGAATATATCAGCACCTGTTGCTACAAGGCATGGCTCAGTACTGTTGAGATATTCCACTCCAACTTCAATAATTCTCTGTGTGAAAGAGAACTGGCAATTGGATGCAAGTCTTGCAGCAGCAACAATGGATATCTGGGCATTATAGAGGTGTTCGCTATCGAAAATTGTCCTTTCTATCAATTCAGAGTATTCATTCGCTGTTTGAACGGCTTCGTCGGGGTATACTTCAAGAAGATCGGCTAAATGAACAATACCGTTAGCGATCAATGCAATATCTTCTGAATTTAACAACCTTTCGATACCTGCAATTGTTATATCTTTCATTTCATCACGAATTACAGCGCTAAGGCATTGCAATTCAATGGCAATGTATAATGTTCCGTCAACAACATCTAAATCATCATCTGTAAACAGAGGAACAACAAAATTTGCAACTTCCCAGGCGGTTTCCTCTGAAAAAGTGTATTCTGTACGAAGAGTTTTGAATACTGCGTAAAGGCATTGGCTGATGATGTCATCTGAGATCTCTGGAGCGAGTTGAAGGATAGGTAAGATTATTCCAGTGATTGTTACCTGAATAACATCATGCAAACGAATCAAGGCTTGTATGGCTGTGAATCTGAGGTCTGGATTTGAAGAAATGATCAATGGTTGGATGATTTCAATCAAATGTTCGAAATTAATAATGCTGAATCCGAAAAAGACCGGCATTTCTCGTATTATATTGCAAAAGATTATCAGTAGAGTCTCATTTCCTTCGACTGAAATATTTTCATTCAAAAATTCTTCAAACGATGACCAATGAGTAGCAAGCCAGTTGGAATAATTCAGTACGAGTGTAAGGTAGATAATTCCGATGGTAATTTTCGATTGCATTGTGTTAATTTCTTGTAATTCTGCAATCTTTTGTACAGAAAAGTCGCATATCATTTTGTGTTCGAAACAAGCGAATAAAGAATTTAATAATTCGATGAATTTCTCAAGTAGTAGTGGAGTTGACTGATCTGCGATTAAAATCAGATTTATTAAACTGTTCGTGATTTTAAGACCAAGATCATAGAAATATCTCTAACAGTCTTACCAAACATGAACAAGGGAACAAGTCTGTAGTATAAATTGAGAGATTCATCCGATGAATATTCGAAAGCAACGTTTGCGAAGTCATAAAATATCGGAATCTGTGCGGCAATCTCCGAGAAAATAATTCCAAGTTGGTTCCAAAATATATTGAAAAGGTAATAATCGTATTGTCTTGAATTCTTTGCCATTTCCAATATCTTTGGGAGATGATCTACGATATCTTCTGCACGGTCTGGATAAAGCGAAGCGTATAAACCAATTAATTTGCAAAAAACGATAGGCGCTATTTTGTTTGGTGAATTGCAGAGTTGATCTTTATAACTGAAGGCAAATTTCGTATCATTTACAATTGGCTGTTGCATGACATCTTTATCTAAGTGGTCATGCATTTGGATTGCGAGTTCTAGAGAATAAGATTTACCTGTTGTTTTTGCGTAAAAATCTCTCCATTCCTGATCACATCCTTTGAGAAGGCGCATCGGAATAATTGTGAAATGCTTGAAGTCATCGTTTTCGAGTTTTTCACATAAATCTGGTATTCCTTGTCTTAAGTGGTCTAGTTGTTCTTGAGAAAATTGATCGATCTTGGTTCTAAGAATGATTTCCATAAAGTTACATGCTTGATACTTTACTAACGAGTTTTTATTTGATCGTAAAATTTCTTCTAGTTGAAAATAGAACGAAACAGGGTCTTCCATGAGCTCATTATATATATTTAGAGCATTTTCTTGCTGACTCTCTTCCCCTTTATTAACAAGTGTGATCAATAATTCGACTTTAGAACTCATTTTGTTTCTTTTTTTTCTTTACACGATACACTTTTGAAAAATTATCGGCGTGAAGTTAATCATTAAACACGAATTAAGGATGTCAATTTGGAAGAAAAGTGAAAAAATTCCTAAAATGCTAAAAATGAATTGTCCAAACGTACTTTTTTATCTCATTTTTTTTGATTTTGAAAAAAATTTGGAGAGAAGAACTCTTCGTTTTTGAATTTTGTCACGATGGTTTTAAAGTATATTAGACACATGTATTGATATTACTATTTTTGTATATTTTGAGAGAAAATCCCTAAAAAGTGAGAAAATCTGAGACGGTTTGAGAAAATATATAAACTATTGAAAATTTGAATTAAACTTCTAATTTGGAAAAAAGAAATTTGGAGAGAAGAAAATTCAAAAATCGAGATTTAGACTCAGTATCAAATGGAGAACAAAATGTTTCTTCATATGAAGGAAAAAAATGTTCTTGAGAAGAAATAGAGTTTTTAAAATTTTATTGTATGTAAAAAAAAAAAAAAAAAAAAAAAAAAAAAAAAGGTAGTGGGGCTTCCAGGCACTTCGTGCCTTCTAGCCCCGAAGATGTTTAGTATAAATGAAGTTTAGAGGACATACATGACTGTGAGTTTTATTTACGACAAGATAGAATATGAGAGAGGTCCTATAAACCGGACAAGTAAGGGTCATATAAACATCTGTCATTTTACTCAGAATTTTATACAGAATTCAATAAAAATATATTTTAGGGTAGAAGGGTATATCTACCCCGTTTTCTACCCTCATTTCTACCCTCTTGAATTTTCATGAAATTTACACCAAAAAATATATTTTAGGGTAGAAGGGTATATCTACCCCGTTTTCTACCCTCATTTCTACCCTCTTGAATTTTCATGAAATTTACACCAAAAATATACTACTAGGGTCATTTACGAAGAAATCTCAACAAAGTCTTTACGATGAAGTCTTGACAAAGTCTTTACGAAGAAGTCTCAACAAAGTCTTTACGAAGAAGTCTCAACAAAGTCTTTACGAAGAAGTCTTAACAAAGTCTTTACGAAGAAGTCTTGACAAAGTCTTTACGAAGAAATTCATGAAAATTCAAGAGGGTAGAAAAGAGGGTAGAAAACGGGGTAGATATACCCTTCTACCCTAAAATATATTTTTGGGTCATTTACACTCATTTACGAAGAAGTCTCAACAAAGTCTTTACGAAGAAGTCACAATAAAACATCTGTCAAAAGCCGCTTTTCTGTCACTTTTCAGGAAAAAACATTTTTATTATATATATAAAATGAATTTTACAAAACCACCGTTACCCTTCTTTGGAAATAAGAGTAGATGTAAAGATATTCTATTGAGAGAACTTAAGAAACTACCGAATGGTCTAACATTTGTAGACTTGTTCGGTGGAAGTTTCTATATATCTCATTTGTGCCATACAATATTTCCTGACTCAAAGATTATATGCAATGACTTCGACAACTATATGAACCGTCTCAAACATATACCAGACACAAACAAAATATTGAAAGAGTTAAAAGAAAAGATACCTATAGGTAAGATGGAACGTATACCATTAGATAAGAAAAATACTGTCAGAGAGGTTTTGAAAAAAGCAGAGTATATTGACTGGGATAGTATATCTTCTAGACTATTGTATAGTGGTTCTATAAGAGTTCATGACATTGAAACACTTATGTCAAAAGTTTTATATCTTAACTATACAAATGTTTTCAAAGAGGACATAGAAAAATATATTGAGGGTATAGAGTTTGTGAGATGTCGTTGGACAGAGTTGTATGAAAAATATAAAGACAAGGAAAATGTTTTCTTTATAGTAGACCCGCCGTTCTATAACACATATGATTTTCAATACCAAGTAGACTGGACTTTGAGAGACTCTTTAGAAACTTTAGACGTTTTACATAACCATCCATGCTTTTACTTTACATCCGATAAAAGTGGTTTGGAAAGTGTCATGAGATGGTTAGAGGACATACATGACTATGAGTTTAGATACGATAAGATAGAATATGAGAGAGGTCCTATAAACCGGAAAAAGTGTCATAACAAAGAAATTTTACTAGTAAGTAAATGTGGTTTGAAATAGGACTACTTGTTTTAGGTTTTTTCCATTGTGTCATTTACTTATTTGACGTGGCAGAAAGATATAGAGAATATGAAGATGAACCAATACCAGCAAATGTTCAGCATATGTACTCGTAAGAGATATTTTTATCTAATATTAAATGGACGCACAGAACTTAGCGAATGCACAGCAACCTGGACAACCAAACCCAGAGAATATTCCAAATGAAGTTAGAATACAAACTGCAATGGCAAACTATGGTCAAGTGCCAACAGATGTACAAATGCAAACTGCCATGTCAAATGACGCTGCGTTAGGTTTGCCACCATGGTATGCAAATATGAGATGGAAAGAGTTTTATACAAACCCTGAAGTGGGATATAAACAACTCTATGCAGATGACGCGAACACAGGAGTTGACCCAGAGTATGTTTTCTACCAGAGGAGAAATAGAATGTATGAGCTCCAGTTAAAGAATGCTATGGAACTCAGAAGGAAACGTAAGAGACTAGGTGGACATTAGATTTTTACATATAGTAAAATGGGTTTCTTTGGAAGAATAGGAAACTTCTTTCGAAATGTTGGAAGAGGTATATGGAATGGAATAAAATCTGTCGGAAGAGGAATTTGGAACGGAGTCAAAAATATTGGCAAAAGAGTAGGTCAGTTCGTTGGTATTATACCTAAAGACCCTGAACCAGAAGAACAAGCTCCTGTAATACAACAGCCTGAACCTGCACCACAGTCAAGTTGGCAACCACAACCGGTATATTAAAAAGTTATATTTTTACCGTTCGATAGTAGTTGTATATGAAACTAAGTTCTAAGTAAAACGCGTGGTATAATGGAATTATTCTCTTTCTTCCATCTGTAGTAAACCATACTTGAAAGTCTGAAATACTTCCACTTGGTGGTTCGTATAGCTTTGTAGGTTTTTCGTAAAAGTCATTTGCCAAGCATAAAAAAGAGTTTTGTGCACCAGAAAATGAAGCATGAACTATAATAGCGTCAGAGTCGAAAACATTTTCATATGTTCCATTAGGGTTTGAGACTTCATAATAGTCCGGGTGTACTGGATACCATGCAGGCTGATTTAACATCCTCAAAAATCTATGCCATGCCAAGTTGTTATATTTTGTAGAAATATAAACGTTTTCTCCAAGGTCTTCTATTTTATTGAATTTAACAGTTGCATTTTTCCTGTCATATATAATATCGAGATGGTACTCTCCTTCGTCAATGTTATACTGGTTTGCATATTCGATATAGATGTCGTTTATTTTTTCTTGAAAAGCTTGAAGAGTTGTTTCTAAGTTTACAAGCAAATTCACTTGTAAAAGTTTTCCCTGTTCAAATTTCTCATACGTACGTTTTTCTTTGTTATAGTATCGAACTTCAAAAGCGACCGTAAATGGGAAACCATGTATGGCTTCTGAAATGAACTTCATTCTACGAAAGCCAATAGCTTTTGTGACGGATGGGTCTCTTAACCATCTTAACGGGTAGTCAAAACGATAGCCTTCATGCTTTACGGTCTCTGTCTCAAACTTTTGACCTACGTTAGTAAAAAGTTCATCTAATGGTTTAGTTGTAGCAACTCTTGAATTTTCTTTTTCTATTGAAAGCATATTTTATCTAGAATAAAAATGTCGAAAGAAACAGCGTCTATGAGAGAAATACAACACAACCGACAACTCATTTTGCAAGCTCTAAATAAGAACACAACAAACTTTTCAAACTATTCTAAGATATCTGAGTCATTGAAAGAAGGAAACTTAAAACTGACATTAAACCCAATGACAGACGAGTTTCTGTTTCAAGACAGTAAGAACCATACTGTCTGTATAAATCCAACAAAAGGAACTTTAAACGAGAAACCTATATCTGAACTTCTTTTGAAAGCAGATGTTGGCAACAAAGCTGACAAAGAATATGTCATTGAAAAAGTTCAAGAAGAACATGACAGAGCAGATGCAACATATGCAACGAAAGAACATACTCATCCTGAACTAGCAGACAAAACATATGTTGACAATAAAATGTCAAGTGAAGTGACAAGAGCTGACAAAGAATATTCTAAAAAGACTCATACACATACCATTGCAAATATTACAAACTTACAAGAGACCTTAAACAGGAAAAGTGACGTTGGACATACACATACCATTGCAAATATTACAAACTTACAAGAAACCTTAAACAGGAAAAGTGACGTTGGACATACACATACCATTGCAAATATTACAAACTTACAAGAAAAGTTAGATGGCAAAGCTGACAAGAACCATACACATACCATTGCAAATATTACAAACTTACAAGAAACCTTAAACAGGAAAAGTGACGTTGGACATACACATACAAGTTTTACAACTTTTACAGCAGATGATATTACACTAAACACAACCTTGCCAAGTAAAGCTCCAACAATACCACCGGCAACAAGTCTTGTAGATACTTTGATATCTAATGACAATAGTATTATACATCTAAGACAGGAACTCAATGTGCTTAAACAAATTTTGCCGAATCTTATTTACCCGGTTGGCTCATTGTATGTTCAATGAACTCTACCAAACCAGAAGTAGTACTTGGTTTTGGAACTTGGACTCAAATAGTCGACAGGTTTTTGTATTGTGCAAACTCTTCAAAGGAAACAGGTGGAAGTAAAACGATTTCAGGTGAAAACTTACCTGCGCATAGTCACTACGTAGATTTAACTACATCTCTAGAAGGTTGGCATAAGCATAGATATTGGGATTGGTCAAGAATGACAAAAGGTAAAGGATATGATGTTAAAGACGACGTTGATTTTGCTATAAATTGTTACTGGGATGACACTCAGGGAGGAGGAAGCCATACACATCGCGTTTCAGGGTATACGCAAACAACGGGACAAAGTAAAGACTACATGCCACCTTACATGACAGTTTACGCATGTATAGAAATGCTTAGTCGTCATTTTCAACTTCTTTAGCATATTCGTCAGGAGTTGTCTTATATTTGTTAGGAACTGTCTTTGAAAGTATACCACCTTGAACTTTGACAAGTTTGAAACGAGGTCTGACAATAGTAGTTTTATCTTCTGCTTGCAGTCTGTACATTTTGCCATGTTTGCCTAAAACTTCATAATATTCTCTTGTATACTTTCTTCTATTTTTACGAAACACGAATGCGAGTACCTGTCGAGTTCCCATTGTTGTCATAGTCAATAGTATTTTCATATGGGTCGCGTTTAGGTATTTCTATTTTTACTTTGTCACCTTTCTTAAGTTTGAAGCCTGGCATTCTTTCTTGTTTGTCTCTTTTGACTAAACTATTAAATATATAGTCTTTCTCTAAGTCAGGGTTGTTTTTCATTTCTTCGGGGAGTGGTTTCCCAAACCTTTTTGTTTACGGCTATTGTAAATATTTAAAACTTGTCTCATCTTTGCCATGGAGAAGTGTCTGTACTTGTCGTCATATGACATTTCATTTGCTTCACCACCTTGTGGTTGGTTTAAGTCTCTTAAGATTTTTATACAACTGTCAATGACACCAAGAGCAGAATGGTTTTTGGTCGACAATGAAATATTGGTTTACATTTTTTGAACGCAGATAGTTTTAATATCGTCTGATTTGAAAGAACTTTCACAGTCAGATGTCAGTTTTGTTGGATGGTATTTGTCAACGAATATTGTCAAAGCAGTTTTCACATCTAAAATATTTTTGGACTGTAATGGTATGGCTTCACAGTATCTTGTGTTTTGACCGACAAATATTAGCCAGTATGGTGGTCCATCTTCTCTATACCTCGGAATGTTTTCCAAGATATCCATAAACCAAGCATTGGTGTTGAACTAAAGATTTTTTATCATGAGTGCTTTCTTTGTCGCTTTAGAAACATAGGGGTCCTTGTTTGGATTCGTCATTTTTACCCTATAAGAAATGGGTTTATTTGGCGCATTAGCAGGAGTCGCATCTAGATTTTTACCCGCAGTGGGAACAATAGCCAGAGGTGCATTTGGAATTGGAAGGAAGATTTTGAGTACATTAGGTATACTGAAAGAGAAAGCACAACCTATTATACAAACTGTACAGAAAGGTTGGGAGGTAGCACGAGATGCAGCAAATCTTATTCCAAATCCTGAAACAAGAGGAAAAGTTCAAGGATGGATGGACAATGTAGGAAGACAAGCAGGAAACTACTATAACAAAGCAAATGACTACTATAACCAAGCAGGACACTATATGGACCAAGGTGAAAGATTCTTTAACAGAGGATATAACCATGCACAACAGTGGGTAAACAACAACCAACCTCAACCGCCTCAAACGTGGGGAATGTAAATTTTTTTACTGAGATGAAATGAACAATACAGCATTGAGACAAATGGGTTCAAGATGGATTTGTCGACTTCCAGCAGTTACACAACCACGTGTTTGTCAAGTCCTCCCTATACCTCAGGAAGTTTTAGACCGACTTAAAAAACCTAAACAACCAGTTGAAAACAAAACAAACTAAAATTTTTTACTGAGATGAAATGACGAAGAAGTTGAAACGGTAGATTTGACACCACAAACAAAAAGTTCAGAACCATTGTCAAAACCTGTCAAAGAACTTACAGATGAAGAGAAAAATTCAATAATAGAAAGTGCCAGGTCTGGAAATACAAACCCTAACTACAAAGTCACTTTTCATAGAAATGGAACGGCTAGTATCTCAAAAAAGAAACAGACTCTCACAAATAAAATATTGAAGTCTGAAGGAACTAAAGAGACAGCAGATGGGAAAGTATACTTCACTGACCAACAGTTCATTATAGAACATCTCATTGACTTAGAGTCGAAATATTCTAAACTTTACAACAAACACAAAAAGTTGAAAGGAAAACAAAAACAAATGGCATATGATATTTACGAAGATGTTGACGACACAACCATACCTGCAAGTGAGGTAAAGTCAAAGGAACCGAAAAGTGACGAAAAACCGATAGAAGAAGAAAAACCAAAAACTGAAGATAAACCAAAACCAAAGTTTAGTTTCCAAACTAAACCAAGTCAACCTTCATTAGCTGGTATGGGTTGGCGTCAAAGGCTTCTGGTAGCTGGTGGTTATGTTAAGTAAAGGAAAAAACATTTTTTCAAAAATATATTTTTTTATTTTATTTGAAATGTACGCTGAGTTTGTTGGAGTAGACCGTTGGGAAACTTGTTTGTTAGATGAGAAATATGAAATTCACTGTTGTGAGTCATTTGAAGTCAGAAACAAAAAGACAAAAAGAGTTTTAAGCGAATGTGAGCGAAATGACGGATATGCTAGGATGAGGATTGGTGGGAAATGCTATTTTAAACATATTGTCATTGCAACTCATTTTATACCGAACCCTAACAATTTACCTTTTGTAGACCATATAAACCGTATAAGAAACGACAATAGACTTGAAAACTTACGCTGGGTCACTTGTTCTGAAAACAATAAGAACAGAGGCAAATTTGGAGATATAGTATTCGAATTTGTCGACGAACTAGAAGATGAAGCAATTGAAATTACAGACTATGGTAAGCATACGTTTGAGTTTTACTACTATAGCGAAGAACAAGACTCTTTCTACTTTTATACCGGCGTAAACTATAGAAAATTACAAGTATATTTTACTAAGGATGGCTATGCTTATGTAAACGCTAGAGATACAGATGGAAAATACGTTCGAATACTTCTTAACAAATTCAAGAAGCTATATGGCATACCATTTTAAAAAAAACATTTTTTTATTTTTATAAAAATGCCCTCGCATAGAATGGATAGAAGGTCTGCTAGAATAAAAGCAGAGTTGCAAAGATATGGTTGGAAAGTTTCAAAGAAGTTTAAATATAGGAAGGGAAAGCCAATAAAAGTCTATGACAAACTGGCTGGTCTGACCTACGAAATGGACCTTGAAACAGCACGCGCCAATTATCCAAACAGACTAGAGAGGTTAGAGGAAGAGCGTCTTATGAACATGCCTTTCGATGTTAGTGAGCCTCAGGTTGAAGGACAAGACGGCTTTGCCAGATTCTACTGGAAACATGACGAACAATTGCATCCTTTGAGAAGGAAAAAAGGAAAAGGTGAAGACACACATGCTCCCATGGAAAGAACAAGATATGCATATGAAAAGTACCGTGAAGTTAGAAGTAAAATTACATCTGGTCGAACCTTTACAGTAAACTTTGACGAAGGAAAGAACAAAGAAGGCTTCATGGGAGTACTTGCTGCCATTCAAGACGGAAATAAGAAAGGATACAATCTCAGACTAACAGTAAAAGATTTAGATGGTCATATATACTATGCAAATGGCAATGAACAAACAGCCGCAAAACTTCTTGACGCTTTCAAGACTACAAAGAGAGAACAAATGTTTGACTCCGACTCAGACATTTTGAATGCAATTGAAGGAATTGTAAGCGTGAAGTTCGAATGGTACCAACCTAACCCTCAAGCAGTCAGACAACATGTTTGTTAGATGAGAAATATGAAATGGCATACCATTTTAAAACATTTTTTAAAACAGTATATTTTTACATATATTAAATGTTTCAGGTTGAAAAACAAAGAACAAAAGTAGTAGATACAAAACCGTTAGACTATATCTTTACAAATGCTGGTAGGACTATTTCAGATGAAGAAATTTCATCCCGAACCACCTAGTAACAGTTTCTCTGACTTTCAAGTTTGGTTCACAACAAACGGTGTGCAGCATATTATTCCATTATACTACGACTTTTATCTCGAATTGTCTTTCATATACAACTACGGAAAAGTGCTGAAAAAGTATTGAAAAATATATTTTAGGGTAGATGGGTATATCTAACCTCTTTTCTAACCTCTTTTCTACCCTCTTGAATTTTCATGAATTTTGTGCTGAATTCGACAAAAATGAGTTTTTGGTTGAAAGAATACGGTGGAGCCAAAAGTGGCTCGACCTCAAAACAAGCATTTTGTGAAGAATATACCAACCCGCGGAAAACGGCGGGTTGCTTTTTATACAAAGTTCATGCAGGAATTCCGGATGAAATCAAACAGGTTAGAGGAATGTATGTAGACCCAAGACTCGTAAACTATATTGCAATGTGGGCTTCTCCAAAATATTGTATAGCAGTTGGAAAAATTATGGACTCCATAGACAAGAAAGTTCATGAGAAATTAGATGAAGAAGAACTTGAAGATACAGTAGAGAATGCAAAACCTTTGTTTGAAGAAGAAGTTGGAAAAATGTGCTTAAACAAATAGAACATGAACGTGAGATATGTTCTGGTTATAGAGATTCTCCATACGAACTAGACCAATGGGAACAAGAAGATTTAAAGAGAGAATTTAGAGAATATGAACTCGCTAAAATTTCATTAGAAGCTGCAGAAAAGAAGTTAAAAGTTTGGGGTCGTTTTGTACAAAAATATTGTGAGTAAATGAACCATTTTTTTTTCGACAAAAATATATTTTAGGGTAGAAGGGTATATCTACCCCGTTTTCTACCCTCTTTTCTACCCTCGTAGAAAACACACAAAACTCTTGAATTTTGTTGCTGAATTCAATAAAAATATAATTTAGGGTAGAAGGGTATATCTACCCTCTTTTCTACCCTCTTTTCTACCCTCTTGAATTTGTCATGAGTTTTCCCGAAATAAAAAATAAAGTTGGTTTTTTTAAAAAAATATTTTTTTATTTTTATTGTAAGAACATGTTAGCAACAACAGCACCAAACTCGTTAGTCATGAACCCAACTTCAATGTTAGTAGAAATGAAAAGCTTCATTCCTTCTTCATATACTTTCGAAACAGAAATCCAGAAGATAAAGCAAGAACTTCTCCAAGGAGATTTAGACTGTAGTGCAAAAGATGAAACAAATGAAGAATATCTTTATGAAATGCAGGATATTATTGACCATCTACCTAAACTTCCTGAAATCCAACAACAAAAACTCACTATTCCTGAATTCGACGAAATAGAAGTCAAAGCAACTGACTCAGTAGAAATAAAGAAGTTCATACGAAAGGTAAACTATGAGTTTCTTGGATTTCATTGCAACCACAAAGTCATGGACAAAGATTGCGATATGGTATATAAGAACATCTCTGACATATACAAATCTGAAGAATTTAAGACCTACGACAACTTTGTTTCGTTAGTTGCAAAATGTGTATGGCAGATAAGAGATAAAGATAGAAGAGGTAAGATATGGAATGAACAGATAAAACCCGCAACTTTTGAGTTAAAGAAAACCATTGACGCCTTAGTCATACTAGCAGGTAAGGTTTCAGAATATAACGCAAAAATGAACCCGCAATGTTCTAAATGTAAAGCAGCAATTAGGAAATATAACTACTCCGTCAAAGAGATAGAACGTATGCGAAACGACTATGCTGACTTAAAGAGGGAGGCAGAGAAACCAGCAGAAGATAAAATGGACATGTTGACATTTCTGAACAAAAACTATCCAACAGCAGAAGATTTCCTTCTATCTGACGTCAAGAAGAAATATAAAGAGACTTTCGGCATAGTTAAAACATTCGATATCCTCAGCGAAGAAATAGAAGCTACAAAACTGTTTAGAGTCTCACGAATTCATAACGTTTACCATGTAAAACGCTTATAAAATAACTGGGGTAGAAATGAGGGTAGAAAACGGGGTAGATATACCCTTCTACCCTAAAATATATTTTTGTCTGATTTACGCTCATTACGAAGAAGTCTTGACAAAACATTTACGAAGAAGTCTTGACAAAACATTTACGTTCATGTTTGACAAAACATGTACGATGAAATCATGAAAATTCAAGAGGGTAGAAATGAGGGTAGAAAACGGGGTAGATATACCCTTCTACCCTAAAATATATTTTTGCTGAAAAAAATGACCAAATTTCATGAATTTCCTTAAGATAGAAAATAAAAGCTAGTTTTTTTAAAATATTTTTTTTTATTTTGTATGTAAGAACAGAAAATGTTAAACATTGAGTTTGAAACAGTTAGAAAGATAGACAATGACACCAAAATGGTTAGAATATGTGATTTAAACGTAAGATACTCAAAGAAATACAAGAAATATTCTTTGTCAGACATTTTATCTCCATTTGGAAAGAGACCGAAGGACTGGGTTAAAATTGCTTCTACTCAGAAATTTTTGACAAGAAATCCTGAGCTTTTGATATCGGTAGCATTTCATGGAACAAGAGCATATCTTATAGACAAAAGTCTTATACCAATAGTTTTGTTATGGTTAGACCCAGTTGTTGGATATAATTTCATAACATATGGTTCATTCGATACGGAACGTTGCAGTGAAGGCTTACTTTACATCGTTCAGAAACCGAAAGACTTCAATACAAAGAGATATAAGATAGGAAGAACATTTAATATAACTAAAAGATATGACTCTACAGTCAATAGAGTTAAGGTTGTGTTTGTTAACGATATGAGAGCTGCAGAAACAGAACTGCTTGAAAAGTTTGAGAAAATGTATGGTGCTCCCACGAAAGGTAAAGAAACGTTTGAAGTAGATGAGATCGACAAAGCTATAAAATTATTTGACGAAGTTGCTGAAAAATACATGTAAAGCGTTTATTTTTGGTCTTTTATACAAGATAGAAAATAACGCTAATTTTATTTTTTTTTATTTTTTTATCCGGAATATAAAGACAGATATGTCAACAACAGAGAACACAACAACTGCTATCGTTCATGAAGCTATAAATGAAGAATATGAGTGGGTTCAGTTTAACAAACAACTCCGTCTCATTCGTTCGGTCAAAGACGATATGTACCAAATGCAAAGTATTTTGACAGCATGTTTTGCACCAGATACTAAGGTTCCTAAAGACTGGTTTAGGAACCAAAGCACTATTGAACTATTAAATGAAGCACAGCGAGACAGACTTTTTTCTGAAAATCGTGAAGAACAGCGAGTGGGAGAAAAACCCCAGTCGCCAAAACTCTATGAAAATCGTGAAGAACAGCGAGTGGGAGAAAAACCCCAGTCGCCAAAACTCTATGAAAATCGTGAAAAATTGCCAAATGGTTTGAGAGGTTGGTATGTACATAGACTTCTTGTAAATAATGTGGCACAATGGGCTTCAGCTCGCTATTCATGGTATGTCTGTAAACTTCTTGACGAACTTCATAGACAAGAACGTGAAGAGCTAGAGAACAAGCTTGAAGCAAAAGACAAAAACATACAGAAAAGAATACCACGTTCGGTACCAAAAGGAAAGGAAAAGAACTATAAGTATATGATTTACACTGAAGAGATGGAAAATGAAGAAGACAGAGATATGGTTATGTTGCATTTAGTCAGAAGAAACAACAAAAGCTTTTACGACCTTGCTAAGATTTACAAATCTGACAGAAATTGGTTCTATCGCGAAAACTTACCGATTTCAATGACCCCAAATGAAGATGTGAAACAAATAGTTCAAGATACGTTACCTCAAACACACTATGATATGAAAGGTTGTACAATACTTACCTTCAAAGAAGATTTGCCGCTACTGAAAGAAAAAATAACAGAGTATTTTGACAACTTCAAAGAGGAAGAGTAAATGAACCATTTATTTTTGGTCTTGACTTCAGATGGCTCAGGTAGCTCTAGATGGTAAATTGTCTTGTCAAATCCTTCTGGCATTCCGAGTCCTTCCTTCCGACAGAAAAAGTCCTTCCATCCGACATTCCGAGTCCTTCCTTCTGGCATTCCGAGTCCTTCCTTCCAACAAGAAAAAAATTTCCCGACAACTGGAAAAAAATTTCCTGACAACTGGAAAAAAATTTCCTGTTGTTCGTCCGTAAACCATTCAAATTTTCGAAAATTGAGAACTTTTTGGTCGAACTTCAGAAAAAGTTTTTCCTTCCGACAGAAAAAGTTTTTCCTTCCGACATTCCGAGTCCTTCCTTCCGACATTCCGAGTCCTTCCTTCCGACATTCCGAGTCCTTCCTTCCGACAGAAAAAGTCCTTCCTTCCGACAGGACACAAACAGATGACTGACGTACCACCAACCGAGTCCATTCCCAAGCCAGAGGAACCTAAAGCACCAGCACCACAACAGACTAAGACTAAACACTTACATTTTTACGCTTGACTTTTTACAATTTGAACTTTGTTTGCGTAGATATGAATTCTGAAAGAAGTATGAGGGTCTTGTATGACTTTGTACTTCTCCCATAGTTCATGTCTGTCAAACTTACCTGCCATGGACTCTTTCATAAGTTCCATGAAATCGTCTTCGGACAATCCAGGGAAAAGTATGATATCAGTAAGTATTCTTTTAACATCCTTACTTAAACTCTTTGCTGTCTGTACACAAATGACAACTGAAATGTTAAAGTGTCTGAGCTTCTTAAGAATTCGACACATGTCTTGTTCTCTGTTCTTTAACAAAGGATGAGAAGCAAAGTCATCTAAGATAAGAAGACATCTATGAGGGTACGTTTTCCAATCGTAAGATTGCAATTTCTTCGAAATGTATTCTATCTCTTTCTGTTTGTTTCTGAAGTGTTTCTTCTCTAATATTCTCTGCATTTCCTCATTTGGGTCTTTAAACTTAGAATTGACATACTCATTTATAGCATTGTACTTCAAAACTCTTCTTTGGTACTTCTTTATCCAATCCAACAACTCAGAGTCTTTTATACATACTAATTTTGACTTCTTTATAATATCTTTGAACGAATTGACGGTTTGGTCAAATTGACCAGAAGTACTACAAATGACTACTAACTCATAGAATGGGTTCTTCTCATCTAGTTCTTGTTGTTGTGCAGCCATTTTAAGATAAGTGAAAGTCTTGCCCGACCCAGGTGGTGCAATTAGACCTGTTATACCATTCTGAGCAAATAAGAACTTGTCATGTATAGGCTTTATCTGAGCATTTTCTAACTTCCTCTTGTTCTTGTTTAAAACATTCTCAAATTTCTTGTCAATGTCAGCAAACTTTTTTTCTAACATATTTTTAGAAAATTAAAAATTTTATCTTTTAGGAAATGTCTAGCGATTTCGCTATCTATATTCGAGACAAGCTTTTCGACAGCAAAACATCTGTAGACCATAAAATCTTACATAGTGTAAACAAGAAAGGTGAATTTGTTCTAAAGTTCTGTTTCTGGGAATATGACAAGAACCATAAAACATTAAGCAGAGCAGTCTTCAAATTTGTCAATGACAGACTTGTTGACAGAGATGACGCCGATTGGAAAGATGAAGTCCAACAAAAGTTCTTAGAATGCAAAGAAGACACATGCGCTGTTCTTGAAAATGAAATAGAAAACAGAATAGAAGAGCTATTAAAGGACAAAGACCTTTTACATAAATATGGTTGCGCCAAATTTGACATAACTCCACCAGAGAAGAAGAAGAAGAGAGAAAAGAAAGAAAAGAAAGTAGAAGAAGAGAAAAAAGAACCTGAACCAGTTCCAGAGAAAAAGAAATTTGACATGTAAAAATAAAATTTTATTTTTAGAACATTTCTGGGTCAATGTCAATGTTCTCTTCCTCTTTAGGAGCAAACACTGGCTTAGACTCTAAAATCTTTTTACCCAATTTACCTTGAACTTCAACTATCTTAGACTCATAATATTCATAGTCGTCTGCTTTCTTTGGTTCATAAGGTATAACAAGTTTGTATGCTTTGCCTTCTTTAAGGTTTGAGAACCTTCTGTCAAAATTTTCTTTGACTGCTAACAAACCTTCTATGTCTAAGTCTTCAAATTTCGCACCATTTTTAGTCACAATAGCAAACTTAACCGGTTCGATGTTCCAAACTTTGTCAAATGTAGACTTTTCAAAATGGTAGAAGTAAACATTCAAATAAGCGAATGGGTCTAGTTCTTCTTTAAGTCCTGACATGTACTTGTTTACTGAGATGAATTTTGCCATCTTTTCTATCGGATAAAAAAAATATTTTTTTTTAAAATTTACTCAGAAAAATTTTTCTTTGTATATACGCCGTTCTGAACATCTAAAAGATTTTTGACATTTGCCAAGAATGTTCGTTTAGATGCTGTCATATAACCATACTCTTGACAATATTGTTTATACGAGTCGTACAAAGACCTTTCATCTAAACACTCAAAGTTAGTCTCATCTATAAACAGTTCATATACACTCTTGTTTGCTTCTAACAATGTTTGTCTTTCTTCGGTATGTGGAATTTGTCTTGGATTGAACTTAGAAATATCTAATGTCATAAAATATGAGAACAAGTGGTTGTAAAAGTTAGGTGTCAAAGTTTTGCTAAGTCGTCAAAATATTCTGTATCTTGCATATGAGAATCTGACGTTCTGACAACTACATATCTTCTGTCAGAACTTTCTAACTTCATCGGAACAGCGTTGTTTGAAACCATGACGAAGTTTGCAACATTTTCACAAACTCTTTGGTCTTTATATTTTCTTTCAACAACTCCAACTTTGTCTGTTATAAGACTCTTCAAAGCATCTGAGTTCAAAACTTTTGTTGTATCTATACTTTGAAGTTCGTTACATACTATAAGTTTCATATTCTCTATTGAAGAGTTAAATTTACCGCAGATGTTTTCTAAGTTTGTCATATTAGGGTTCGAATAGCCCTCTAACAGTTTGCACAAAATATCTGTAAAGAAAGTGTTCTTACCAGTTCCTTGTTTCCAATTATGATGAGAGCAGTTTCATTCTTAGCACTTGGATGTTGTAAGATGTTTGCAAACCAACATAAGATATACTCATAGACTCTTTCGTTTCCATTGCATATAATTTCTTTGACATGGTCTAACCAAGCTTCTATAACATTTTCTTTCCATTCTACTTGTTCGTATTTATATCCAGTGAAGATAGAATAGAAGTTTGGAGATGGTGTATAGAACTTTATACCTCGAACTGAAAAATCTTCTAACTTTGACAATAAGATATCCCAAGCATCTAACATCTTCATGCCAACTTGTACGACTTTTATTTTCTTAAGTTTTTGTCTACATTCTTGTTCTGAAACTATTGTCGCTCTTGGTTTGTTAAAGACAACATCCCATTCTTTCATGACATAACATTCTGGGGCAGAGTCAACATAAATGACTAAACGTTTCAAATTCTCGACTGCTTTGTTATAGTCTCTAAATGGACACATATTTCTGAAGGCTTGGAAGTCATAAAAATCTGAAACGTCTATTCTGTACATTTTTATAAAAATAAAAAAAAATATTTTTTTATTCTTGACTTTGTTGTTGCATTTGTTCCATTTGTTCCATTTGTTGTTCTTGAGCTATTTGTTGTTGAAGTTGTTCTTGTAGTACAATACTTTCACCAGTTGCATCTTCCAATTCGAAACTTTCTGCCGTCATTGACAAATACATAGGACATAAAAGTTTTACAGGAACAAAGTTTGCGTCAACTAAGGTTAAGTTTATGTTTGCTAAAGTGTTTGAGTTTACTAAAGCTGAAAACTCTGCATTCGAATGAACAATAGGCAAACCAGCAGAGAATGTGTTGTTTATACGCATGAGTATCTTTTGGTCATAGTAGTTTCTGTCGACATTCGAATAGCACTTTGAACCTAAGTTTGAAACAATATATAAAATAGGTGTGCTTAAAGTCAATGGAACAGATAGACCTTGTATGACACCTTTTCCTGTTATAGGAAACTGTTGGTAGTAAAAACCAGATATAAGTTTTGTATTATAGCTCATATCGTTTATACTAAACTCAGTCGGACATCCAAACATAATGAAACCTGCTCTAGTTGCAGCACATGTTACATCCGTCCTTAAAGTATTAAATAAGTCAACAAAACCTGTTGGTGGTATATCTGAGTAAGTATCTTCAAAGAAGTATTTTTTACCATTCACAACAACAAAGTCTTCTGGTGTCAAAAGAGCAAAACAGGCTTTAGTCGTCATTGTGTTTAAAGTTAGTTTACAATACCGTCCTTGAGGACTTTGTAAGTTTGTTGTTATAGAATTATATGACTCAGGGTTTTTAGTCGTAATAGTATAAACCACTATGTCTTCTGCCATTTACTTAGCAAACAAACTTTAATGAAATGTTGTGGTCGTCAAATATTTTTATGACGTCTGGGAAACTATATTTTAAGTTCAACGTTTCACCTCCTTTCATAACGTATATCTTGTCAATGACATTATATGAAACACCACAGCAAGCAATGTCGGGTTCTATTTCTTTGATGTTTATATCGTCTGCCTCTGTCAAAAGTTTCAATAGTTCTTTCAAAATTTCATGAGGTGCGATGACATATGAGTTCACTTTTACAGGTTGTGCTCAACCAAGTTTAACATTATACCCAAAGCCTGACAAATCTTCTCCTGAGTTTTAAGTTTGTCTTTAAGTTGTTGGTAGTCGTTTCGAATATCTGCAACAGAACTTAAGTCTCTGCTAACTTCAGGATATGTTGGTTGTTCTTTTACAGGAACTATTGTTATACCATCTTCGTCTTCGTATGGTTTCCCCACTTCAACATCTCTTTCTTTGACATTGACAACAACACTTTGACTGTTTGTTTGAGTTGGTGAATTTAACTTCACATCTGCCACCGCCATTAAACCTTTTGAAACACTTACGCTTCTATTTTTCGGAAATGACATTTTACTTAGAATAAAAAGATGGACGTATTTGAGTATCTCTTCGAATTGAAGCAAAACAAAGTTTACACACACAAACAATACAAGTTCATTGACAGAGTAGTTCTTTATACAAACAATGGAAAATGTTATAGAATAGCAGTCTTTGCTGAACCAAAATATTTTCATAAAGCAAAGAAAGTTGGTATAACCGAGATGGTGAAAGTTCTTGAAGCAGACAAAAATATAACAACAAAACTGACCGATATTTCTAAAGGTAAGTTTATAATACAATTTTATGTCAAAACTGGCGTACTGTCAATATTTGACGGAGAGAAGTCAGTTCAAGAACAACTTACTGACCTGCTGCCAAAATCTGCTCGATGGAAGCTGTCGTTATACCAATCTGAGGAGCCCCAGCAGGTTTCATCGAACGAATTTTCAAAAGAGCATCTTCCGTGAAAAGTGCTATTGGTTTTGTAAACTTCTTTGCTTTCAATTCATCTGGACCGTCTCTGTCACCAGTATATTGTATTTGAACTGTACCAACAGTTGAAATACCACCCATAAAGTCTTCTGAGTCAGCAAATGGAATGCCAAGCCAAAAGTTTGAACGGTCTCCATTTGTATATTGAGTTTTTTGAGCTCCTGTATGAGTCCATACTTTCACATATGGCATAATAGAACTTTGCATTTCAGGGTTAATGGTTGTTGTGAAGTTGTTGTTAAAGTTCATAGCATCTAATGTCAAGTTGTATGACCTCATATCCTCAACTGTAGAATATTCTTCTCTTGGATAGTATTTGCCATCTATGTTTATATGGTATTTAATACCAGGGTTGTAGAAGCAAGAATAGTCATTTATAGTTGTCTGAACAGTACAAACATAGTATCTGCATGTTTCATTGCAGTTGTTAAAGCAATATCTGTTCTTGCACCTGGGTCAGCACTTTGGTTTCCAACTTCACCTGCAAAGTCTTTGACAGATATTTGGTGTATAGGGAACATAAGCGGAACTGCAATATATTTGGCAGCTAAAGCATTTGAAATATCTGGGTCCAACATATAGACTGCAAGTCTGCTTTCTATTCTCTTGCATTCAAATTTTTCGCATGTGAACTTAACTGGGTCCCAAGCATCTCCAGCAGCATTGAAATAATAGTTTACTTCAGTGTTGAGGTTTGAGAAACCAAAGTCTAAGTCAACTTTGTTTTTGCAAAAGTCGGCGAATGACGTTTTATTTGTTCCCACTACTTCTGTAAGAGTGAATGGGTCTTGTGTTGGTGCAATGACTAAGTTATTTTTGCTTGGAGTAAGTTCGATAGAAATTTTTCCTGCCCAGTTTGGCAAGTATCTTAAAAACCTGAAGATGAGGAAAGATGACAAAGGAACTCTAAGTTTCAATTTTACTTTGGTTACTGCTGCTGCAGTTTGTCCAGAAAGGTTAACATAAACTCCTGGAACGTTAGGGTCAAGTCTTCTTATTTTCTCAATAGTTGCATACTGGTCTGTTTGTTCTCTAGCTTGTGGTTGTACTGAGTTTCTTAAAGCGAACCATTCATAGTTTGCCCATGTTACTGTTTGAACTAAGTCAGAGTTAGAATATATCTTATATCCCATGAAAACTTCTGGAGCATATTGGTATCCGACATAGAAAATTCCATTGCAACCTTTCTTGTCAGACAACTTGGCAGAAGGTTTTATTTCAATGTCTTGTTCCACGTATAAGAATGAGTTGTCAATAGAAATTATATGAAACCTGTCGCAAGCAATATCTACTGTTGTTGAAGAACCTTCTCCAAACTCACCTACGTTTCCATAAGAAACAGCAGTTGTATATTCGTAAGTTCCAGGAACTATTTCTGACCTTCTAATGGCATTGTCGCATTCGTTATACCATTCGGAAACATTTCCATTCATAGCATCCAAAACTGTTGGCGTTATATTCTGAGCGGCGTACATTTCATATGAGTAAAAATATAGAATAGTTGGATTTATATGTCATAATAGAACCCACGTGGACCAAGCTTTACTTTCTTCCTGACTGAGTTTTTAACTCTTCTTTTTCCTTCATTGCCCTCTGCTTGAAGTTGTTGCATCTTTGCATTATGTTCATCTAGTATGTTGCAAATTTCCCATGTCCTTTTTGCCTTTTGGCTCTGGTCGCCCATCTCAGGTAACCTATATCCTAGAAAGAGTTTGTCATAGTCTGTATTTGAGTCTTCGCGTATTGTTTGCATGACTCTTTCCTGAGTTTCCGGTTCAAGCTCTTCAAACAGTGCCTGTCCATAGGAATATGCTCGTTTCCAAATATATGTTTTTGTAGCCATTCTGGTTTTCTTTCCATGTTACCAACTATATCTTTTGTGAATGGGAAAGCTTCTACCCAATCTTTCAGTCTTGCGTCGTTTATTTCTGTAGTTGGTTTTATTTTGTCAAGGAACATGTTTTTCAATACTAACATTTCATTTGGTACTGTCCATTTGAGTTTTTCTTAAATATTCATCCCTTCTCGGTTCATTGTCTGCAAAGTAAGTTTTTATGACATTTTGTAAACTTTCGTTTGCAAGGTCATGTACAATAGGTTCTCTTCCTTCGCTGTCCATAACTTTCTTTCTAAACTCTTCACCAAATATACCATCTCTATGGTTCTGTGTAGTTCTTTGAGATAAATGTTCTAGAACGTCAGGTGTTATATTTCCATCAGCCATGTTCATTTCATACTGGTCCAAAATATCTGCATCTTTCATATCTTTCAATGGCATTAAAGCCGCGCTTAAAATACCAGCTATATCTCGTTCACCATTCAATTCCATTGCGTCTACAACTTCTTGGAATTGTGGTTGTAAGTTTATGAACCACCTATCCGGATTAGCTTTATGACCCCATCTCATTGTAGTTCCATCGTCTGCAGAAACAAAAGTAGGTTTGTTTCCATCTTGGTTAGGTTCTGAATGAACTTTAAACAATGTTTCATTTCTATATGTTTTCTTGAAATTTAACCTTTTATTTTCACCGAGTTCATCCGAAGATTGAACGTTAAATGCTCGTAAGTAAAAAGGGTTGTTGTATTTGTGTACATTTTCTTTCAGTACTTCCATTCTATGCTGAATATTTTCATCTGGTGTTGGAGTCTTTTGTATGTCGGCAAACATTTTTCGATATTCTTCTACTATGTCAGCCGAATTTTTTTTAGACTCTTGGAAATATTCCATATTCTCCGCATACTCTTGTTGAGGGTCAAGATTTTTCGGCTGTTCCAAATCTTCATCTAGTTCTGTGAAGTTAGTTTCCAAAGGAGTGACTTGTTCGTTTCCTTCAGGCTCTTCTAGCTGTTGTTGCTGAACTATTTCTTCCATGTCTGGTTGTATCTGAACTTCTTCCTGTGGAGTTTCTTGTACCTCATCTGCTGGCATTTCATATATTCCGAGACCGTTTTCAACAATTTCCCTATCTACGTCATCCGCATTCATAAGCTTTTGTTCTTTCGTTCCGTCTCTATTTTTTACGCGTTTCATGACGAAAGTTGAATTGTCATTTAGCTCTGACATCAAATATCTCGGAGTAAATTCATCCATGTCATTTGGATGATATGCTATTAAATCATATCCCTTTGCGAGCTTGTATTTTCCAGGTTTGAGATTATATCCGTTTTGGTGCTGAGCCATAAAGCTAAATAGGTTCGGGTCAGTATTTCCATCCTTGAACTTTCCAATAGCTTCTTTATATCTGTCACTAAAGTCAACAGTATCTGCGAAACCACACTCTTCTTTAAGCATTTTTAAGAATTCTTGGTTTCCTTGTTCTCTACTTCTTTTATGTCCTTGCTCTGTTTGTGGTTGTTGCTGTGCAGGGTTTTGAACTGTTGGTTGTTGTGCAGGGTTCTGAACTGTTGGTTGCTGTGCTGGTTGTGGAGGTGGTTGTTGTGCAGGGTTTTGAACTGTTGGTTGTTGTGCATGCCTGTGTCTGTGTCCATGTGACGATGTAAATGTTTTAGGTAGTCCTGGTGCAGGTGCTTCTCTTGGAGGGTTTGGTGGTATATAAGTTCCACCAGCTGGCACATATGTTCCATCTGCAGCGTAATGTCCTACCTGACTTTTCGTTCTTAAGAAAGCATTTACTAGGTCTGTTTTGGTCTGTTGTAACTCTTTTTCTTGACTTTTCACAACAGTTGCTCTAACGGCGTCATAGGCACTTTGAACTGCCTGTCTCGTTGCTGCATCTGTTATTTTCGTCATATTTTGTGCTACTTCTTTTAACTCTTTGTCGAAACCTTCAGACTTCAGTTTCTTTCCAGATGAGAAGTCGTTCACTTGTTTCACCTTACTATGAAGAGCTTCGAAGGCGTTCTTAAAGTCAGCATTTGTTAAAGCTTCATTTGAACTGTCTTCATCCGCTTGTATTTTTGTCCTTATTGACCCTATGAGTTGGGCTGCTTTAGCGTTGGCTTGGGCATCTAACCAGTCATTGTTAGCTTTTATATATTCTGCGCTTTTCATTGCCTTTTGCATGGCTGCGTCGTTATTTTTACTTTCTTGTGCTAAGTTTTCATACTGTACGGTTTGGTTTTGCAACTGTAAAAGTTTTTCTGCCTTTACATTTGCTTCAACTTCCTTTTTATACTCATCGCTATCCATATATGTCTTCAGGGCTTTTTGTTTTATCTCTTCATCTTTCAGTATTTTATATTGAGTAGTATGGTTTTTCAAATTTATGACATCTTGTTCCATTTTTGCTACTTCTGTTGCTTTTTCTGACACTTTTTTCGCAATATTCCTCTGTACTTAGTTCTTTCAGTTGTTCTTCTTTCTTCTTTTTCTCTACGTTTAACTCATTGAGTTTCTTTGTGTGTCTGTCATATTCTAGTTTCTTTTCGTTTTCACTTATTTGCTTCTGTATGTCTATGTTGACTTTTTGACATCTGTTATTTGATTTTTGAGTGAACTCAAATTCATTTGACTTTGAGGGTTATAGGCTGTTCCGTCTGCAGCTCCACCATAGCCTGCCATTTTCGCTAAAAGTGCCGCTCTTAAACCTCCACTCTGTGCACCAAGAACTCGGTTTAAAAGCATAGGATTGCTTGACATTTGTTGCAACATAGTGGGGTCATTCAGCATTTGTTGTTGCAACTGTTGTTGTGGTGTCAGTTTTACTATTGGATGTTTCAATGCTCTCTTCCTCTTACGTATATTCTTACGTAGCTTACGTGGCATTTTAAGTGAAGTTAAAAAGCGGCTTTTGACAGATGTTTTATTGAGACTTCTTCGTAAAGACTTTGTTGAGACTTCTTCGTAAATGAGTGTAAATGACCCAAAAATATATTTTAGGGTAGAAGGGTATATCTACCCCCGTTTTCTACCCTCTTTTCTACCCTCTTGAATTTTCATGAATTTCTTCGTAAAGACTTTGTCAAGACTTCTTCGTAAAGACTTTGTTGAGACTTCTTCGTAAATGAGTGTAAATGACCCAAAAATATATTTTAGGGTAGAAGGGTATATCTACCCCGTTTTCTACCCTCTTTTCTACCCTCTTGAATTTTCATGAATTTCTTCGTAAAGACTTTGTCAAGACTTCTTCGTAAAGACTTTGTTAAGACTTCTTCGTAAAGACTTTGTTGAGACTTCTTCGTAAAGACTTTGTTGAGACTTCTTCGTAAAGACTTTGTCAAGACTTCATCGTAAAGACTTTGTTGAGATTTCTTCGTAAATGACCCTAGTAGTATATTTTTGGTGTAAATTTCATGAAAATTCAAGAGGGTAGAAATGAGGGTAGAAAACGGGGTAGATATACCCTTCTACCCTAAAATATATTTTTGGTGTAAATTTCATGAAAATTCAAGAGGGTAGAAATGAGGGTAGAAAACGGGGTAGATATACCCTTCTACCCTAAAATATATTTTTATTGAATTCTGTATAAAATTCTGAGTAAAATGACAGATGTTTATATGACCCTTACTTGTCCGGTTTATAGGACCTCTCTCATATTCTATCTTGTCGTAAATAAAACTCACAGTCATGTATGTCCTCTAAACTTCATTTATACTAAACATCTTCGGGGCTAGAAGGCACGAAGTGCCTGGAAGCCCCACTACCTTTTTTTTTTTTTTTTTTTTTTTTTTTTTTTTTTTTTTTGTAATAAAATAAACAAATATTAAAATTATTTTTGGTAACAAGAAAATTCCCAACAGAAAATATTTGAGACAAAGAAAAAAGAAAATTGAAAAATATTACTCTCCTTTACATTTCTTGAGATTTTCAATTTATTTTTATGAAATTGACAATTTTATACGTTTAGATGAAAATAAGTGATTTTGCTTGAAATAAAATTATTGTTTGTTTACAGCTATCAAATAGATTTTTGCTATTTTGATTAAAATTTGTTAATCAAATTAATAATTTTTTTCTAAATATCTTAAATATCTGGATCACTCACTGATACGATGAATTAAACGATAAAAATAATACAAACTCAACTAAGTTTCCTGTCTTTCAACCAAAAAATATTATGCAATTTAAATTAAATTGTTTATTCAAATATAAAACAAAGATGAAATAATTACAGTTATCATAAACTTTATGAATAACTCTGTAATTGGTTCAGAATTTCGTAAAAATATTTTTATTAAAATCGATAAGAATATGTTTACCTACTATCATCACATATCTATAAACAAGAGTAGAGTGATTTTTATCATCGAAACTTTTTAAAAGCTGCAAGCTGGAAGTAAAAATCTTGTTTTTTTTTCTGAGTTAGTTGTAGAACTATTGATGCACGAGTTATCATTGTGATGTAGAAGGATGTCAATGCACTGACTGAAGGATATGAAGTGAATTGAATTTCATTGCATTTCAATTTGATCAAAATTTGTTGAAATTATATGAATGTGTCAACATCTGTATCACTCTCCTTCACTTCTTCCCTATTTTTTCGAGAACGAAGCTAGCTCAGCTTTCGCTGAGCGAATTGACACTTTTGATGCCCTAAACGTACATACTCTCAAATTTATCGAAAAAAATAATACTACCTAAACTCGTATATTCTTATTTTAAATATGATATTATCCTTATATTCCACACTAGAATATATTTAAATCAACTTTTAAAAAAAGTTCGAATCCTGCGCGTCTCACTTTTTAAATTTTCCAAATGGAAAATTATATTCTCCTAAAACGAAAACAATTTTCCGAATTGACATCCTTACACGAATGTATTGATTTTGTATGATTGTCGTTTTATCATTTATCAGAAGCCAGAGTGTTTCAGAAATATTTCATATTTTATCATCAATGCCAAATTTGTGATTGAATCAAACAAAAACATATATAAACATCCATTCCATTTAAATTGCGTATTCAAATAATATAGTGTGGTTGAAGTATAAGTGGTTTTATAAAAACAATTTTTATTACAACAACAATTCAATAAGTTTATCTTGTATCTGAATCCAAAACAAATTTAGCAGGGAGCATCATATTCGATTGTTTATCAATAATAACTAAGTTATCATTATTACCCCATTTAATTGCATGACATCTGAAATTATCATCAATATACTTGATAGACATGCCACTTGGACTCCAAATAGAAAGGGTGTTGGTTCCAGTTCCAATCAAAAGGTGATTTGATTTTAATGACCATGAAATATCTTCAACAGGGTAGTTTAATACGATTACTTGTTGTGTAATGGTCTCTGTATCCCAAACAAATACAGTGTTTGGCATTTTTTCTGGACATGATGCAATAAACTTGTTATCCCGAGACCAAGCAAGTCTAGAAATACCTGTAGCATTCTCAACAATGTTTGTAATGTTATACGGTTTGTCCATATTTGCAAAACCACCTTCTTGTTGTTGAAAAACTGTTGCTGGATGGACAATTGTTGGCTGATGGATTAATTCTTCAAGATTTCTCCAGATACCTTGTCCAGCTGAAACTCTAAGACGAATCATGTTGTCATAATTTCCTAATGCAATGATTTTGGAGTTTGGACTGATTCCAACACATTCAATGCCAAGAAAACCTTCATAAGCTGCATAATCTGATATATTTTCGGTATTTATATCTATAACTTGTAGTAAATAATGGGATTTGCAATCAGGAATAGCAATAAAAGAATTATCTTTTGACCAATAGAGAGAAGTCGCATCAATAGTTGATAATGAGATAGATTTCTTAGGAGTAAAATCATTTCCGAGTATTACAAGTACATCTTGGGCCTTTCCTCTTGTTAATATTGCAAGATAATTACCATCATTTGAAAAAACAGCGGATTTGAATGATGATTTTGGTGTAGGGAGTCTCTTGAATGTATTTCGTGCAATGTTCCAGAGTAGCAATTGTGATGAATTGATTCCAAAAAGTAAAACGTTATTTCCTGTAGGAGACCACAAAACACGCTCTGTTTCGATGTATCCACCAGAAATGGAGTACGATGGTGGGGAAACTTGCTTCGGACGATACTTTGATGATATAGAGAAAATTGAAATTTCGTTTAATGAAGCCATTAGTACCATTAAATACTTACTGTCTGGTGACCAAATCATTTTTTGAATTGTATTCGGGCAAATAATTGTATTTTCTTGCGAATAATCATCTGTTGAAACAATTTCAATGTGATTATCATAGTTTAAATATGCAATATGCTTCGAATCTGGACTAAAAGCAATATTGTCGTTATCTGAAGTATCACATTCTAATTCATGCATTATATCTATATTCATTTTTCAATTTCCAAAAAAAAATTTAAAACAGAATATCCCCCATAAAATTTTAAAAACATCCCCCTTTTTTTATTAATTTTTTTTTATTTTTTACTACAAATGTCTGAAGAAGATTATTCAAATGCATTACTTACCTTTGTTAAGGCTTTTCCTGAAACTGGAGATATACCCGAGAAAATTGAGGATCTTAAATTCCCAAAACCATTGTTTTTGCTTTATGAATTCCTCACGGGTGATGATATTCAGGCAAAGGATTTAACAGAAGGAACAGGAAGCACCGCTTGGCTTCAAACTCATAAGGCATTGAAGGCATTGCTTGAGAAATTGTATCCTCTTGTTAAAGATTGGACTGAAGTCAAAGTAGATTCACTCTCAGTCGTTAGACGTGGCGACCAACAGAATATTCAGAACTTCATCATCTTATTACTCATTCTTGGCGTTCATTGTGCTAAGAAAGACGAAGTTATTAATCGAATTAAAAAATTACCTTCTCCAACACCAAAGCAGTTAATGGGTGTTTTAAAGAAATACTCAATAACTCCTAAGGAGCACAAGACACCTACAAAGGCCGAACCAGAAAAATCTCCAGTAAAAGAAGAGCCAAAACAAGAAACTCCAACAAAACCAAGGGCCAAACCTGCAGAACCTCAAGCCACTCAGGATAATTCCCAGGATGATGAAAAAATCAAATTATTAAATTCACAAAATGAAAATCTTTCAAATGAAATTGAAAAAATCAAACAACAAATCGAGCAAGCAAAGAAGGATAAGGAAGCAGCAGCAAGTAATACAAACACAGGAATACAAGAAATCGCTTCAATGAAAGCTGATCTCTTCTCTATTCAAACTCAAAACAAAGCCAACCAACAGAAATTACAGAAACGTAAAGACAAGAAAGCTCTCATGGCTAAACTTGAAGCAGATCGCGATGCCCTTAAGAAACAAGTCGATGAAGCTGAAAAATCTTCCGAAAATTCAAACTCAAAGGAGAAAATCATAGAACAACTCAACAAACGACTCCAAGAAATACGCCTTGATCCTCGCAATGATAGAATCGATCAAATTAAAGAAGATTTAAAGAAATACGAATCCTTGGTCAAGAAACTCTACAAAGCCGAGGAGAGCCTTAAGAATCGTATCATTGGTCAACAGAGTCTTTCCGCTCTCCAAGAACGTCTTCAATTCCTCAAAGCTCTTGAACAGACAAATATAGACAGACTCAAACGTGCAAAACTCAATCTTGCTCTTAGCATGAAGACTTTGAGATGTGAATCGTTCCAAAAGGAGATGCGCGCAATCATTTGAGTTATATTATAAAAATGTTTTACTTTCCGAGACTATTTAAAAGATAATTGTATTCTAATTTCGCCAATATATTATCTTCATGCTCAGTTTTTTTTCGAATTTATAGTTTCTTATTTGATTCGATTATATTTATATCATAGATGAATAATAGCACAAAATTTCAGAGGAGTAATCAATCAAAATATCAAAAATTACTTGAGTTTACACATATTTCTTTTCAATTTAATTTTGACCAATTATTTCCTTTCCGAAAGAAAGATTACTTTAGTTAAATCAAATCAGCTATAAACTGATGTTACATTTTGATAGTTAGAGTTGTATTGAACGAACATTTCAATTCGAATAATGTTGAATACAGCAATTATGTTTCATTAATGAAGCTTTAGCATTTATAGGAGAATTAACATACAATTCACGCACAGGATATAGGAAAAGAAGTCTAAGATGATGTGAAATTGAGCCGAAATCAATCAATTAAAAATTGAAAAAAACGATGAAAAAGTCAGACATCTTCGAAATAAACATGTATTTATATTTGAGCTCAATCAAAGTCTTCATAAAAAAATTCCCATCGGTTGATTGGGTTCAAGCGGTTAGCAAAAACGTGACAAATAATGGCCGGCGGAAACGTTCCAGCATGGCAGAGGGCTATAGCCATCCCTGGCATGCTTATTTTCGGCACTGCTACAGTCGTTACACAGAAGTTCCTCTTTGAACAAAAGTCAACAGGTCGCGACTGCTACACAAATCCACATAAATTCTCAAAACCATGGTTCCAGACAAATTCTATGTTCGTAGGTATGTGTCTTGCTCTTGTTGTTTATGAAGTTCAGCGTTGCTTAAAGAAGAAACCACAGGATGATGCTCAATCTCTTGCTTCACAATCCGAAGACCAAACTGATACAAAGAAGGGTAGCGAATGGAAGACGTACTTCTATGTTGCTGGTCCTGCTTGCTGCGATCTTCTTGCTACATCTCTCATGAACATTGGTCTTCTTTTCATTACTGCTTCTGTTTGGCAAATGCTTCGTGGTTCTATGGTTCTTTTCTCTTCTATCTTCTGCCAGTTCATCCTTAAGCGTCCAACATACTCCTACATGTGGTGGTCTGTACTTTTGATCATTATCGCTCTTACAGTTGTCGGTGTTGCTGCTGTTTGCTCCACAGGTGTTGGCAAGGCTGGTGTTACAATCGGACAAGTTATCATGGCTATTGCTCTTACAGTTGGCGCTCAGATCATCCAAGCTTCACAGATTGTCGTTGAAGACTTCCTTCTCCACGATATGACAGCTTCTCCAGTCCTTATCGTCGGTCTTGAAGGCATGTGGGGCACAATCATCACTTGCATCCTCTTCCTTCCAGCTACACAACTCATCCATGGTCCAGAAGGCAACGGTATCCACGAAGATACTCTTGATACATTCATCATGATCAAGAACAACAAGTGGCTCCTCTTCTGGGTTATTCTCTACGTCTTCTTCATTCTTGCTTACAACGTCACAGGTATGTTCGTTACAAACATCACATCTGCTGTCGTTCGTACAATTCTCGAAGGCCTTCGTACCCTCTGCATTTGGATCGTCCAACTTATCATCTACTACTCATTCATGGCTCGTGGCGACCACAAGCACACATCACTCGGTGAAGAATGGACAGTTTGGAGCTGGATGCAGCTCGCTGGCTTCGGCCTCCTCTTCACCGGAATGCTTCTTTACAACAAGATCATCCAGGTTCCATTCTTCAAGTATCCTCAGGTTAACAGCACACCTAAGGTTAATGCTAAGATTGATGATACACCATTAAACCAGGAGTAAGAATAATAAACTAATTTTATAGTATTAGAAAAATTAAAAAGTTCTTTTTTCAACCATTTACTTTATACTTGTTTTCTTCTGTTGTTTCTATTTTTGAAAGCGATTGAAGACAATCTCAAACTTTTGATACAGTTTGCCATAAAAATCTGTGCGGAGGATCGCAGACATTTTTTAGCTTATCCCTATCAAATTATATTTTAAAATAATAGGTCGTTTTGCTGAAATACATAACATGTCAGAATATGATGATTATCTAAAATTTCAAATCATCGATAGGGAATCATTGGATGAAAATCGTTAAATTATCATTTAAATCATATTTACTATAATTTTATGAAAGTATTGTTCATCAAGTTTGCGAATTTTTTCCACGTTTTTGAAATTTCGTCTTATTCGGGTCATGGCAAACCCAAATTTTAGCTAAAAGTGACAGGAAAAAAAAACGTTTAGTAATAAAAAAAAGACCGATGAGAGCTTCGTTCGAAATATAGAGGGAACTGAGAATGCGCAACCATTCTCAGGGAATATTGGATGCTATTCCCGTTCCCTCTGTATGGAAAATTGAGGTTTTCAAAGGGAGTTAAAATAATATCAAATTTATACTAATTTACTTCAAAATACAAAAGTATTTGACAGCTAAAATTAGTTACTTTAGCAAGCCTATCAATACCCTTTTACGATTATTGTTACTTTTTCGAAATAAAAGTAAAAACAAATTTATACTAATTTACTTCAAAATACAAAAGTATTTGACAGCTAAAATTAGTTACTTTAGCAAGCCTATCAATACCCTTTTACGATTATTGTTACTTTTTCGAAATAAAAGTAAAAACAAATTTATACTAATTTACTTCAAAATACAAAAGTATTTGACAGCTAAAATTAGTTACTTTAGCAAGCCTATCAATACCCTTTTACGATTATTGCTACTTTTTCGAAATAAAATAAATTTATTATCAAAAACCTTTTTTTCTTAGTAAAAATAAACGAAATTTTTTACCTTATGAACTTTTGATGGAAATATGCAAATTTAAAATAATAAAGAAAGCCGCGAGCGAAGCGATCGGCTTAGTTCGAAGATTTTGATTCAAATCTTTGCTGATCTGTAATTCGCGGAAGCCGCGAGCGAATCGAGCGGCTTAGGTCTAAGATTTTGATTCAAATCTTTGCTTATATTCCTTAAATTCTTTATGAAACTCGCAACAGTTCCATAAAAAATTTTAAATTCTAAACTGTCGAAATTACCGATCGGTAATCACACCCTTCACGGGTGTGTCAATTTTAGCTAAAATTACCCCTACTCTTCGGGTCATTAGCGAAGGGATAAAGAAAATTTAATTTGTTTTTGAATTTGAAATGATCTATAATCTAAATCACCTTCAAGTATGAATCATGAAATTTCTGAAAATTGGAAACCATACAATTTAATAAAAATTATTGGTCGCAATAACTCTACATCATAAATAAACAATCTTTAATTATTCTTTTCGATTCTCCTTAAAATCCTCAATATTTCGATCGTTTAAATTATTTAAATTACAATTCATATAAGGAACAAGACGAATGATAAAAACCTTTGGGTTCTATTGAAAACTGACAACGATTTGAAAGCAAACTCTTAAATCAATTCAAAACATGTTGTTAAGATCTGGATAGAGCACCATCAATAATATTATTTCTAATATTGAATTTTACAGTTTGTTCAAAAACCAAAATTATTCCGTCAACTGAAATTCCAACACATTTAAATACATTTTACCTGATGAAAATTTCTTGTACAATAATTGAATATCTTTTTTCAAAATGTTTTCAATATTAAATAAAATAATCGTCGTTCCGTCATTTCAAATACAATCATTATTATTACACATAAGCATTACTTTAAATATTTCAGTTTTGAGAAACACTCAATAAATTCTATCCAAAATTCATTCTGACTTCGACCAGAGTAGTTCAATTTTGAACAATATAGTTTATTAGATGAATTTCCCTCAGCAATATTACACCTTTTATAATTACTACCCATATCCTCAGCAGATGATGCAGTTCCCTCCTACCAACTACATGTGGCCTGCAGTTGACAGAGGGAACAGTTCATTACGACATAAATTTACAAAGGCAGAGGACGACCTTCTCAAGCAATTAGTGGCTAAATTCGGAGAATCTAACTGGATGGCAGTCGCTTCGCATATGAAAACGAGAACACCACGTCAATGCAGAGAGAGATATAAAAACTACCTATCAGACAAGATTAAAAATGGGCCATGGACCCATGAAGAGGAAGTTTTACTTCAGGAAAAAGTTAAAGAACTCGGACAAAAGTGGGCAAAAATCGCTTTATTCTTCGAGAGTCGATCAGATGTTAACGTAAAAAATCATTGGACAGCGCTTGTTAACAGGCAAATTCGCGAAAATTTATCAATGAAAAACAACCCAGCACAGCCAATTGTTAAAGCTGAGGAAACAAAAGAAGAAGACGTAAACTCAGAACCCATCTATGTCCCAGACACAGTTAATCAGGACACTCCTCCACAGGAAGATAAACTATATATACAACCAACTCAAGACCAAACACCGCCGTCTGCTGAAGACGCTATTATCGAACCACCAAAGGATAATAATAATAATTCGAATTCTTCGACCAGCATTTGGGATCAACCGCTTGTACTCGATCCAGCAAATGAATGGGCAGCAGTTACATCATCATTCAACGGCAAATCCTTATTCGACTTCTTTTAAAATGTTTGTATATGTCTTTTTTTCATCGACACTTTTTTGAATTATGACGCAAAATTTCGTAATCTTTGAATATACTTCACAGACGAATTAATTCCGAAAATTCGATTGTTTTAATATTTTAAATCATCTTTGCTTGGAATTGTTTTGTTTTGTATGACAAAATTTCCTGTTCCGACCATGGGTATCATTGAATTCACATCTTTTAGGCAAATATATTATCTATAACATAACACATTGCTGGTTATTATATTCTAAACTTCCAACTATCGTATTTTCCATCTGAATAATTCACTTTCAAAAACGCCAATTATGCGGTTCAAAAGATATAGCACATTTTGAAGATCAAACAACGAGTTTTTCAGATTTTGAAACATTCTTTTAGTCATCCAACATTTTTTCTCATATCATTGTTACTTAGATCAGCAAATGGTCTATCTCATACCATCACCGACCATTAAACAAAGTTCATAGTCAGCACATATAAGGATTCTTCGATTCTGCCAAAAATGATTTCAGTATTGTTCTAATATTTGTAATCACTGGCATCTATTTATATAATATTCCTTGTCTCTATTTTGATATGTGATTAATGATACTATAGCATCGTTCAATGATTTTCAAGATTTACGAATATTAAGCCATTAAATTCTCATAAGTTTCTTTTACTTTCCTATGATACTTATAGGTTCCCTACCATTCAAGTATATACAACCAGCTTTATTGCTAATTGCCCGATGAGGAAACGAATACATTACAGTATGGGGGTTTTTAACGTGGAAAAAAGCTTTTTCAGCTGCTCCTAAGATTCTATGAAGAAAAAGCAAGTTCATACATAATCCTATAGTACCAGTCATTATAACCAATCAAGATCAAAGGTTAAAACTTATGTTATAAATATGAATATTTTTAAAATTTGGCAGTTCTGAGACAATTCTAGGGGTAAAACGCATTAAAATAAATGTTCTACCATAATCCCAGTATCATCTCTTCAAAATCGAAGCTAAAGTACTCACAAAATCTAGATTGAGAGGCGGTCAATGACTTTTGAGGGGAAATTAACGCATGGAATTTAATATTATTTAGGTTGATATTCTTGCTTATTATTTCAGAAAAAAATCTTAAAAATTTCAATATGAAAATTGAAAGCAATTCAAAAAAATTGCTAACATGTAAATTTTAATATCCTATGCATAATTTCATATTTTGAACATTTTTTATTTTTGTTTAAAACTTAAAATTTTGCGAATTTAATATAATTTATAAAATATAATACGTATATATATTTAAAATACACTAAATTTAACTGTTAATTGACGTTTTTGGGAATGAATTTTATCAAAACATGCCTGAATCCGAAAATTTGAAAGAACGAATTACACAATCATATATGTAGAATTCAAAATACAAACTTAAAGATTGTATACGTTTAAAATTATTCAGATTGTGTTTGATTTCCACTCATTTTGTTTCTTTTGAACTCTAACACTAACATTTCATGATGATTACATGATCCATTTATACATGGTTGAATTGTTCCAGATTCTACCAGAAAATCAATCCAAATTTCTCAATGCATTCATGTTGATTGGACAAAATTTAAAATTTATCAGCCTGTTTCCAGAGAAACTCATATATTCCCTAATGAAATGTAATTTTTGCTACATTTATTTCAATCAAATTTCAAAAAATTGACTGCAGAGCTTGAAAAGGTGATGAATCATGTTGTTATTAGATGTACATATTAGATTTACTATTACCAAAAAAATGCTCAAATTTGAATAGTTTTTAGAAAATTTGGAATTACACTCCTTACATTATATATAATTAAATGTTTAAATTTTATTTATTTTCCCTTTTAATTTTATAACGTGCTCTATCAAAACTAACCTCTCAATTGAAGGCCACAAAATCTAAGTAGTGAGGGTACACAAATTTTGTATGGAGTACGGTTCAATTTTTGAGAGCCTCACTACTTAGATTTTGTGACTACCTTAGAAAAATTATTTATCCAAATGCTTGCATTCTATTACAAATTGATTTTATTATATCTCTGTTATACATAAAAATATTTTAAACAATTACTTTGTTCTAACACAATAATTTTTAGATAATTCTTATGAATTAGACTTATACTTATAATTTATTGAGATATTTCTATGGCACATCAATCAAGATATAGATGATGATATTAAATGCATAGTTTCTATTAAAGATTACACTTGATTTATTTGAAATTAATTTTTTGATTATTATGTTTTTGTATTTTAATAAAAGGATTAACAAGAACTATATTATTTGAATCTATTTTCATCTAAAACATCAGAATTTTGAAAGAATAATTTTTTACCATACTTCAATAAGCATTGTAAGATCTATCATATCAATCTTGTATATCTATGCATGTACATAATATTATATCTGCTGTGATCTAGTTCCTAGATGCATATATATTTTATTTGATATCGAATACTTACAAACATCTAGTTAAATCTAATATAGGACTATCTTTTAATTTATAAACAAAATTTAATTGTCGGTAACACTCTCCTGTATAATAAAGATACAATTAAAAATTATATACATATATTACAAATCCAAGAACCATGAATCCCGAGTAGCATTGTATAGTCAAACAAATATTTTTTCATAAACACAATTAGTATTATACTATCTTGATTTAAAATTATATTTTTGGCAAATGAAAATGAATCATTTTGAAATATATAGATTCTGTTACTTTTAATGGATGCATGATGCACTATATGATGATTATCAAGAAAATCTAAACTGTTTTATCGCCAATTAATGGTAATGAAGAAAATCTGAAAAATAATTTAACATCAATATGATATTTAATGAAACAATTATTAAAACAAATTAAACTTAAGAATTAAACTATATTTATCATATAAACATCTATGAAAATTTACTTTAATATGTTTCTAGATGCATCTCAATGGAAATCCACGCTACAACAGTCTAGCGTTATGTGTAGGTCCTACGAACAGGATCTCGACGGATATAATATCAAATACATGTGTGGATGCATATATATGAAATACTAATAAAAATGATGTTTATTAAAAAATATGATAATTTATTTCTTCTAAAGTTTTTATTTTATAGATTAATACATAATATAAATCTATGTTGTATATCATTTTATCATTCAAAAGGAATAATAATATCAAATTAAAATTAGATCGTTGTTTTTCTGAGCAAGAATGTCAAACATTGAAAATAATGTTTATTTATTTCAATTATAAACTAATTATACGATAAATATTCCCATTTATGCATTCTATTTATTGCATTTAAGAAGATCATAATAAATTTAACTAGGATTCAAAATTGTGTATAACATAGTTATATTAACCTTCTTCTATGGCGATTTCTACAACTCTCTTTTATATAATCCAAACTATTATATGTAATCTTGGGAAAGTATATTAACTTTTGAGAAATTGTGAGGAAATATTTGTATCTTTCAATCATAATTAGGTATGACATGATATTTGTCATATAAACATCTATGAAAATTTACTTTAATATGTTTCTAGATGCATCTCAATGGAAATCCACGCTACAACAGTCTAGCGTTATGTGTAGGTCCTACGAACAGGATCTCGACGGATATAATATCACATGTATGTGTGGATATATATTCAAGAAAATTTAACATAACTTACTATGTATCAATTATAAAAATATATTATCAATCATAAAAATATTATATTACCTAATTTATCATATAGTTTATTAACATTGACATTGCATATCAATGTTTTGTATAATATCATTTTAATCAAAAAAATAAATTTAAATACATTGTCAGCTAAGACTTTTGACTAAAGAAATAATAAATACATTATTATGTAAAAATTGATATTATAATAAAATAAAAACTGTAAAAGAAATAAATTATCATATTTTTTAATAAACATCATTTTTATTAGTATTTCATATATATGCATCCACACATGTATTTGATATTATATCCGTCGAGATCCTGTTCGTAGGACCTACACATAACGCTAGACTGTTGTAGCGTGGATTTCCATTGAGATGCATCTAGAAACATATTAAAGTAAATTTTCATAGATGTTTATATGACAAATATCATGTCATACCTAATTATGATTGAAAGATACAAATATTTTCTAATAAAATCTCAAAAGTTAATACATTATAATAAGATTTTTTGTAATAGTCTGCAATTTACATGAAAAAGTGTCTGAATCACAAATACTCAGAACTTGTATAGATTTATTACACTAAACTATTAATGTTAGTCAAATATGTCGTGATATTATAAAATGCAATAAATAGAATGCATAAATGGGAATATTTATCGTATAATTAGTTTATAATTGAAATAAATAAACATTATTTTCAATGTTTGACATTCTTGCTCAGAAAAACAACGATCTAATTTTAATTTGATATTATTATTCCTTTTGAATGATAAAATGATATACAACATAGATTTATATTATGTATTAATCTATAAAATAAAAACTTTAGAAGAAATAAATTATCATATTTTTTAATAAACATCATTTTTATTAGTATTTCATATATATGCATCCACACATGTATTTGATATTATATCCGTCGAGATCCTGTTCGTAGGACCTACACATAACGCTAGACTGTTTTAGCGTGGATTTCCATTGAGAGGCAAACTTGGAAAAAATTGAAAATCTGGATTTGAACCTTCAACCTCTACGGCCAAAAACAGTTCCAGGCTAAAACAAAATCGAGTAGGGGTAATTTTTGCTAAAAGTGACACACTTGTAAAAAGTGACACACTCATGAAGGGTGTGATTACCGATCGGTAATTTCGACAGTTTAGAATTTAAAATTTTTTATGGAACTGTTGCGAGTTTCATAAAGAATTTAAGGAATATAAGCAAAGATTTGAATCAAAATCTTAGATCTAAGCCGCTCGATTCGCTCGCGGCTTCCGCGAATTACAGATCAGCAAAGATTTGAATCAAAATCTTCGAACTAAGCCGATCGCTTCGCTCGCGGCTTTCTTTATTATTTTAAATTTGCATATTTCCATCAAAAGTTCATAAGGTAAAAAATTTCGTTTATTTTTACTAAGAAAAAAAGGTTTTTGATAATAAATTTATTTTATTTCGAAAAAGTAGCAATAATCGTAAAAGGGTATTGATAGGCTTGCTAAAGTAACTAATTTTAGCTGTCAAATACTTTTGTATTTTGAAGTAAATTAGTATAAATTTGTTTTTACTTTTATTTCGAAAAAGTAACAATAATCGTAAAAGGGTATTGATAGGCTTGCTAAAGTAACTAATTTTAGCTGTCAAATACTTTTGTATTTTGAAGTAAATTAGTATAAATTTGTTTTTACTTTTATTTCGAAAAAGTAACAATAATCGTAAAAGGGTATTGATAGGCTTGCTAAAGTAACTAATTTTAGCTGTCAAATACTTTTGTATTTTGAAGTAAATTAGTATAAATTTGATATTATTTTAACTCCCTTTGAAAACCTCAATTTTCCATACAGAGGGAACGGGAATAGCATCCAATATTCCCTGAGAATGGTTGCGCATTCTCAGTTCCCTCTATATTTCGAACGAAGCTCTCATCGGTCTTTTTTTTAATACTAAACGTTTTTTTCCCTGTCACTTTTAGCTAAAATTTGGGTTTGCCAACAAAATCCACGTTAAGGGTCCACTGTAAGGCCAAATAAGGCCTATCGTCATCCCAAAAATATTGCTCAAGATGGTGTTTTACTAAGACCCAAAACTTAAAAAAACACAAAAACATTAACTTTACTCTTTTGAGATCCTTATCAGATGTGCAACAATTTGATGCAGTATCGCAATTCGAATCCGATTTTTTAATGTAGATGTACTCTAACATTCTTGAAAAAATGCAAAATGATATTAATTAAGCTTTTCATTTCTGTATCATACACGAAACAAAATCATTTATTATACTAAAATTTATCAAAGTTTGAATAATGAAAAAAATAATATCTAAATTTTTACATTGAGTCGGCTATTGATATGGTCAATATTAAATCGTTTAAAAATGGGCATTGGCCAGAATAATACCCACTAAAATACACTTTTTTTTAAATGTTATCAATTTGTTATGGTATATCTTTATGATAATGAATAAAATGCTTATCTTTCATAAGTAAATACATAATTTATGCTGAAACACAAAAAATAACACGAAAATTTTTTGCCAACATTTCAAAACTAAGGATAATGTTTTGAATATATAAGCAATAATACTTTGTCTGGAGAATTAAATTTGTGCTATCCAATTGTCAATTCTTTGAATTTTTTATAAAATGCACGATATTCCGACATTAGCCTCTTTAAATATAAACTACATGCATCACAATATTAGTATGTAATGGCATTAAAGCGAATTTCCTAATTTCTTCTCAATTTAATTCCTAGAAAAACTTAGGAATTAATGATTGGAAATAGGTCAAAAAATTCCTAATATAAAATTCATACTTATAATAAAATCAAAATTTGAAAATATCTATTTTTCAAAACACGCATCCAGAAGCAAAAAAATAGGAAAAAATCATGTTCTTATAAAACTCGCTGATTTTGCAATTTTTATGTGATTTGAAGTGATAGAATATATTATCATCTTATTAAAACATATACTTCATTGTTACATTCACAAAATATTAATCAGAACACTAGGAAAAGTGGATTTTCGAAAAAAGACGATAACGATTATTTGCAAATCGCCTCTCAATTTTGAGAGACTTTCAATTTTTACAGTGGACCCTTAAAACCCCCATACTGTACATTACAATGGAAGACACAATTTGTAATTTTTAGATTCTATCAGACAGCTTGAATAAACCAATATTAAGGAGAAGAGACTAAAGTGCCATCTCGCAATCAATATATCATTCTTTCATATAAATCACTGCGAAACAAAGTTTTTTTCAAGGAACGATTGATTTTGTCACCGAATTTACATCTAAATATGGTAATACATAAATAATTCTCGATTTAATCTCTCATTTTTGATAGTAAATGGGGTTGCAGAAATAAAATCTCATATATCTATTGAACTGAGATCATAACAATGCAAAAAATATAAATACAAAAATATAGCAAATCAAATTTAATCAATTTGTTTCATGATTAAAATTCAAAATTATATCGACTTATAATCAATCTTTTGTAAAACGCATTGATATGATGTGGATAGTACTTTAATGAGAAGCAGATTCAGAAAACTTTGAAAATTGATATTGAGAGTTTCAATAATTTGGAAATTAATTAAAATTAATAAAGCTGTTTGTTACACTTTGCCGATATTCAGATTTTGTGAAAATACCGAAAGTTCCTTAAATGAAATAATTGATATCGAGTAGCTTGAAAAATGAAGCAATTATCAAAGACAGCAAGATATGATAATAGATATGATCAAAACTAATAGCATATAATTAGTATGAAGATTGTTGGTCAATATAGAAAGTTTCCATTCATCTTACCAATTAGGTCACTTTTTCATAATGACGTGAAATATAATCATTCTGCAAATTTGATTCAAAAATATCACTCAAAAATGATATTAGATGGAAATCATGATTTGTGACTATCTTCTGAAAATGTCCCAACTCATAGAAAGTCCTTTTTGAAACAGTATTGAAAAAAATGAACTTGGTGAAAATAGAGTTACATTTATGAGTACAGTAAAATATAATAATATTTTCGATTTTTGTTAATTGAATTAGCGAGATAGTATTGAAAAAATGATAATTGTCCTTTCTAATATCGTACAATAAGGTGCACCTCCAGAAAGAACAATAATTTTAGCCATTTCATAAAAATTTGTTATAAATCTCGAAACGTGCTGCGTAAAATTCTTAAAATTGTATTCGTAGTAGGTCATAAATTATAGATCAAAAGCTATCATTTCTTACGAAAATAGGATGCACGTTGAAATTTTTATCTCAAAAGAACTTTGAATACACTCTGAGAATTTTAACAAGATATCTTTGCATATTATCATAATATAAATAATATTCAAAAACACGTTTGATGCCAACTTTTCAATATGCCTCTCAAAGCTGTCAATATCATAATAATCAAGATGTTTCCTCATCCAGTGTATGTCATCCAAAGAGTTGGAAAGCGTAACGATCTTTCTGAGCAAGCCCTCCAAGAGCAGGCAATGACAAACAATAGAATTCGCAGATGTGGACCAAGATTAAACATTGTTAACAAATATTTCGAAGATAGATTTGGTCCCAAGTTGAATTTCAAGGATCTTAAATATATTGCTGATCAAGTTGTCAAAAGAATTCCATTACACGTTGATAGAATTTCAAAGAGAAATAAAACAGCTATGCAATGCTGGTTCACTGAACAGTGGAACTTAATTAAACCAATATTGGACAATATGGTTATAACAATTTCAGAGCCTCAACAAGTTGCACAAAATCAAATTTCACAAATTAAACAAAATGAAGAGAAAGAAGAAATTATCACGCAAATCCTTCCATTTGAGGTCCTGACAAAATCAAACAAGACATTTTCAAATTTCCAGACTAACTTAATTTAAGTGATTCTGGAACCGTTTTATTTACGAACATTAGATCGGCTACTTGATGCTTTCACCGAGTCCTTTCTAATTTTCTTATTTTATAGTTATTTTTTGTTTTTATAAATTGTTTCTATCATTTTAAAATTCTTTCATTTTTCAATAATCCTTTGAATTTAATTGAATCTTGTGCTTTGTAAGCACGGACTCATCTCAATTCTGTATTAACTCAACTACATGGCATGGTGGCCAAATAGCGAAATACTTACTGTATCAAATCGAAGATTAAAGATTTCCCAATTTTATATTTTTAATAACTTACGCATTTCTTTTATAACCCTAAACATCAATGCAACCTATATTGGCAAGTGTTAAACTACAATGTTATTCTCTAACAAGCAAATCATCATCAACAATTGAAAATAATTCTTCCTTTTGATAGCAGGAACCATCTTATATTTCCTATAAATTAAGATTGAAACACAAAGATTTGATATAGCAAAGATTCACACAATATTTTACAATTTATTTCCAAAACAAAACAAAAGCAACAATAAGAACAATAATAATTGCAACCAAAGCAGTATAAATTACTGCATTTGACTTCTTTGCAGGCGGTGCAGATGATTCAGTAAGGCTGAGATCTCTTGCTTTAGTAACTGAAGTTTCCTGTTGTATTTCTTTCAGATCTTTAACTCTTTCATCTGTAAATACTTCTGTAATTTGAGGTGCTTTGCCAAATAATGAATCTGTGAAAAATTTTACTGCATTATCTTGCAATTCTTTTGAATTTTCACTAGAAATACCTAATTTCTGTTTGTTTTCTCTTCTTCTTAGCTTATTAGTTAAATTCTTCCACATTTTCCTATATTCTTGCTTCTTCCATTTTGCTAAGAAAGGTTTCATTTGTATTCCTTTTAATTTGTTATTTCCAGCACGAGCATCTAAGTTTTCTGATATATATTTCATTTGAACTTGACGATTTAATGAGAGACTTAATTGCAACCACTTTAAATGAAGCATTTCCTTTTCAGATTTGTTAGATCTTTCTTGACAAGCTTTATTAACTTTGTCAAGTGCTGATTGCCCTAAATAAGTAACATGATATTTATTCTTTGTCATCCAAAAAAATTAACAGTTTTCAAACGGTTAGTCACTTTTCCTCTTCTGCTTTTAGCTTCATTTTACTATTTTCGTTTGATTTCTGAAATGAGCAATCATTCAATTCGAGAGTTTATACAATAACAGTATTATAACTCATGCAATTTCTTATGAATAAATATTTTTGTTTCATAATCAGGATAAATTAATCCAAAAAATGAAAAACAATCAAAGTTATAAATACTGACAGTTATATTTTACATTACAAATTGATCATTTCCTGTTTTTCGGAGAATGTGGTGGTGGAGGAGGTCTTCTTTGTGGAGAACGATCTCTTTCCTTCATTGGAGATGGATGAGGCTTTCTTTCTGATGAATAAGAGGGTGGAGGTGGATAATCTCTCCTTGAATTTTGCTGATGTCTTCTTCGATCCATATGGCGATCATCTGGCAGAAATTCATCATCACATCTATACGGGAAACCTCTTTCATCTGGATATGGCCTTCTATCATCATATCTAGAATAATAATCATCTCTTCTGTCGTCTCTCCTCTCATCTCTTCTATCATCATAAGGAGGCCTACGACGAGGACCGAACCTATCATCATAATATGGCGATGGTGGTCGATAATCCTCTCTAAATCTATCTGAACTGTAAGAATGTCTAAGATCTCTTGGTCTTCCGTCCCTGAAGTTCCGATGATCATCATCCATCCTTTTGCGCTTCTGCTTTCTGCTTTCTTCGAGTGATTTTGTGGAGAAACGAGGCTGAGGAGGAAAATTCATAAGTTCTGCAGAGAAAGGAGGGCATAATGGCTGATGATCTGCGTAGTGGTGATGGAATATTGAATTATCAGGTGGTAAAACTCTTTGTAAAAGAAACAATGGAAGAGGTGGACATAACGGTTCTTGATTTGCAACTGAGGGACAGATCGGAACAGATTTGTATTCTGAAAATGGACTGAAGTCGACATAAACGGCTGGAATCAGCGGTGGCTTTATATTCTTTTTTGCAAGACTATCCAAAACGTAAGGGCGTATTTCGGCCAAAGCATGATCAAAATCTTCCTGTTTGATTTGCGGCGCGATAATGGAATTCCATTTACGGCAACCGGGTGAAAAGTTTTCGTAATAAAATTCGAGAGTTATTTGGGTTACTGTTAAAGCGATCAATTCCAGTGGAATTGAATAATAGTCTGATAGCATGAGAATTTCATTCTGGATTTTTTCTGATGTAGAAGAACAATCATTAAAAATAAAAGAGTGGATATCTATAGTTTGGATATTGTAATGCCAAGACATAATCCTTGAAATGTTTTTGATAACTATATCTTGAACATTTGGAAGATAAAAATTGAAGTTTAACGCAATAATTATATCTTTTTCTCTGGCAACAGCATTTTGAGTTAATGTTTCAGAAAATTTTTCTGCCTTTGTATCACCACATCCCAACTCTGTAGCAGCTTCGGCAAACTGTGGTTTAACAAACCAATCTCGAATGGCGTTCACAATTTGCCGCATTGGAACAACGCATTCATTAACTTTTGAAGAAAGATTATATGCTGCAACGAGAGATGTAAAATAATCTGACTTTTCCGGCGTCGTTTTTTCATAAAATTTCAATAAATAACGCATAGTTGATGAACAAAGCGGCGTGTTGAAATCCTTATATAAGCCAGGCATGTGCACCATTACTTGCAAGATGTTTTCCAACACTTCTTTGGGAATTGATGTTGGAATCATCCAAAAATTTTATATTTTTTATTGCTTTGAATTTTTACAATGAAATCAGAAAATATTATAATGATTTACAAACGAAGAAGTAAACAATTTTTAACCGGATAAAAGTTTAATTTTTCCAAGATTTTTTTTTAAAAATGTAAATTACTGTGATTTAAATACTAACAATTTCTTTAGTACGACAAAATATACCGATACAAAAGAACAAAACAGTACAAAAACTAATATTGGTATTTTTCCAATTAATATTTTGAATTTCATGGGTAATGCTATTGCAAAGTCAATGACAATTGACATAAGTTGTACTAATATCTTCTTCTTTCATGATTAAACCTAAACAAAGCTCTAAATTCTAAAGATAAATAAACCGATTATACTTAAAAGGAATATTACTATCCAGAACAGTAATCTGTAATTAATTTTAGTAAGATTGAATCTATTGTTGGACGCTTTTGTTGGATCATAATTTTTCATTTCGCTAATAGAAGGACTAGGAAGTCTTTCTACAGGTAGCGGCGTATATGGAGTCATTGGAGAATTTATTGCTACAGGTGTGTTTCCTTTTGACACAACTTTAACAGGAGTTGGTGAATCATCGAATATAGTTGATGATATTGAGCGCTGAGGGGTCTTCAACCCTGTAGGACTTTCTGATGGCGGCGTTCTTTTGAATTTTTCTTTATCTTTTTGAATGATTTTGATAATTTCTGCTTTTGTTGCATTGTTGTTAATCGAAACTCCATATTTTCGCAAAATTTCATGCAGAGATGCTATTGAATATGCATAAAGATTATCAAAATCTGCATCAATAAATGGATAATTCATTCGAAAAAAAAATTGACAAATTCAATTCTTTTTTGACATCTTTGTTTACTTGTAAAATTTTACAAATCGAATTTGTCAAAAAATGGGAATTGAAGGATCTACTGCTGCTCCTCAATCTCCCGCGGCAAGACCTAAACAAAGGCAGCAGGTTGCTCACCAAATACTTATTGTTATCAGAGGTGCAAGGAAAACAGGCAAAACTAATCTACTCGCAAGAATGAAAGGTTTGCAATTTATAGATCAATATAAACCCACACCGATTATGCAAGCAACTGAGCTTATTTGGACTCCAATAAGCTCTCCAAATGACAAAATCAAGATTGTTGTTTGGGATGTCGTTGATCACGCATTAAAATTGCCAAATGTACCGGAAGGAAAGGAATTACCAGATGCAACTACAGTCGATACATTCAGTCGAGCGGATGGCGTTGTTATTATTTATGATCCTCGCGATGAAGAATCAGCAAGATACGCTTTATCTGTTGTTAATGAAGCACCTGAACATTTACCAAAGATACTCGTAGCAAATTTCTTAGACCAATTCCAAGAACCACCGAAAATTCATCCAATTCTCGAAGGAGTTAAAGATAAAATTTTCCATTTAAACGCTTCAATGAAATCTAACGCCGGTCTGTCAGAAATAGCTAAATGGCTCGATCTGCCTTTACATATAAGTCTTAAAAAACTTTACGAAAATTTAATTGTATCAGCCAATCAAGAACTCGACAGTATCAAGGAAGAACTACATATCAAAGAGCAGGAAATCGAAAATACACCAATTCAGACCCAACCAGAAACTCAAAACATTTCAGACATTAAAATTGGAGAAATTACTGAAGGAAATGATGATAAAACAAAAGGAGATAGTATGTTTTGGGATAATAATGACGATGAATTCAAGAATATTAAGATGCCGGCGAATTTACCAAATCTTGACTTTTCTACACTCGAGGATACAAGTAATCCGCTTGACAATCAACAAGAAGAAGAGATTGAGAAACCCAAACCTCAATCAAGACCTCCAAAGAAAGGATCTTTAAGAAGAATTCTTGATAAAAACAAATCTGCCAGAGAAAAACCAAAAATCATACAGAGAACACAACAAAAACCAATTGCAACAGTACCAGTTGCTCAGCCTGAAGAAAAACAAGAAGAAGAGGACGAAGAATCAAATAATGAAAATATTAAACAAATCCAACCTCCTAAACCTTCTCAACCGCAAATACAAAAGCAACCAGAACCTGTTGTTATACCAACAATTGCAGAACCTGCTGATTCTTTCTTTGATAACGAAAAGGCTGAGGAAAAAGAAGATGACAAAGGCGAATTCTGGGGTGATGACGATGATACACCTGTTGTCCCACCAATGAAGAATATTCCAAAATTAGATATAAAATCTGACGAAATAACACAAATTAAGCCACTAAATCAGATTGAGACCGCAGCTACAAAACCAGAAGTTGAAGAAAAATCAATGGAATCTGTTGAAAATCAAAACGAAAAAATTATTTCATCTCCAAAGCAAAATTCTTCCTCAAAAGATAATTTCTTTGATGAAGATAATGCCGAGGATGAAGCAGCACCAGCAGTTCCTTTATTAAAGAACCTTCCGAAGTTAGATATCGATGATGATCAAACAGAACAAAAAGAGAAGACACAAATTTCAAGGCCTCCTTCAAGACTCCAAAAATTGAAGGAGAAAACAGAAAAAGTCTCTCTAAAAGACAGATTAAAGTCAAAGAGAGAAGGAACAGCAGCAACAAAGGTTGAGAAGCCAAAATTACGTGGTCCGGCTCCTGTTGCTCCTAAGAAACCAGCTCCTCCAATGCCAAAACCACAACAAAAATTAGATTCTTATGATTCTATTCAAAACAATGCACAATCATATGATTTATTCGATTCACCAGTAGAGAAACCAAATAATTCCACTCAAAAGCCTCAACAAATGATTGAAGAATACGATTCTTTTGATTCTCCAAAGGAATTAACAAAAATCATTGAAAACAAGCCACCACAGAGAATAGAAGACTATGATGCATTTGATACACCTCAAATTTCATCAAAAGCCGAAAAAATTAAAAATTATTCTGAAAATTCTGTCCAAAGTCAGAATTTATCTGATGACAGTCAATATAATTCATCAATACCAGTAGAACAACCAATAACTTCTGCTACAAGTCTTTCACAAAATAATTTGACTGAAAAAGAAAAACCAAAACCAGAACCAATTGAAAAAGTTGAAGAGCCAAAGAAAGAAGATGTCAAAACAGATGATAAACCAGAAATTATTACAAAATTACCAGATGAAGCTACGAAACCAGAAACTAATACAAAGAACACAGAATTTGACTTCGACAATGCATTCAAGGACATTGGTTCTGCTCAGATTCAAAAAGAAGAAGAATTTAATTTCGGAAATGCTTTCAAAGAGGTTGAAGAAGAAAGGAAAGAAGAAGTTAAGCCACAACAACAAGATAAAACTCAGGTATTACCAGAAAATAACCAAACAATTTCAGAAAATAAGATTAATGACGAATTTAACTTCGAAGAAGCATTAAAAGTCATTGAAAAGGCTGAAGAGAAACAAAACATTGACATTAATACTAATATCATGGCAAACGAGCCTCAAAATGATGATTTTGATTTCAATATCTCATTTGATAAACCAGAAAAGAAGGAAGAAACGTTGAATTTAGGTACTGATATGTTCAAACCTGTTGAAAGCCATGAAATTCCTGTTCAAAATGAAGAAGATACTGCAGATTTTTGGGATGAACAGCTCAAAGTACCTCCACAACCATTAGAAAGCCCTGCAAAGTCAATGCCAATCGATGACAACCTAATGACTGACAATTTCATGCCGAAAGAAAGCGATTTCTTCACAACTGACGATATTAATCAGGAAAGCAATAAATTCTTTGATGAACCATCACAAGAAGACGATAAAAAGACACAAATTATTGATGGCAATAAGAAAGAAACAAATTCTCTCGTTGAAGAAAAAATTGACAATAAATTCTTTGACGAAGATGAAAAAGGAACTTCATTTGATGATAACAAGTTCTTTGATGATGAAAACAAAGTCAATGAAGAAAAAGAAAACAATAATTTCTTCGATGATGATGAATCGAAAGAAGAAACGAAGGAAACCAATGCTTTCTGGGGTGATGATGATGAAAATGTTCCTAGTATCAAGCCACTTGCAAAACTTCCAACTTTGGACACATCATCTTTAGAAAATCCAAAAACAACGAAACCAACAGTTCTCAAGAAGAGGAACGAACCGAAAACAATCAAAGCTGCAAATAAAACAGCTACTAAACCAAAGATTCTTCCTAAGGAAACTTTGCCAAAACCAGTTTTGACAGAAAAACCAAAAATTTTACCAAAATCAGCTGTGACTCCAAAACCAGCTGTGATTGTCAAGCCCCCTCCACCTCCACCAAAGCCTATTGTTATAGAAAATGAAGAAGAAGAGTATAATTACGACGAAGATGAAGATGATTTCTACAAATAAGATTTTTTTTATTTTAGTATATTAGTAATAAACATTTTGTTCTATTTTTATAAGGGCACTTTTATTTTCTACCTCCGCCCACAAATAGCTGCTTTAAATGTCCCAATGGTTGTCTCACTATGATAAATTATTATATAGGGTGTCAGGAAACCCCCGAGGCATCTAGGGATCAAAAGGAGATAACTACATTCTGATTTCATATTCATAAACCTTTGTTATATTAGGTAACTTAGAGTTGTGTAACTTTGATTAAAAGATTTGAATGAGATCTTAAAGTTCGAATTTGTATCTTCAGGAACGAAAAAAATTAATTTTTTCTAAAAAATTGAATCTGAAAACCACATTTGATTCTCAGTTTGTTATTGGGATATTCTCCTGGATATTCAATAAGTTTGCAAAACCCTCACATCCAATTAAGGGTGCACTTACCATTTTCTGGCACGTTCAGATAATATCAACATATCTTTATTTTAATGACAAAATGGTATAATAGCCATTTTAGGAACTATGCAGTGATTTATAATAACTTTTTCTTGATCAAAAATATTAGTTTTTTTATATAGAAATTTGGGATATAAAGCTTGTATGTAAAAAAATCATCTTGACTTCCTTAGAAGACAAATTAACTTTCTTCTCAAAAAGTACGTTTTGCTTTGAAAAATGCATTTAAAAATTCATATGGTCACAAAAAATTACTTAATCTGTCACAAAATGCCATATAAAATTCAGCAAATAACGCAGCTATGAAGCATAACATCTATTTAGAAATTGCCCGTAGGTCTAATGCCTATATTAGCTCTTTATCTGCTACAAGGCTGGGCTCCAGAAGAATGCTGGAAACAATATTTTCCTGATGTAAATTATTCCGATTATGGCAATGTTATTGATCCAGAAATTAAATATAATGCCGAAAATAAGGAATCCTATATTACATTCAAGTCAATTTTTTATCATATTAATAAGGATGTAATTGTATCGACAAAAGCTAATGATCCATCTAATATTCTTATTTATGCATCAATCTTTTATGATGTAGGGTCAACTTACACAATTAGCATTTCTTACGCGACAAAGATGATTTGTAATAAAGCTTGCTTCACTAATACAGTATCAACAATTAAAATATCTACAGGAAAAGCGTTGAATGGTGAACTTAATTCATTTTTTTCCTCGAATAGGGCAGAATGTTATCTAAATCTAAAATTATCGTTTATGTTCATTGAAAATTCCAATATTTCAAAATGCTCTGATTATGCCATAACTAAACCATATAGGCCTAATTATTCAGAGTCTTGTGTACTTTCGTATATTTTCTTTAGTCATTGTGGTGGTCCTGCATCCAGCAACGGATATGCATTAATGACTTATGGAGAATTTTATTTGAGAGATTCTGTAATTCAATATTTTAAAAATGAACATGGAACAAGCTTGGGAAACCTCATTTATTATGAAGGATATAATGAACTTCAAGTGAAAGGGTGTAATTTTATCGAAAATTCTAACTTTCAATACTTGATTTATAGCGATTTTAATAGGGTTTCTATTGTTTCGTCATTCTTTTCAAATAATAATAATATTCCAACAATTAATATCGAGATATCGTCATTTTCTACTGTTACAGACAAAAATTCAATATCAACATCATATGATAATTGCAAACTATTTAATAATGATATTGTTAATTATTATGAAATCAATTTTTTGAGGCACCATTTTTATCCATACCTTAAAAGGACAAATGTTGATATCAAAGTAATAATATCTCAAAAACTGAAGGTTACATATGAATTAGATAATGGGGTTACAGTTAATAATTTTTTCTGGAATAGAATTGATAATGATTATGATTTCGATTTCATTATTCCTGATAATTATGCATTTGAAAATCACTATATTGATTTCACAATTCAATTCTACAACGGAAATACTGCAAATAAAAGAATTAATATTTGGTACAAGCCAATACCATTTGAATTTTATTCTATAAATATCCAAGATGGAACACCTCTCAAAATAGAATATAAGTTACAAAAAACAGATTTAACTAGTAATCCAGTTTTTATCATGAAATATTTTGGTTCAGATATTGAAGTAACCAACTCAAGGAGATTATCCGGAAATTTATATTTGTATGAATGTTTAATTGATATTGATAATTTTCAAGAGGGAACATACAATATTGAATACTATGCAGAAGATAAAAATATTGAATATAATACCTCATCTAACAGATTATCAATTTCAGTGGCAAGTATACCACCAGAATTTAGTATGGTCATGTTAAATCAAACAGAATTAGTATTTGGTGAAGATGAATTCATTACATTACAAGGCGGAGTTTCATACAATAATATAAATAAAGATCTAACATTGACTCCGATTATTGATGGAAAAGCATTATCAAAACAAATCACAATAAATATTAAAAATAAATCAACACATAGCTTTACTTTTAATATTCCATTTAGTGATTTAACATCAGGACCTCATTCAATTAAAATCAAAGTTCGTGATCCAAACTCAAAAGAAGTATTTTCAGATACACTTAACTTCATTATTAAAATACCATTGAAAATAAATTTATCTAATACTTCAAAAGCAACAGTTTTATTATCCCCAACAACAACAGTACTTTTAAATGGAAATGGAATTGCAGATTTTAATTCAAAACAATATTCAATTAAAACATCAATCAATGAAACATTGATTAGCAATTCAATTCGAATAACTCAAGGATCATCTCATTCATATACATTTTCAGGTAATCTGCAAATTCCAAACTATTTGAAAGAAGGAAATTATTATATAAAAGTTTGGATTACAGATAATTCAATCTCTTCAGATAAAATACAAAAAGAATTATTTATTTTCAGAAATCCACCAGAACTTACAATTACATGTGAACAAAATCAAACATTTATTCAAAATGTAAACAAATTAATCAATATTACTGGAAAAGTGATCGATAATGATGGATTTGATAATATTACAATTTTTTAGCATATGACAACTTAAGGGAATCTGCTTTTAATATAGCAACTATCAAAATAACAACACTTAATGAATATCCATTTAATCTTCCAATACAATTTATTCCAAGTTTATCAATTGGACAGCATAAATTAATAATTTATGCAGTAGATCAAGGAAGTCAGGAATCAAATAAGTATAAAGTATATTTTAATTATAAGCAAAAGTCTCAGACATTAAAATCAGATTATAAACGCCTTCTATCCATGAAAAAACACTACTCATTTTTTATCACCTCTATATGGAGGGCTCTAACCCGTATGATAAAACATTAATTTTTTTACTGCTAAGTATTATGACAAATACTTTGTTCCTTTAGTTCAAATTTAGATATATGTGGATCCAGAAAGAACTTTTTGATAGCATTTCTTAGGCCGTCAGAATCACAACACAATGATGAGAAATACATATTTGAGTAATTTGAATGAGATCAGTTGAAACATTTTATATGGAACTTTTTAGTGAAAATTCGAAAATGTGCATTCTATCGTTTGTTATGAGATTATTTATCGGCAAACCCAAATTTTAGCTAAAAGTGACATGGAAAAAAAACGTTTAGTATTAAAAAAAAAGACCGATGAGAGCTTCGTTCGAAATATAGAGGGAACTGAGAATGCGCAACCATTCTCAGGGAATATTGGATGCTATTCCCGTTCCCTCTGTATGGAAAATTGAGGTTTTCAAAGGGAGTTAAAATAATATCAAATTTATACTAATTTACTTCAAAATACAAAAGTATTTGACAGCTAAAATTAGTTACTTTAGCAAGCCTATCAATACCCTTTTACGATTATTGCTACTTTTTCGAAATAAAAGTAAAAACAAATTTATACTAATTTACTTCAAAATACAAAAGTATTTGACAGCTAAAATTAGTTACTTTAGCAAGCCTATCAATACCCTTTTACGATTATTGCTACTTTTTCGAAATAAAATAAATTTATTATCAAAACCTTTTTTTCTTAGTAAAAATAAACGAAATTTTTTACCTTATGAACTTTTGATGGAAATATGCAAATTTAAAATAATAAAGAAAGCCGCGAGCGAAGCGATCGGCTTAGTTCGAAGATTTTGATTCAAATCTTTGCTGATCTGTAATTCGCGGAAGCCGCGAGCGAATCGAGCGGCTTAGGTCTAAGATTTTGATTCAAATCTTTGCTTATATTCCTTAAATTCTTTATGAAACTCGCAACAGTTCCATAAAAAATTTTAAATTCTAAACTGTCGAAATTACCGATCGGTAATCACACCCTTCACGGGTGTGTTACTTTTAGCTAAAATTACCCCTACTCTTTGCAAAACCCTCACATCCAATTAAGGGTGCACTTACCATTTTCGATTTTCTGACAAGTTCAATAAAATTAAAGAAAGACAGTTCCAACTTAAAATATGCCTATCCTGGTCTTCTTTACCACTGGATGAAAATCTCTACTGCCTATATTAAGCGCAAAATTTTTTTTGTTTGGCCAATTTTTTTTTCCTTTTTTTTTGAAGAAATTTTTTTTGAATGGATGTTGATCTCTACATCGAATTAAACCAAAGATACTTGGATGTTGACGAGAGTAATCTTAAAGAAACGGCCTCATTCATAGCCAACTGTGATATTGGCAATTTTTCTATTGGCCGAACAATTATTGCTCAATATTTCATAAAAACATTCAGAGTTAGACCTAAAAAACTTAATATAATTGCAGATCTATTCGCCCAGGTCATCAATACACCAGCCACTTACAATGTCAAAGAATTACCAATCAAATTATTGGATTATTGCTTCGGATATGACAACGAAAGTGACTACAAACTTAAAATACGCGCATTTTACTTCATAAGGAAACTCTTATCTAAAGGAATTTACAACATTGATTCAGATATTTTGCCAAGATTGTTAACAAACATCGAATGGCACGAAAGCTGCCGTCCATACATCTTCAATTGTTGTTGCTGGGCTCCAGAAATTGATCACGTTCGTCCTGGCTTTTTTGATAAAATAAATCTAGACCATGCAACAGACATTGAGCATCTGAAAGACTTTTTCACACATCTAGAGGAACTTAGAGCCGATGGCTGGTCCCTTTTCTTCCGTTCTATTGAGAATGAAGAAGTTCCAGGTTCCATTGCTGATATAATCATGAAAGATGATATAGATTCATTCATAAACCTTGGCGCAAGTAATCCAGACTTCAACTACAACGGTGTTTTGCCCATAAGTTTCTTTGAACACCGAACAATGCTTCAAAGAGGCACTCATTACATACAAGCGGCTGCATTCTTTGGCTCCATACAAATTCTCAAATTTCTTATCCTTAAAGACATTCCAATCAATACGAAAGACATGTTCGAATACATTACATCTCAATATGCAGTTTGTGGCGGCTCTTTGGAGGCCATCAGGCTGTGCGAACAAGCCGGTGCAAGCTTCCTAGGCTGTGCGCAACTCGCTATTGAGTATTTCCAACAAGATGTCTTAGGATGGATATATGATAACCAGCCAAAGAAAGTTTGGAACTTGGACATGTACAATCGTGGCCGCATACATAATGCCAGCCTCGTTGGCAATCTAGCTGCCTTCTTAGAGGCTATAGAGACCGGAGATAGAATTGATCAACCGATGGAAGACGCTCTACCCATTATTCTTGCTGTTAAATGCAACAGCTTCGAGATCGTCCAGTACATTCTTCTCCAAAATCCCGAAGGAGTTGATAAAATTATCTATCAGCACCAAACTCTCATGCAAGTTGCCATTTCATACGCTAAAGATGAGATGATTGACCTCCTGATACAAATGCTCCCGAACTGGAACCATTGGCAAGGTTTTCATAAAGATTTAAACGATCTTTACATTGCGATCCATAAGAGGAGGCCATCGTTGATAATGAAATTGGCCGAGAGGATGCACGTTATAGATAACCCTACCAGATGCTATTTTATGAACGCTGCCATAAGATTAGGATCATTTTACGCAATAAGAGTCATGGCAGAGCATCCAGACATGTTCCCTTTCAATCCTAAGGACATACCAGAAAATTTCAATACAATTCCGGAACTTATTGACCTTCTGACAGAAAAACATATTATATCTCCAGAAAGAAAGGAACTTCCTGAGCACGCGCAGATAGGGTATGTCTATAAGGAGTCTCCTGATGATTACATTAAAGAAAAAACTGGAGTTATGCCAGATCCGTTCTGGATTTGCTCAACTCAGCGGAAATCAGCCAAAACTGTCCTTCAATACTTGATCAGTTCAATATATATGGGAGATCCAAACCTAGAGTTTATAAATTACAATTCAATTGGTCCCTTGGCTTATATTGAAGACTCTACAGAACTTGATACCGGAGCTCCAGATGACGACCAGCAAATTGACAACGATGACGACGAAGAGGAAGAATTTTTCGATGATTATGAGGAAGAAGACGGAGATGACATGGTTTTGACTCCTGCTGAGCTAGCACAGCTTCTCATGAACCTTACTAATCATGACCAGGAAGAAGGAGATCATAATGACCATAATAATGATCATCATGATCATAATAATGAAATTGATCATAATAATGATGATCATCATGATGAAATTGATCATAATCATCATAATGATCATCATGATGACGTTAATTTCCCTTGAGGGTTTCTTGTGTTTTTATAATAAAAATATAGAATATTTTTGTATGATACAAATGCATATATAAATGCATATGCTTTTAATGTAACATTTTAGTTGAATTTGAAAAAATTATTGGATTATCTTATTAGAATGAACAATCTGGAATGCATTTATCATTATTAAACTTATAGTTTATGATAAAAACCATGTAATCTATATATTTTGCATCAATTTGAAATTTTATATTCTTAATTTTATTCTTTATTTACATACAAGAGGACTAAATATGTTGTTCATCTATGTTAAATGGTATATAGTAAGCTATGTTTTAATAATCCATGTTATTTATGAGAATAGAAAAATATACATGAAGTATGTTAATATAAAATCAATGGATTTGATTGCACATGAATAAATAGTGGAAAAACTGCATATGCTACCAAAGATCTCGATTTCATAAATGGAAAATTTATTTTCGTTAATACTATTGCGAGATGGATTCACAAAAGTAAAATTGTTATATAATTTCTTAGAAGGACAATCAATTCTTGTGTTTTTTTGATAAAATAACTTGTATTCTCCTCGAAATGAACAAATTAGTTCAGGATTATCATTATTAATCGATCCATATATATCTAGATCTTTAAAACATTCATTAACTTTGCATGAAAGTGAAGAAAATGAATCCAAGCGAAAAAGAATTTTTGAAAAACTAATAGAAAAGGACGAATTAGCGACATCGGTTGACTTCCAAAAACTCCCATTTTGAAAGATGTTAGTTGGAGGAAAACATGACTCTGAGGAGCTTGCAAAAATATGTAAATCATTTGGCAAATACGAATGAAGGAATGAAATGAATCCAGAGGCATTGCGAGAATCGGGTTGAAATCTTAAATATTCAATTTGCTCGATCCTAGACATTACAAATCACTCATATTCTTTACATGTAAACATTTTAATCTTCTCAATTTTTGAAAGAAAGACGGAAAAAATAATAATCATTTTTCAAAATAGTTTTCAAAGAAGAACTAAAACCTATATGATGCTTTAATCATTTTGAAGGAGAATGAGATATTATATATGAGATATTATACATTTTTAGGGCATTAAAATAAAGAACACGAAGCCTATAAATAGGGTTGTTAGATTCCCGACGATAGGTGTCTTGGAAGACTTGCCTGGTGTCATCATAGTGTCTTTAAATCAAAAATTTTATTTTGGAGTTAGTTTTATTGATTTTTCAATAAAAAACATTTCTAAAACAAGAAAATAAAACGATAAAATATTTAAATTTTATATAAGGATCTTATATATTTAAAATAAATATCATTTTATTTTTTTCATTGGTGTCTGTCAAACCATAATACACTATTCAAAAATTCAATGTGTCTTGCGGTTTCAAAGACACCTTCAAATTGAACGATAGCACAGACACTATTGAATTTTACCCATTTTATTTAGTTTTTACCCTTTTTATTTTTAAGAATTAATGACTGAAACAGCCGTTTTGCTATGACCTCAATCACTTTATTTTTATTTTAAATATGATTTAATTTTATTATTTGAATAGGCCAACTTATATTTGAGAAGCTCAATTTGAGACCACTTAATACATTGAAATATCATAAATATTGAAATATTAAAAAGTGTATTTCAAAATATTGAAATTATAAAAATTTATAATACTGAAATTGAGAAATTAATAAATTCAATGTGTTTTTTTTTTGAAATAACTCTCAAATATTATTTTTTTGTTTATTTAATGATGAATAAATATGATTGCTTTAGTCAATCATAAAAACTAATTTAAGTTTAAAATAATGAAAGGATAATTTGATCGTTTTTTAAAATACAATTATTTTTGATGATTTGCAAGAATCTTTGAAAAGAATATAATATAGTTTCTATTTTTGTAAAATTTATCCAAATCATGTATTACATAAATTACCATTAAAACGATGAAAGAACCAAAAAGTGTGTTTTGTGTTTTGTTGTTGCGTGTGGATGCGGGATCCTGTTATTTCCGAAATCGACAAAAAATTTGGAAATTTAATTTCCGAAATCGAAATTATATTAATGTTTTTAATATTCTTATATCAAAAGGATTAAAGTTCATTAAGAGAAAAACAATTCTTCTTCTTCAATCTATTGGCGCATTTATTTCTACACGCCAATAAGGAAGGGAAAATTATAAGACACCATGGTGTCTTCAAAACGCTAATTTTTGATATTTTTAACAACCCTACCTATAAACATAAAATCAAAATATTGGGATCTACACGAACAAATATCTCAAACTGATATAAAGCGAAATGATTATCATGGAGGGCATTAGGACTTGGATTTACAACAGTTATATTGTTATATAACTTTCTAGTAGGACAATCAATTTTTGTGTTTTTGTTGTCGAATGATGCATAATTTCCCCTAAAGGAGCATATCCGTTCAGGTTTGCTATTATTAATCGATCCATATATATCTATATCTTTTATGCATTGGCCATGTTTACATGCAAGCGCAGAAAATGCATCCAAGCGAAAAAGAAATTTTAGAAAACTTACAGTGAAGGATGAAGAAGCGATATTATCTGACCTCCAAAAGCTTTCTTTTTGAAAGATGTTAGTGGGAGGGCAGCATGACTCTGATGAGCTTGCAGAAATAAGTAAATCATTTGAGAAATATGTATGAAGGAATGAAATGAATCCAGTAGAATTGCTAGAGTCTGGCTGGAATCTTAAATACTCTTTTGGGTTGGCTTTAGTCACTACAAATTCCTCATTTCTGAAAATTAATCATATTCTTGGCGTGTAATTAATTCAATTCTCTCAATTTTTGAAAGAGAAACGGAAAGAATATTAATTTATTGACATTAAATTTTGATTTAAAACATACTAAAAGGAACATATGGAGCGTCAGCTTATTCACCCAAAATAATCAAGAAAAAAAAGTAGTGATAATGAGAATTATAATCATATCAATTTTTAGTCTATTGCTTGTATCTTCTTTAAAGAGAAGAAAGAATGGTTATTTTATTAGATCCTCATAAGAATTAAATCTTTTAAGATAATAAAAAAAATACAAAGGATAAGTTAATATTGGGATGAATGGTTGATATTTGCATGAATATTTAGTGGAAGATTTATAAACACTGCCAAAGATATCAAAAAGATATAATACAAATTTGTTTTGTTGGTTATCATTAATTGATGGACTTACAACAGTTATATTGTTATATAGCTTATTAGATTGACAGTCAATATTTGCAGTTTTTGAACGAAATGAGTCATAATTACCCCTAAAAGAGCAAATTAATTCGGAAATAGTATTATTAATAGATCCATATATATCTAAATCTTTGAAGCATTCCAAAGATCTGCATGAAGACGCAGAAAATGAATTCATGCGGAAAAGATAATTTGGAAAACTGATAGAGAGGGAGGAATTGGCAACATCATCTGATCTCCAAAAGCTACTATCTTTTAGAACATTTATTGTAGGACAACATGATTCCGAAGAACTTGCAGAAAGTTGTAATTCACTTTCGAAATAAGAATGAAGGAATGAAAGAAATCCTGTAGTATTACTAGGGTTTGGCCTGAACTTTAAATATTCATTTAGATCTGCTCTGTCCATGAGAAATCAATCAATGTGTCATACTTCCCTTTTAATTTTTAAACTTTTTCCTCAGAAAAAAAATTCATTCTCCGAAATTGATTATTACACGGCAATATCCTATGATAATAACATGTTTCGAATATAGCGATGATCATCATAGTAAGATCATAAACGAACCAGATTAACCACCTTTACAAACTATTAATATTGACCCAGGTTTTGATTAAAAATAATTATTCTTTATTTTTATAACAAAATGAAAGCAAAGTATATAGAACAAGATATCATAAAACTGAAGCATTGACACATGCACGATGAAATGGCTATTGTGTCGAATAAAGTACCGAAAATATATAAATTTGATTGTAACTATTAAGAGATGGACTAACAACAGTTATATTGCTATATAGTTTATTAGCTGAACAATCAATTTTTGTGTTTTTCTGATAGAATAATTTGTAATCTCCTCTAAAAGAGCAAATCAGTTCAGGATTGCTATTACTAACTGATCCATATACATCTAAATCATTGAAACATTCATTGGTTTTACAGGAATAAGCAGAAAAAGAATTCATTTTAAATAGATATTTCGGAAAACTAAACGATATTGAAGGATTAGGAGTATCTTCTGATCTCCAATAGCCAGAATCTTTAAATATGTTATATTGAGAACAGCATGATTCTGCAGAGCTCGCAATTACAATTAATTCTTTTTCGAAATAAGAATTAAGGAATGAAAGGAATCCAGTAGCATTATTGCTGTCTGGTTTAAAATCTAAAAATCCTTTTAGCTCAGTTCTACTCATGATAAAAATCAGTCATTGGCCAAAAAAAATCTTAGAAGCCAAAATTTTTGTTCAAATTACAAATTTAATAAAGTCAAACTATAAGTAAAATATGATGATTGTAATGAACTTTTAGTTTTTCATGGTAAACAATTTTTTTTCTCAATATTTTTTTTCCCATTAAAAAAATGTCTGGTGAAGAAGATGAGATAATTTTGGGCATTGACCTTGGAACTACATTTTCTAGTATAGCGTATTATGATAAGAACAGGCAGATGGTTCATTTAATAGAAATTGATGGCAATAAATCAATTCCTTCAGTTGTTTATTACGGTGATCCAAAACTTGTTGGTAATCAGGCGTATGAAAGAGCGAAGATTGAACCTAATCTCGTCATATATGATTCAAAGAGACTTATCGGATGCAAATATCAAGATGTCCAAGAAATCTGCAAAACAATGCCATTTGAAATACAACCAAACGCTGATGATGATCCAGAAATCATTGTAAACTACAAGGGAAATCAAAAAGTACTTAAACCAGTTGAAGTTTCCTCTCAAATTTTAGCTTATCTCAAATCTCAAGCTGAGAGGAGACTTAGAACTAAAATTAAGAGGGCAGTCATTACTGTTCCACACGCATTTAAGAAAATCCAGACTCAATTTACAAAAGATGCTGCAGAAGCTGCTGGATTAGAATCAGTTCTGCTTAGTGAGCCAGAATCATCAGTTCTCTACTACAAAACGAAGATAGATACAGATGCAAAGCAGAACGTCATCATTTACGACTTTGGCGGCGGAACATTCGATGCTTCTTTAGCTACAATCGAAGGATCCGAAATAAAGATCCGGAATACAGAAGGTGATCCTCATCTAGGTGGTCGGAACATCGATCAAGCGCTAATTGAACATTTTAAAGGAAAAATTCAAGAAATCACTGGAATTGACATATTCTCCCAAGATCACAAGAAGGAATATCACATAGTCAAGGACGAGATTATCAAAGCGAAGAAAATTCTTGGCTATGGCACTCCAAATGTCGAGATACAACTGATGTTCGGAAAACCAGGTAGTATTAATATCAGAAATGTCGAATTTAATCAAATTGTCCAGCCATTCATCGATAGGACCATAAATATCATCCATAAACTCATTGAAAACTTCGAATTAGACAATTCAAATACTTCAATTCTTCTTGTTGGTGGAACTTCATTGATCAAACTCATCCATGAGAGGCTTTCCCTTGAGTTCGACTACAAAATACACTGCTACGAGCCTCTCGAAGCTGTTGCATTTGGAGCTGCAATAAAAGCTTACATGTTACAGACCAAAAAGGCCAAAAAGAGCCATAAGAAAAATGATGAAGACCCTGAACCTCCGAAAAAAGACACAAAACCCGAACCAAAAGTAATTCAAGAAAATGTTCCTATTCCAAAGGACATTAAGCCACATCCTCCGATGAGTCTTGCTTCTCCTATAAGTTCAAACATTTCTGAAGCAGAAAGTGTTAAAAAACTGACTGTATATAATTGTTTGTCAAAATCCATCGGAGTTAAAGTAAAAGGAGACATGATTTCGAAGCTCGCGTACAAGAACACGCAATTACCAATCACTACAAAGCCAAAGGAGTACGTTAACTCTGAAGATAACGAAGAATTGCTTCAATTGCAGTTTTACGAAGGAGAAGGAAGCACAGCAGCTAGTTGTGAACTTGTATCCATATATCCAATCCAAATTCCTCCATCCGCTGCAAAAGAATACAGATTTTCCGTTGTATTGAATATTTCCGAGGAATCTCTCATTACTTGTACAGTAAAGAGGACGAATTCAAGGAACAATGAGGTTCTGACGTTCGTTGTGGATAACAGCCTTGGAAATTCCCCAGAACAGATGATTCGAATGAAATCTTCAGTGAATGAATTCTCAAATCAACAGAATTTATCGGAAGACTTCAACGAACTCATGGATTCTGCAGACAAACTCACAAAAAGAGTCACAAGAGATGTTCGCGACAGAAATGACCCTCTTTTCAAAATGAAGAGCGAATTAAACGATTTGATGGAAGATCTGGAGAATGATGATGACCGTCCAATTGACCAGAAATTTAATTTATTGACGAAGAAGTACAATGAATTGAAGACAGAATACGAAAAAAGAAAATAAATCTTGTTTTTGGTATAAATAAAATTAGAAATGTTTTATTTACCATTCGATGAATCAACATTACTTTTTTAATGCTTCACCACACTGATTTCAGCATTTCAAGAACAGAAAATGCAGATATTGCCATGAATGCTATTTGACGAAGAATTCAAACAAAATTATGAGTTTAATTGAAATTCTTTTGTTCCAAATTTGTGTTGAGTGATACCAGTATCATTATACATATTGGGGAATGCTTATCAACTTTTTTTAGACAATTATAAGTGCTAATGAAAATATATCAATATATATTTATTGAAGGTCATATATATGAGTAAAACAAATGATGTTGTTTTCTCTTACCACATTAATAAAATAAATAAAAAAAAATTTAAAATATAATTTTATTTATTGCTGTTTCTCCTCATTCGCCTTATTCTCTCTCTTACGGACAATAACAAAACCTTCCAGGATTGGCGACAAAGGTTCGTATGTATCATCAACAAACTCAGCTCTCTTTCCTGCCTCGAGAACGACAGGGGTATCGAGTGTCTGGAAACCAGTGATCTTTCTTGGTTTTCCTGCCTGTCCAACAACGTCAACTGCCTGACCAACTCTGACCTGCAGAGGGAGGATCTCCAAGTTCTCGTCGAGTGTAACTAAGAATCTCGGTCCAATTGCAGGAACAATGAAGAACAAGAGGAGAGGATCCTTCTTAATAAGCAATTCCTCAGAGTTCATGCATGAGTAAGCAACAGCGAGTAAAGAAGCCAGTGCAACCTGGTGAATAAGTAATCCGTCACCGTATGTAGGAGACAAAGTCATCAGACCTTGTCCCAAATGAGTAAGACCGACTGAGTTTCTAAGTAATGTGAGAACTGATGTGTCATTCTTGTGGTAAAGCTCTAATGCGAATAATGTGTTGATAACTCTCGTGTTGTTTGTGCCGGCACCGATCAGACCGAGTGCAACGCATGCTGCTCTTGCGACGTTGACGTCTGGATCGTGGCCAATTCTGTGTAATTGGTCGACCAACTCTGGAAGTGGCTGAGAAATGGAAGTTAGAGCGATGGCGATTGGAACCATCTTCCTAGCATTTGGTTTGCCGTACTGTAATATGAGTTCGAACATTCTCTTGGACATTTGGGTTCCGATTGGGTCTCCAAGGGCAATGATAGCGATACCGATGACGGCGGCGGCATGGGAAATAGAGTTGTCGCCTGTGCAGACTCTCAACATGTTCTGGATCTGTAATACGTTGCCTGTACCGGCATATGCGAGAGATTCGAGTACGACCTTGAAGAATTCAGCGTACTGGGAGTTGATTGTAGAGAGAATCTCGAGAGCTGCTTGGATGGCGTCGCCTTGCTGGCCCATGAAAATGAGACCAATCGCGAGAGCAAGGAATGGTAGGTATGGAGCGTTCTGTGCGTTGGCGGTAGTTTCGTTTAAATCGTATAATATCTGTGAAATTGCGACGAGAGCTGGATCTGAAGGATGTCCGACGTAAATCATGCCAACAGCGAGACATGCCATGGCGCAGACTCTGAAGTTGTCGAGAGAAATATGTGGCTTGAGTAATTCGAGTAAGTCGTCGTCGGCTTTTCCGCCATATGCAAATGCAAGGCCAAGAATGGCTCCGACAAGGACGTTCTCGTTCTGGTTCTTGTTCTCCAATCTTGGTGTAAGAAGAGCGCGTGCGGTATCGTAGTCGGATCTGACAGCGGCTGTAATCAAGCCAATTCCGGCTAATGCGCCCATTGTTACGTATGGATCAGAGGAGTCCTCGTCTGACTGGTAGTAAAGTAAGTTGTTTGTACCGGTCATGATGTCCCAAAGATGCAACATTGCGATGGATGCGACTGCGACGGCTCTTCCGACTCCTACGTTCCTTTCTCTGATGATCTTGTTGTCTGTATCGGTTGTGAAGTAGAGATCTTTCTTGATGGCGGCGTTGTAGAAGGCGGAAACGAAGCATTTGGCCATGCCAAGATTTGCCTTGTCTTCGCGCTGGGCATTACGGTTTCCGATAGAAGCCTGGAACTGGAGGATGTCATCTGGTGTCTTTGGCTTGTTCCTTCCGAGGTGTTCTGCAACTTTATTGTATAAATTGTGGAGATCGAAGTTTTGCGCGATGTTGAGGAGCTCATCGTCCATCAAATCATCGAAAACAATAAGTTGGCGGGCAAGAAGGAAAGCAAACTGCTTCTGGACAAGCTTATCTTCGCAATTACGGAAAATGTCAACGGCGAGCTCTCTGTCGTTGAGCTTAAGAGCCATGATAAGGGCTTGGTTGACCTTGTTGAGCTTCTTGTAGATGGTTACGAGGACTCTAAGGATGTTTGTGTTGATTGGTTCTGGTTTGTAGTCGTATAACTGAAGTAAGTATGTGCAAACGCGATTGTGGGATTCCTCGTCGACAAGTGGGACGATGTCTTCGAGTCTGTTGAGCTCAAGAAGAAGATCGCAAGCATCTGGCTCATCATTGTGAGTCATGTAGTATTTTGAGATTTGATCTACAAGCGGATTGATGTCAATACCACTTGGGAGGTCTTGTAAATTCTTGCTGGCCTTTATAAGGTTGAGTGTTAAGCAGCGAACGTATTCGTGGCCCCAGAAACCAATATTTTCGACTGGACATTCAAGACGATAAAGGAGGACGTCATATTTTGTATCAACGTTGATAATCGATAATAAAGAAAGCAAGTCGGCAATTTTCTTGCGGAATTCTTCGTTTGTATATGTATTGTATGCGCGTGTTAATTCTTCTAAATATGGAAGTAAGTGCTTCATTGGCTTTGGAACTGATGTCATTGAGGAAGTTGATTTCTTTAATTCCTCAACGAGAACTGCAACTGCAGCCAAACGTGTTTGGAGATCGCCATTACATGCTTTTTCAACATTTGTGCGTAAAGTTTCTATTAGGATCTCATCAGGGGTTTGTTGCAACTGATCTTCGGCCATATTTTTTTTTGCTATTAGAGCGGTTTGTCACTTTTCCTTGCTCAAAATTGGTCAATTGCTAAAATTTTCCTATTCTTTTTCTTTTGACCAATTATCACCAATACCATGCTCCATACATGAAAATTATTTATGAGAATTCCTTCTAAATATTAGATTCAAATGCAAATTTTCCATCAATTGCATTATCCCTAAGTTTTAACTTATAAATTTGATTACATACTTTCTATCTAGGCATTCGATTCTGTTTAGCATAAAGATTTTCCATAAATATTTGCAAAATTTATTAAAATTATGGATTCATTTTCTTATGCTTGAATACTGAACTTAATTGCTTTTATTAAGCATTTCTATCTATTCTCAGTGACTAAAATTTTTTTGGAATAATTGTTCAATGGTAGACAAAAAAAATCCTTTACAGACTTGACAGTAAGTGAGTTGGTTCAATGCAAAGGGTTGGTTATAATGATTCATGATGAAAAATATCGAAATAATTTAATATCAATTACAAAACAAACGTTTAACAAAGATAAAACTACAAATATTTGCATATGCTAAATACGCAAGATTTTGAAACATAAAAAAATATAACATAATTTCTTATATTGAGATATTTCAACAAAAACAACTCTATTTTTCTTTCAAATCTTAATCATCAAAGAATTGAAGATTATATTGGGGTTCTCGGGTCATAACTCTTCAATTTTGTTTGAAGATTCTCAATTATTGTTTTAATTGAGTTGAAACTTCCATCATCGCATATAATAATTGTGAACTGAAGCAAGTTTGGCCTAATTTCACTAACTGCCGTTGATTTCTTATTCTTACAAAGAATAAGAGGAGGTAAGTAGATAATTTCGTTGCCAATGGCTTGATCTGTAAGTGACATCATTAGGTCTTTCAAATACTGTGGTTCTCCGTAGAAAATATGGACAAACATGTACATTCTGAAGTTTAATGCGAGAATTTCGTCAGTTCCGAGGAGTTGGTTCAAGAAACTCTCAAGTATAGATAATCTGTACTTCAGACTGTTGTTCTCCTTGAAGACTTTGCTGTTTCTTGTTGGAATTGACCAGGGAAGTTTAGATCTCCATGAAGATTTAGTGAAAAGATCGTAGCAGAACTTCTGTACATAATATCCTTCAAACAAATAATTGGAAATCGAGCTGAAAAATTCGAGATTTGACTTAGCTTTTTGCCAGACTTCGCTGACAACGTAAATGATGCCTGGAGTGATGAAGAAGAGCATCTGAATCGAGAAAGCTTGGTTCCTTTGATAAGCATCCTTTGAAATTTTCAGAATTAAATACAAAGGAAGATTTCTCGAATAAGTTGACACATCCAAGACCTTACAATTATATGCTGAGCCCACTCGTGTCACAGGACCAACAACATTGTTGAAAGTAATTCCGCTTGAAGCAATAATCGAAATCTTACATTGTAAAGCTCCGTGGCACGAAATATTCCTGATAATATTTTGGAATAATGCATTGCAGACAGTTGATGAGAAGAAATATGTAGCACTGACCTGTAAAGCGCATTCCATGTTTGGTTTTGATGGTTCGCTTGCGAAATGGTAGAAATGGGAGCGAGTACCGCTCTTACATGAAAGATTTTGTGGTAATGTACCTGAAAAGAAGTAGAACATGTCTGAAATAAAGTTAGAATTCGAATCTTGTTCACTTAGGATCTTGTAAGTGCTGGATAACTGCTGTGATTTGTCTGTAGCTGGTGAAAGGTATCTTTTCGCAATGTTAATTGCAAGGAAAATGTAATCTTTGAAATTCAAAATTGGTTGAGCGGTTTGGCATATGTCAGAATGCTTTGTAAGTGTATAGAAGTGAATTCCTTGGCTGTCTTTCTTAAATAGTTGTGTTGATGAGCCTAAAAATCCGAAATTGAATAAAATTCTTTGATAATTATGCGAATTATCGCCTTCTGCATCAATAATGAGTTCATTTGCAATAGAAAGTAGATCTGCAATATCACAATCAAGATCGAATAAGAAAAATATGACTGTTTCTTTGTAATTTTGATTTGAGTCTTCTACTTGGAAAAAACTGAAATTTGTTGTATCTCTAACTCTTGCAAATTCCATTGGATTACAAATAGGACAGATTCCTTCTTCCTGTAATAAAAATGCGCCGCATTCTTGACATTTTCTACGAGAATAAGAAGAACTAACACATCTAACGTCATTAGGTATGTCTACACTGAATGCAAACGCAGAATCCATTTCTGATGAATACGGAAAAAGCCTTGTTGTATTCCAAATCATTATTTTATCAAAAAAAAATCTGATCGAAAAAAAGAGTGAAAATTCTGAATTTCTAAATTATCGAGCCATTTGTAATTAGCATAAAATCTAATTCAGTAGCTCGAAGACTATCATTTTGCTAAGTAAAACAGCCTGGATAATCTAATTTCAAAAATGAAATTATATTTTGTTTGTTTTGAATCTCACTATAATGATCATACAAAGCTACAGAGGCAGTTTAATATTATTATGATGTTCTTATTCAATAACGAAGATGTAAAATGAAACAAATCTTTATTTAATAAATATAAACAAATCAATATAAAATATATTTGTATCCGCAACTAATATTGATGATGTTAGTCCATACAGTTATAATATTAAAATTACTTACAGCATTTTACGGATTTTTCTTCCGCTGGCTGGGTAAAACGTACTGTTGATCTCATTCTTTGTGTATTGAAGTTTGCATTCAGTTTTGCAGACTTAGAAATTTGTTTTACAACTGAATTAAACAATAATTCAATATTTTCGCCTGTTTTTGCAGATGTTTCGTATACACTTACGTTGATTGATTTCGCAAAGTTCTGCATTGTTTCCAAAGTAACTGTACGAATTGATTGGAGATCTGACTTGTTTCCGACCAAGAAAATAGTACAATCATCACCGCGAGCAGCTCTAATCTCGTTTATCCACTGTTTTGATTTCGCGAAGCTACTTGAATCTGTTAAATCAAATACGACAATTCCTCCGTCAGCATCTCTATAGAACATTGGTGAGAGAGCATGGTATTGTTCTTGTCCAGCTGTATCCCATATCTCAACTTGGATTTCGCCTTCGCCATTTTGGACTTTTTTCTGAAAGAAACCTGGTTGAGTGCTTGGCATCGTGTGAGGTGTGAAACCTCCATATATGTAACGATTTATGATTGATGTTTTGCCTGTATGAGCTGAGCCAACAAGAACTATTTTCACTTTATTCATATTTGCCACTCAGAAAAAAAAAGGAAGGAGAAAAAAAAACTCGTAAATAAGTGAACTTTAATGTTGAATTGCAGACATATGCCCGCACGGTCGAATCGCATATTTTTCGATTTTCGGATCCTTTATTTTTCAGATTTCGGGAATTTCAGAAATCGTTTTACTTGGGATCTGATTTACGATGATTTTCAGATTAACATTGTTCATTCCAGACCATGTAATGGTAGATTTGTCTGTCAACAATGAATAACGCCCCATGTTAATGCGATTAATCATTATCTTATTACATATTGGCCAATAAATAAGCTATATCATTACCAAGCCGATTTACTATAGTATATCGAAATATTTCATGAAATATTAGATATCTCAGAAATAATTGCAAAAACAATTGATGTTGATGATGAAAACAGTATGAAATGCGAAGATGAAAACGTAATTTTTAAGATAATTAAATATAAATCAACTGGATTTAGGCCTTGACGTATTTATTGACAATTTCTTCCCAGTTAACGTCCTTGTTTTGTTTGGCCAAGAAAGCAAATGCCTTCTTGATAATGAGAGCATATTCTTTCAATTTATCCTTAAATTGAGTTCTGATAAATGCGATTGCAGCAACGGTTGCAGCAACAGCTTTTCCATACTTCTCAATGAGTTCATTATCCATATTTTCAAACTCAGTCCACGATCCATTGACGTTTGGTTTCGGAACAGCGTCTTTAGATTTTTCTTTATCAGCGTCTTCTTCATTATCATTGAACTGATGAATTGTTGACACATCCTGGGAAACTACTCTTGCATTTGGCCTCATCATTCTCATTGGAGATGCTCCACCAAGCATATGAGGGGCCAAACCAGAACCATGGAGTTTTCTTTGGAGTTGGTGTCTTGCAATCCTCTTTGCTGGGTTTTCTGCTGGAGGTGGAGCTGCTTCGAAGATAACTCCGACATAAGCAGTAAATTTGGAAAGAACTCCGGATTCTATACTTAATTGGATGCATTTCTGTCTAAGTTCGTCATTTCTTTGGAGAAGAATTTGCGTTTCATAGTCTTCTATGATGTATCTTGCGAATAATTGTTTCATTCCTAAATTATCATCACATTTTGATACAGGAATGACAATATCGACTGTCTCATCTGAACAAGTACCACTGATCAATACATTCTCAGAATGTGGTGCTTTAATAAGGAAACTTTGAGGATTATTTGAATAAACTGAAGGACAAGGAGAAGGCCAGACCTCTGTAGCAGGTTTATCAGTTTGTATTGATATATTTGTAGCTGCTGGTGCAATAGCTGATGAAAGCAGTGTAATAACTTTTTCATTCATATTATCTTCATCAGCGATCATTATATAGTTGCCGCCGCTCTTTTTGGCCAATCCTTTAATAAGGCCTGGATCTGCACCTGATCCCAATCCGATTGAAAAGATTCTATTTTCATTTCTGTTCTTTAAAGCTGTTGCGCAAGTAATATCTGGATTATTTACCTCTCCATCCGTCAAAAGGAATATCTGCTTGACAAATCCTGGCTGTGGCTTTAACCCTGCGATGTGTTGTAATGGAGATAAAATATCGGTTCCGCCCATTTTGGCGTTGACTGACTTAAGCAAGTTAAGTGCCTTGTCAACATTCTCATCTGAGTAATCGCATGGTTGAAGAACTGTTTCGAAGCTAGTTCCGAATTTAATAATCGAAAATCTGCAGCCGAGTGGTAAAGATTGGATAAACAGTCTCATGCATTTAACAGCATTTATGATTCTTGCACCACTCATTGAACCCGAGCAGTCAACAACGAAATAAAATTCTGAATTTGATTCAATTTTACCTGAAAATGAAGGATTTGTAGAAATCGCAATATATCCATCACTAGAAACGGCAATACTCTTATCTTCATCTTTAATCGGAGTTTCAATGAAAATGGCATCTTTCTTTGGAGCTTCGTTTGTTTCGAATGTAGCATTGTGACTATCGATTACATTCTTAGTTCCATCAACAGAAACCTTGAAGTCGCTTAGTTCTTTTTGAGTATTGACTTTGAGAGAGAAATGGAAAGAATCAGGCTTATCAGAGTATTCATTTGTCATTATTCCTTTCTGATATTTTGTAGAAAGTGGGAACTTGAAGAAATATCCATTTTCATCAATGTCAGCTAAGAATGAAACTTTAAGATGAATTTCTACTGTTTTATCTTTTGGAAGATTTCCGAGTTTAAATGAATTAAGTCCATTGCCTGTATCTTCTCCAAACATTGCATGGCGCCCAGCTTCTCTCGCTTCATTAAATACTTGTTTTGCTTCATCTTTTTCTCGTAAACTTGGCTTTATTTCTTTTCCGTCGATGTTAAATAGTGTTTCATATGTACAAAATTGTGATTCGTTAGGAAAATAATATGTTAAATCTGTATTTTCACAAGTTGTATTTGTGAATACTTGTTTTATGTTAAATGAAACAAAAGTATCTTTCTGAATACCTTCTATACTAATTGATGTGTATGTTAGTTCCTTATCGGGGTGGGAGTTTTCACAATTTCCAATCATTTTGCTATTATAAAATTCACTTCACAGATAATACAATGAGGAGAAAAAGTGCTAAAATCTCTTCTTCAATTTTTTGATCAAACTCATTCAAACATTGCAAGATAATATGAAATTGATTTATAAAATTTCTCATATTCATAAACGCAAACCATTTTGATAATAAACTGCTTAGATATGGCCTAAAGGATTTTAATATACTCTTTATATTATCTGTTCTAAAAAGATATAGAATTGAATACATAAACACATTTCAATATCGAAATGAGATAACTAATAGTGTTGTAAACAGAAATTCATCAAAAGTGACACCTCAGAAAAGCTAAAATATTGAATTTTTGGAACTTTTGATAGAGCACGTTTTTAAATATTAATTAAAGTAAATGTATATTTTGTAAAGATTCTTTTTAATAAAAAATAAAATTTTGAAGAAGAACACAAAATCTTCTGAAAAATAATATCACATAAACTCATATTATTTTCTAATATATAACTATTTTATATAAAAATCAAATTCAATGATCTTAAAAGCGAAGGATAAACCTCAAAATTTACGAATATAATGAGTGGGAATATAATGCTTATCTATCATAAAATATGAAATATCAATTTTTGCTTTACGCCTAATTTTTGACGACAATTAGCAAAAAAATGTTAAATGTTAACACTCAGTCCATTTGAATATGAAAAATAAAATTGACTTTGATTAAATGTTTTTATTTATCATGCAATTCTTCTTGCGACCAAAGATTTGAATAAAAGTTCAAAAAATAAGATAGCTTAAAAATAATATACGGTAGTGTTTACTAATAGATGAATAGTATATAAATTCTATTAAAATGGATTTGATCCAAAAAAATATATAAAACTTGATCATAAATAAAATCGTTTTAAATTACTTCTTCATTTAAATTATAACAATTATTTTTGGTTTTATATTTTTTTGGATCAAATCCATTTTAATAGAATTTATATACTATTCATCTATTAGTAAACACTACCGTATATTATTTTTTAAGCTATCTTATTTTTTGAACTTTTATTCAAATCTTTGGTCGCAAGAAGAATTGCATGATAAATAAAAACATTTAATCAAAGTCAATTTTATTTTTCATATTCAAATGGACTGAGTGTTAACATTTAACATTTTTTGCTAATTGTCGTCAAAAATTAGGCGTAAAGCAAAAATTGATATTTCATATGGTTTTATGATAGATAAGCATTATATTCCCACTCATTATATTCGTAAATTTTGAGGTTTATCCTTCGCTTTTAAGATCATTGAATTTGATTTTTATATAAAATAGTTATATATTAGAAAATAATATGAGTTTATGTGATATTATTTTTCAGAAGATTTCATTCTGTATGCCTATGAAAAGTACTCTCAAAACTAACCTTTTCCTAATTATAATTAAATCTAGAATAGTGTATTGTGCTTAGTATTATTTCATTTTTCTCATTCAATTTAGAATTTACAAATGTCAAAAAATTGAGAGCTGTCACTTTTGATGAATTTCTGTTTATTACAATAGAATTGTTTATGCACGAAATTACATTACAACGCAATGTAGATTTCGTTATGAGTATAAAAAATAATAGATTAAAATACAACATTTAATATAAGTAAAACTCTCGCATGGTAATAATAGTATTAGTCGATAGTTCTTTGTATCATTAATATAGATGGTCTATCTGAGGAAAGTATTAATGTAAAATTTCGAAGTCTTTTTTCAGAATGGCATTTTCATATAAAATCTTGTTACCCAATTTGCAATTCCGGGAGAAAACCATGTTGTTGCTAGTGGAAGGAAATAATGAATATCCCAATTTGCAACCCAAGAGAAACAGTGGCGAGAGAATGTTTTGAGTTTAGCAAAGGGAGTCTTTCCTGGTTTAACATCGCTTATGAGTTCCTCCGATAAGTTTGTATCGGACATCTAAAATTTTTGTCACTTTTTGTTCAGCAATTTTATAATGAGTTCAGTGAATCATTCTAAAGTTAAACAACTTCAAGAAATGTTCCCGAATCGTTCAATCGAAACTATTAGACGTGTTTTACTAGATCAAAATAATTACGTTCCAAATGCAATTAACATTTTATTAGAACTTAAGCCAGATAAGAAAACAAAGCAAACTGAAGATGATCAACCACGAAATATACTTCCAAAAGGTTTCCTCTGTTGGCCTTAAGATACTGGTTACATGAAAGTCTTCGAAGATATTTCATCAAATTCTTTAGTTGAAGAGGACCCTTATCTTCGCGCAGAAAAGGTAAATCTTACGCCAGATGATTTTGATGTATCATCTCTTTCATTAGAGAGCTACCGCTCTAATGACCCCGCATCCTGGGAGAAATTCAAGAAGAAGTTACAATCAAAGATTGCAGCTGGCCAATTATAAGCCTTTGTTATGTAAACAAATATTAATATTTCTAAATTTTGTTTTATCAGCTATGGTTATCCGCAATGATTCTTCGTCAAACATCCGAGTCATTATCAACAATTTCCCAATAACTCAACTCTTATCAAATTTTGATCAGATACAATTTAGTTATTAGAAGATTTCTAAGAGCAAAAAAATCTATATGTGTGGTGGCATGCCCATGCTGAATAGCCGATGACGAGATTTTCTAAAGATTGAAATTGAATAGATTACAATTATCGTTATTTTGCAATTCATTCATGAAAAGGCCAGGAATTGGCCGTCCGAGTTTAACTCGAAGCATGGTATCGAGGAGCAATGATTTTAAGATAACTGGATCATTGAATGAAGAAATAAACAAAATGAATCAACTTATTAGCAAAAGACAAAGCGAAATAGAAGAGCTGGAACTTCTTGCAGATATTCTTTCTTCAGAAAAGAAATCAGAAACTCAGAAAAAGCATATTATTTCGTATATTAAAAGGCAAACTGATTCATTGTTGCAACAATTAGAAACACGTCGAAATTTTCTAGAAACGAATTCTAAAAAGTACAATTTACCTGAATTTCAGGGTAACATTCGTGAATCTCTTTCAGAAAAACACGTTCTTCTTCAAAAATATAATTTACTAATTGCTCAATCAAAAAATCTTGAAAGATCATTGACTATCGATGGTTTCAGGCTGAAAATCTACGAAGATCATCGTAAAATTCGAGAATTGCAAGATAAATGTCAGGATTATTTGAAAGGAGAAGATGTTTTCGTAGATAAAGCACAAAAAGAAATTGATAAGAATAATGCCGAAATTGAAAATATTCGTAAAGAAATCGAATCTCAAAAACTAAAGAACGAAAGGATTGAAGCATATCTAAATGACAGAGAAAATTTAGCAGCTCGTTTAATACAAACTGCATGGAGATCATTCTATGCTCAATTTAAGAATACTCCAGATTACCACATCCTTAACACCCAAAACAAGGAAAAAATTAAGAACTTAAATGATGCTCCAAAGCCTAGAGCTAATAGTGGTGTTAAAGTTTCTGGATTTCAGATCAAAAGTCACAAAAATTAATTATTTCTATATTTTGTATCATTTGTTTTGTTTATTATTAAAATTTTATATTTATAACCTGAGGTCAGTTGTTTCCTAAGAAGCCACTACATACTCCAGAGATTTCAATATTTGAAAAACATACTTAGCCTTATAAAATGTCTATTATGTAGCATTTCAGTGGCTTACAGAATATTAAAAGAAACCAAATAGTAAATGTTCACTAAAATCTATCAATTTATGTATTTCTTTCATATCGTGTACATCAACACAGATAACTAAATCTTAAATAGTATTATTGTAATTATTTGCTTGTGTATAGAAATATATCATGTTATCAAACTCAATTGCCGTTGATTGCATGGATGTAAAAATTTTGTAAATGAGATTGGAAATAATTAAATATATAAATTGTAGTATATGATCTTCAGATTAATATTCTATGTTCTAAATAACCGGATTCATCGAAGTGAAATTTTTTGATAGAATAACAGATTCCTTGGTCCTCTCTGATACATAATTAATAAATAACGCTTATTTCAATTGTCAATTGTTAACAAATTTTAAACGATACTCAAGATCTAAAAAGTGACAGAAACTAGGCGAAGATGTATTCCGGAGTTGGGGAATATGAACAAGGCGAAGATGGCCAGTTTCATAGAACCTCAGGCCGAAACTCTCACGCCAAAGGATACTACAATGAAGATTCTGATGAGCAATCCAATTCTTCTGACTTCCAAGGCTTCGATTCAGACGAAGATGACGATTTTAACGTAGACGAAGTAAAAACTTCAAAGAAAAAAACTAAGCCATCAAAACCCAAGTCCACAACCACTACAAAACATGCTCCTAGAAAGAATTTCGACAAGTCTTTTATCGATGATGAAAGCATTTATGAAGAAAAAGCACCAAGAAAACGCAAAAAAGTATCCAACGACTACTCCTCGGACTACGATGATGAAGTTTGGAGTGATTATTCGGAGTCTTCTGAAGATGCTGGATTAGCTTACTCCCGAGAACCAAGAAGGACCAAATCTGTCACATATTTCGAAGAAGAGGAAGAAGAGAAATCCGCATCCGAATCGGAAGACGAAGAAGAAAAGAAACAAGAAGAGCCAAAGGGCCCAAGAATTGAAAGAATTATTGGTATCCCTACTAAGCAGACAGAACCACCGACTTATTTCATCAAAATGGCTAACGAATCTTACAGGCACTGCAAATGGCTAAACGAAGAAGAAATTATGGCTCTCGGTGGGAAGAACCTGTTGAATAAATACAAGAAGAAAGTACAGCAGGTCGGCCTGAAGCAAATGGTCGAATGCGATTCTCAGGATATGCTAATGCTTCCTGAAAAGGAAATTTACAATATTGATTTTTGCGAAATCGATAAAATCATTGCGCAGAACGAAGAAGGAAAATATTTAGTCCTCTGGAAAGGTCTGAACTATAATGACTGTACATGGGAAGACGAGATTCAAGATAACGAAGCAATCGCTGACTTTGAACGCAGAAATGATATCTCACAATACAAAGAGCCGCGTATAGCTCTCATACAGCGTCCGGAATTGTTCCAACTTTTCGGTGAAAATTACCCATTACCTCCATTCCCAACCAGAAGAGAATTACGTGACTATCAGATCGACGGTATCAACTGGCTACGTCGCAACTGGTACAACCATCGTAATTGCATCCTTGCCGATGAAATGGGTCTTGGTAAAACAGTTCAAGGCGTTAATATCATTTACGATCTTTACAGAATTGGAGATCCAGGACCATTCTTGGTCATTGCTCCTCTTTCCACTCTCGATCAGTGGGTTCGTGAGTTCAAAAACTGGACTCCACTCAATGTTGTCAAATTTACAGGTCCAGGTAAAGAAATTATCGCCAAGTACGAGCTTACATATCCTAATACAGATGTTCCGAAGTTCAACGTCATTCTTACTAATCCAGATGTCTTAATTAAGTTTGATGAAATCTTTATGAACTTCTGCTGGCACTACGTCATCGTCGATGAAGCCCACGAATTAAGGAACGATGAAACAAAGCGCTACAAATTCATGGAAAGCATGAATATTCAGAATCTTCTCTTAATGACAGGTACTCCCATTCAAAACAACCTCAAAGAGCTCTGGTCCCTCCTCCATCTTATCGACAGAGCCAAATTTGACTCAGTTGAGTCGTTTATGCAGTTATACGATACAGAAAAAGATCCTCAGAACGCAACCAAGCGTTTGCAAGAAGATCTGAAGCCATACATGCTCCGTCGTAAGAAAGAAGATGTCGAAAAGTCAATTGGAAAGAAAGAAGAGACAATTGTCAACGTCGAATTAACTCGCGCTCAAAAGATGTTATACAGATCACTTATCGAACAAAAAATACCAGAACTCGCTGCTTCTGATTCATCTCACAGAAGAGCTTTACCAGAATTACCTAATCTTGCCATGCAATTACGTAAAGTTTGCTGCCATCCGTATCTGATCCAAGACTACGAAAAAATTATCGGCGATGTCTTACAAGGAATGTCCGAATTCGACCAACTTGTGAAATGTTCTGGAAAGATGGTTTTCGTAGACAAACTGCTTGGTAAATTACATCCGCTTGGAAAGAAGATATTAATCTTCTCCCAATTCAAACATGTCCTCGATATCATTTCCCAATTCCTTGATATGAGGAATTACAAGTACGAAAGAATCGATGGTGGCAGCCATGGTAACGACAGACAGAAGAAGATGGATAGATTCAACGATCCGACCCAAGATATCTTTGTATTCCTTCTTTCTACGAGAGCTGGTGGCTTAGGCCTCAACCTTACAGCAGCTGATACAGTCATCATCTTCGACTCCGACTGGAATCCGCAGAACGATGTACAAGCCCAGGCCAGATGCCACAGAATTGGCCAAACCGCCGAAAAAGTTGTAGTTTACAGACTGATTACTCGTGGTACGTATGAAAGCGAGATGTTTGACAGGGCCAGTAAGAAGCTTGGCCTCGACCAAGCAGTTCTCGATCATCATGCCAACAACGAAAGTGAATCTAAGATGGACAAAGAGGAACTGGAAAACCTGATTAAGCGTGGCGCTTATTACCAGCTCACAGATATGAACTACGAAGAAGGTGATAACTTCACAAGCCAATCCATTGATGAAATCCTTGATTCTCGTACCAGAATCTTTTCATCCAGCTCTGCAGACTCCAATTCCTCATTCTCTACTACTAATTTCACTGCATCTGAGAAAGATGCGAAAATTGACTTCCAAGACCCCAACTTCTGGAAGAACCTCAACCCGTCAGGTATCGTTGAGCCTCAGACCTACAACGCCGAGTACCTTGGCAAGCGAAACAGGTCCAGCATCAAGAGATACAAAGATGATGACGGAGACGATGAAGATGATGTCACTGATTGGTCGGTCAACAAAGTACAGAAATGTCTGACAGCGCTGAGAACATACGGTTTCAACCACTGGGGACCCATCTGTTCCTCCACAAACCTCGACAAGAACACAGCGATCGATGGCTGCTCAATTCTCATGTCCAAGATCTTCCAAAGCCGTGATAAAGAGCTGCAAAAGATCGCTGGCCCTGATTTCAAATTGAACGATAACCAGCGTAGATTGGCCAGTTCGAACAAGACATTCAACCACAAAGACATCAAAGCGAAACTTCAGCAGTCTGACAAGATAATCCACGCTCTCCAACAGTTGGCAACCATCAAACTGTTCATTGAAGGATACACGTCCATTTCCGGATGCAAGGATTCGAATGACTGGGATTCATCACGCGACAAAAACCTGTTGAACGCTGTCTGGTCGAATGGTGTTGGTAAGTGGGATGTTGTGTTGAAAGATGAGAAATTCTTCCCAGCAGGATTTCTAACAGACGAAAACAAGAAGGCCGCAATCAAGCGCTACAAGAAACTCATTGATTATTTGGACGATGACAAAACAGCTTCTTCCAGGAGTAGAAACACAGAACATTCACATGTGGAAAGAGCTCCTCCGAAACCTAAAGTAGATCCGAAACTAGAGAAACTGTTCAAGTTCCTGCAGAAGATGGGAATGCCAAACGAAAACAAGATTCCTAAGATCAAGGAAATCACAGGAATCGAGGATATCGATGGCACAATAAAGAGGTTCTTCAAAGCCGCGATAAGAGTCACAGAAGGAAAAGAACTCAAAACGGAAGACAAAGAGTTTGAACCTCTTTTATCAAAATCTGCTGCAGAACAATTGAACTCAAACAGGAAGTGGATGAAAGAGTTCAAACACTTCTTCAGACACGAGTTCATCAATCACTTGGAAATCCTCAAATTGGTGCCAACAAACCAATTGAATCTTCCTCCATTTTGGAACCCTGAAATCCATGAATATCCTCTTCTGAAAATGATTTATTTCAGCGGTTTCTATCATTTGAATGGATTGACAAAGAAAGATCCATTCTCTAAACTTCCTCAGGATGATATGAATTTATTGGTCCATTTCCTCAAAAGTGACATAGAAGTGAAGAAACACGTTGAATACATTATCGGAGTTTACAAGAAAAATAAGTCAAGTTCACAACCGATAATTTTAGAAAAAAGTGACAGAGAATTAAACCTTCCTATCACTAAAGGCGATACAACGATAGAGAGTTTGGGAACAGGTAAGTTCTTCCTTTCCAAGGGTGTTTTGTGCAGAGAAGGCTTCTCTGCTTTCGTCAGATTGAATAATGAAAAACACCACTGCCAGATACTGCCGGGAAAGAAGTTCAGCGTCAATGGAAAGGTCGCTGATAACGTGCTGGATGCTTTCAAGGCTGCTAATGTACAAGGAGGAGAGCTGGAGAAATTTGGTGTCAAGAAACCATTTGTAATGTATTGGAATCAAAAGAACCTTCAGTCAGAAGGTCATAAGATTGACGGCTATGAAAGAAAGACTTTCAAGTTTGAATAATATTTATATTAAAATTTGAGTGTTTATTTTTATTACTATTAACAAAATTTTTAGTCTTATTTTTCTTGTACTTTCGATTTTATTTAAAATTAAAAAGTGATGTAGGGAAAATTAAAATTCCCAGAAAAAATTTAATGCTATTGTTAACTGAGTTGTTTGGTTTCCATACAACACTCCCAAGAAAGCTAAATATTACTAATTAGAATAAGGACATATGGCAATCAAAATTTTGAAATGTTGAAATATTCTATAATTAAGGCTGTGGAAAGTTAAATCACACTTTGATATAGCAGATTAAGTCATAGCGATTCGAAGAATTACGATTTGTTGCAATTATCGATGAGAAAACATATTGATTTCTGGTGTTCGAAACAATTTGATATGTAAAAATAAATAGAATTTATATGAGCATTTTAAAACTAATATTTTAATATCGCAAATTTTTCGATAAATTTTGTCAAAAACTTAGTTTTTGAGATGTCTGCACTAGTTTGCTCAATTCCACTCAGATTAACTAATACAAATGTGTTGTATTTTTGTGATAGTTGTCATTTTCAAATTTAGCCAACCAAGTTTTTGGAACTAAGTCAAAATTAAGAATGTTTTTGGAATATTTAACTAAATAACATAAACTATCAACTATCAATTTTTTCTGCTCTCATCAAAAAATTGAACAAAAATCAAATTGAACGAGAGAAAACTCATTTAATTTAAGCATTTAATCCCACATAAAGTGATATTCCAATGTTTAGAGACAAATTGCTGTAAAATTAATTGCTTTTTGATAAAATGGCTCAGATTTCGAGTAGGTGACAAAAGTGCATACTCTTAAACAACCGTCGGATTTCCGGGTGAAATCGTGACACACTTTCGTCTTTCGTAGGCAGTGGTGGTTGTTACAAAAGGTAACTTCGAATGTAGCGTGAAATCTGCAAAAAAAATTCTGAAATTTGAATGGAGAACACAAAAATTGAATAGTTTACGTCAATAAAAAAGAGAAAAATGAAGCCAATGTGTATCGAACCTAGGACTTAGAGCAGCAATCCCACTGTTTATCAAATTACACTACATGCATCTCTCACCTCAGTGAATGAGATCAACTATATGATAACTTGTTCCCCATTATATTCTTGTGGAAAAGTGACAAATAGCAACTTTGACCCTCTCTCCTCAGATTTCGCTTTTTCACACGATAAAGAATTAAACGTCCGATCCAAAAAATTCTTATAATTAATTTGTAATACATTCTAATCCTAAATCCCAAACTAATTTAAAAACCGTTAATCAGAATTTTTATTGAGAGTTTTGAAAGGTTGACATCACATTCAAATTTTAATAAGTTCACGTAATATATGAATAAAGACATGAAAGTAGAATCACTCAGACTGAAAATAATTCTTTGAGTAGAATCTCGGTCAAAGAATTCAGGTTAATTTTGAGGATTAACTACACTGCAACTAGTATTTAAAGCAATTTCAATTACAATTGGAAATGGACGATAAGCGTATTTCAATTTTTTTGCTTTTTGAGGACAGCTCATTTTTTTGGGAATGACTGAGGAAGAGTCATATAAGCTCTATGTCATGGGTTCTGGTGGTGTCGGTAAGTCAGCCATCACCGTCCGTCTCGTCCAGGACCGTTTCTCAACAGCTTACGATCCAACTATTGAAGATTCCTATGTGAAACTTTTAAACGTTGACGGCAAATCAGCCAAGCTCGACATTCTTGATACCGCCGGTCAGGACGATTTCGAGGCTATTCGCGAAACTTATATGCGCGCTGGTAATGGTTTCATTGTTGTTTTCTCATTGACTGATTCATCTTCATTTGACGCTATTAATAACTTCATTAAGGATATCCGTCTTACATCCGGAAAGGAGGACATCCCAATCGTTGCTTGTGGTAACAAGTGCGATTTGGCTGATCAGCGTCAAGTTGAGGAAGCCGAAGCTAAGGCCTATTTCGAACAAGTTCATGTCACTTATTTCGAAACATCTGCTTCCAAGAATATTAACGTCGAAGAAGCTTTCAAAGCTGTAACTCGTTTGATGCGTGCAGCTAACCCACACTTCCAGAAGGAAGATGCAGCTCAGGCTGATAAGGCAAAGGGAGATAAGGAAAAGCAGAAAGACAGCAAATCTGAGGGCTGTTGCAATATCGAGTAAAATTGTAAATTTCTGAACTATGAATTTTGCGGCCTTTTATTTATAAAATTACAATTCTTTATACAGGCATTACATTGAGTTTTTGAAAAAAAACAACTCCTCATTTTTTTACGGGAAATTTTTTAAAAGAACTCTCATCGGTTCTAGCGTTTGAACCTTTGAGAGAATTGTATATCCTTTTCACGTGCGTTACCTTGATTTTTCATCAAATACGAAATTTTGATTTAATTGGCTGGTTATTAAAATTTTCTAATATTTTACAAACCTCCTATACACAGCGATTCTACACATGTTTACCAAATTCTACGAAATAATAACCTTTTTCACCTGAATTTAGCCTAAGATGTGATTTCTCCATTGGAAGTATTCGAACAATACGATTTCTAGCCTCAGATGTGTCCAACATATAGCCCTGATAACAGTTACGTAAATTCAGATTCACAAATTTGATCGTTTATTTATATTAGATAAGATTTTTCTGTTAATATGTGCATAATTCGTTCTACTCTAATATTTTAATGAAGAGCTAATAAAATCATCGAAGGTTTTATTCTCTTTTGGAGAAAAAAACTGTTTATTTATTGAAACTAAAGGTATGATTCGTTCGATTACCATAAAAAGAATCATCCTTTTTATAAAGAATTGACATAGCGATGGAGAAATTTATTCAAAAACTGTCCACGCGGGAAAATTTTCAATGGGGGTTATACAAAATTCTTTTTAATTCAACCACGATGAACTTCAAAGATTTATAACCTTGAATACCCATAAAAGGTATTTCTCCCAATAAACCTTAGAATTAAAAGAACCAAATAGGAATTCAAATTCAAAGTAGAATGGTTTGTTGAACAATTAGTTGAAATAATTCCTAAAAAGAAAGATAAAATATTTTATAACAAAAAGAGTAAATAAATATATACCTGGTTTGAATTATCAGAAGCATTGTTATTGTGATTAAAAATATTTCCGTCTGCTCACAATTTTTGAAAGAATTTAAATCAATACACGGAAATAAATTTAAATCATGCTTCGAAAGCTGCTCTGAGCAAAGTTTGTACATCGTTAGGATCCGCGTCAGTGAGTTTTTTCAATTTTTGAATGACATATTTTGATTTGTCATACTTCTTTTGGATTACTTCGTAATTCACCAGTCTCTGCTTTGCTTTCTCAAGAACTTGCTTCACATTGTCATCTGTTGGCTCTAGAATGTCTCCCATTGTTACACCAACTGTTCTCATTACGAGTTCATTTGATGAAGGAGCATTTCCACGAAGAATTTCATTTGCAAGGGCCAAAGCAAATTCAGTGATAGTAGCTTTCGCTTGAACTCTGATTCCAAGCTTCTGTGTGGCTTTCTTCAGCCTTTGGAGAGTTAATCTGCTGTCAGGAGTCGCTGGATACCTCGCTGACTTCTGCAAACTAATGGATTGCTGACGCTGTGGTAATTCGGCAACTTTAGACCGCAATTTCTTAAATGAGTCGGTTAAATTGTCAAAATTCTCTTCAAATAAGTTAATTTTCTCATCAATTACTCTTGACATTTGTGAGAACCTTGTTTCTAAGGAGTTCTTGACATCAGAAATTTGTTTATTGAGATTTTCAACCAAAATTTCTTTTTGTTCGAGTTGTTTCATAAGTTTTCTGATAAGTGCAAGATATTTCTTGGCCTGTTTATCGTTTTCGGAACTTTCAACCGTTTGAGATTTGGATCTCGTCATTTTCGGACATTCAGTTTGAGATTTAAGCATTTCTAACTCTTCTTTAAGGTCATTAATGAGTTTATCCTTATCAGCAATCTTGGATTCGCTTTCTGAGACCAAATTTTGTAAAGATTTGACTTTTTTAGCCGAATTTGATTCTTTGAGTGCTTTATTCTCTTTAGTAAGCTTACAGAGATGCTTTGCAGCCGTATCTAAGTACCCAGAATTTTCTTCAATCTGGTGTTTATACTTGTTTACTTGATCTTTAGCGATAACAAGCTTCTTTTCGATACTGTCTTCTTTATTTGTTTCTTCTATGACTAAAAGGAAGTCAGTTACATCGTTTTGGAGTTGAATTAACTTTTCAATTTCTTCATTCTTTTGATTTAGGTCAGATTCGAGTTTATTGATCTGTTCTAATGTTTCCTCGTTATTATTTCCATCCTTTTGTTTAAGTTCCTCTTCTAGTTTGAGAACTTTTTGCTGAAGAATTTTGAGATCTGAATTTTCCGTGGACAATTTCTCTAATTGTTGACTCATTGCATTGGCAGACTCTTGCATATTAGCTTTGTCTTGGATATGTCTGTTGTTTTCTATCTTCAAGGCTTCAATTTCTGAATTTAATTTTTCGGATTCTTCAATTTGTTGTTCTTGTTGTTTAATCTTGTTCTTGAACTCACTGTTCTCCTTCTCAAGAGCAGAAATCTTCTCTTCTAATTCAGAATTCTTCTCATTTTGAGTTTGATCTTTGAAATTAGAAAGTTTCGACTTCAATTCTTCATTTTCATTGGATAAACTCTCATTTTCAGCAAGAATATCTTTGTTCTTTGCACATAATTGGTCAATTTCTGAACATAATTTCTCAATTTTGTTTTCCTGGGCTTTTGCTGATTCATTTGCATTATCTTTCTCTTGTTTATAGTGATTGATCTCTATCTTCAAACTCTCAACTTCGACGGTGAGTTTTTGAATGATATCTTGAGAATCAGACAGTTTACTCTTGGCTTCTAGTAGTTCATCGTTTTCTTCATCAGATTTATCTTGTTTTTGCTTCTTATTTTCGTTGTTTTCTGATGAATTATCTTGATTTGATTTCAAATTATTGATTTGTTCCTTTAACTGTTGGTTTTCTGCTTGGACTGCATCACGCTCATTTGATATCTTATTCAGTTGGTCGCTCATTCCATTGATTGTGTCATTGAAATTATTATTGTTCTGTTTCAAGCGATTGTTCTCAATATTCAGTGTTTCAACCTCCATCTTGTTCTCATCCAATTGCTTCTTCGCATCTTCTAACTCAGATTGAGAAGATCTCAATTTATTATTAAGATTTTCGTTTTCTTTTTGGAGGTTATTTACTTTTTCAGAGAAACCATTGAGTTGACCTTCCATTAAATTGACAGTTTCCTTCAAATTATCTCTATCTTGCTTTGTTTGGTTAAGATTGAGTTGTAGAGACTCAAGTTCAGCCTTGTTGTCCTCATTGTTCGATTCTGATTCTTGCGACTTCAATTTTTCGTTTTCTTTTTCAAGATTATTTAATTTTTCTTTCAAATCTTGAATTTCTTCATTCAAAGATTGATCATTGTTGTTTTGTTGACCGGATGCGTTTGATTTGGCCTCCTCCAGTTCTTTCTTCAAATTTTCATTTTCATTTCTCAAAGAACTGAGTTGTTGAGATAATTGGTCGAGCTGTTGGCCCATTCCATCAATCGTATCGTTCAATGCAGACTTTTCTGCCTTCGATTGGTTCAATTCGATCTTTAGAGCTTCTAGAGAGGCAAATGAGCTATCAAACTGGTTATCATTTGATGATTGTTGTTGTTCGAGTGATTCTATCTTCTCTTGGAGCTGTTTCTTCTCTTTTTGAAGAGAATTATTTTCTTTATTGAGTTTATTGATTTGATTGTTCATTCCATCAACGGAATCATTCAATTCTGTGTTCTTTTTCTTAAGATTTTCATTTTCTTTTTTAAGATTCTCGATATCAATATTTAATTTTTGAATTTCTTCTTTTGAAGACTCCTGATTGTTCTGGCTTGCTCTAAGTTCTTCAATTTGCTTCTCAAGCTCTTCAATTCTCTTATTTTCAGAAGAATCTTTAATTTGATTATTTTCTTCAGAGAAAGATTGATTTGAAGACAATTTCTCAATTGTTGAGTTGAGTTCTTCTATTTTTGCATTGAGTTCATCTGTCTCTTCCTCTAAATTCGAGATCTGATTCTCTTTATCTTCAATTTCGTCTTCTTTGTCTTCTAAATCTGCCTTTGCTGTATCTAGCTCGTCTTGTAATGACTCGCTCTCTTTTTTGAGTTTTTCGTTTTCCTGTTTCATATGAATTAATTCTACTTGAATTTCTTCTTTAATTTCTTTGATTTTGATGAGGTTTTCATTCTCTTTCTTGAGCTGAGAGATCTCATCTTCAAGTGATGTGATCTTGTTGTAGTGAACATCCAATTGTTTGTGGCTGTTTTCTTTGTAATTTTCAAATTCTTCTTCTAAATTAGTTTTTTCTGCTTCTAGATTGCCAATAACACGTTGAACCTCTGTGTTCATGTTATTGAACTGTGTTTTGAGTGTTGAAACAAAGCCAAGAAGTGTAGAATTTTCGTTTTCTAAAGATTTGAGTTTTTCTGTGAGAGATTTGTTCTCTGCTTCTAGATTTGAAAGTTTATTGTTTAGCTCATCAGTTTGGCCAGATGCTTTAAGTAGTTCTTCTTGATTTTGATTTAATTTTGATAATTCTTTTTTGAGAGATTCGATTTGACTCTTTAAACTTTCATTTTCATCTGTGAGCTTTTGATTTTCGCCGGTTAATTGATTGATTACTTCTTCATTTTCTGAATTTTCTTTATTTTGTGTTTTGTTTCTCTCCAAAGCTTCTTTAATCTCTGTATTTTCGGATTTTAATCGCTGAATTTCTTCGTTTAATGATTTGTTGTTTGTTGCTTCGGTAGATAAATTTTGAATTTGCTCTTTCAACTGAGTAATTTCTTTTTGCAGCTCAATTTCGGTTTGGTCTTTAAGTGCTAGCTTTTCTTTGACTTGTTCAAGCTCGTCAGAAGTTTTCTCAAAATCTTCGGTTATTGACTCAACGTCTTTCTTTGAATCTTCTAGTTGCTGCTTAAGATTTTTGACTTCCTCTAAAGCATTATCACGTTGAGTTATTGTTTGATCAAGTTCTGCAGCAAGCGCTTCAAATTCAGAATCACTCATAACTGCAAAATGAAAGTTTTATTTGAAATTTCATATCTATATCTCCTAAAGATTTTATTATTATATTAATTGTTTCATTATATTATTTTTATATTAAATTTTGTCACTTTTTGAAGTGTAAACATTTTAAATTTCTTGAATTGCAAATAACATGTATTTTATAGTGAGTACAACTAATATTTAAAATTTCGGTTCAGAAAACAAAAATCAATATTTAATTGATGAAAAGCAAGGTATATGAAGTGCTAATAAGGCGTTTATGTCCAAGACTAGCTCACTTGAAAGCTAATACCAACATATGAAGCTATTTGTATGAATTGTAGCCAAAAATTCAAGATGAAGAAATGATGTTGAGTACAAAACTATATTTTTAAGATATTTTTGCTGTTTCAAGGTACAGCTTGATAGAAAATAAAAAGTTACTATCCCGGACAAATATGAGATTTCAGATGAGATGAAATGAATAAATAAACGTATTCGACCACTTAAAATGGACACTGCTACAGCTGTCGCCAACATTACCCCAGGAAGTGAAGTTGCTGCTCTTGCCCGTTGCTTTGATACACTTCTCCAAGCTGATTTTGCTGATACATCAATCCTCGAGAAGCTTCTTCCATTCCTTGAGAAGAATCTTCTTGAAAGAAATATCATTGATTACTCAATTGAACCAGGTATCGATATCACAAAGAACTACTTCGTTCTTTGGGAACCATTCCTTCGTGCTAAGACAGCTCTTCTTATCGGCACAATCATTGAGAAGTGCAAGGAAGTCCCAGATGTTTCCAAACTCGTTAACCCACTTGTTGATTTATTTTTAAGCGAAGAACAGATCGAGCAATGCTTTGCTTTAATTGCTCTTTCTAACATCGGCCTTCGTAAGCCAGAAGCCATCCTCCCACTCTTCCCAAAGCTTGTTAAGCCACTTATCCAGATTGTCGGTGCCGCTTCATCACCAGCTACATCATTCGATCTTTACCACTCAAAGGCTTTCCAGTCCCAGGTCTTCGAGTCATTCTTTGACTTCATGGATATCCCAGGACTCCTTGTTACACCAGATAATGTTCAGCGCCTCTTCGAAAACAACATCACTTTGGCCATCATACAAGTTGCCCTTTCTGAGCAAGTTTACATCGAAAAGAAGCCAGCAACACTCTGGCGCATGATTTGGCTCTTCCTCCGCATCACTACAGAGCACCCACAAGGCTTAAAGATGTGGGATGTCGATCACATTCCAAAGATAGGTCCTCAAGCTTGCCAACTCATGAGACTCGCTCTCGTCGCTCCAGATAGAGCTGCCTATATCCGTAACCAAGTTGCTAAGGTTCCAAAGGAACAATGGACAGCTGAGAAATTCACACAATTACTTAAAGAATTACCAAGACAGTAATCTTGGAGTATACCCCCATTAATTTAACCTTTTTTTAATTTTTATAACTCAATCTTTCATATTTTTTAAATTTGATATGATATATACTTTATTGGACATGTTGAATACGTCTTATATAATTCAGATAATTGATTTCCATATGCAAAATCTTTATCTAGTTTTGGATATCTGCCTCCGATTTCGTAACTTTGAATTTCGAGCAAACTGAATCAGATCAAAACGAGTTGGTAAGATCAAGAATAATGGTTAGTGATCCATTATTGTCAGAAATCCCAGATAATTTACTTTGCCAATTAATGAATCAGTGATAATATTATTAATAATACTGATACTAGTGATCATTCTCATGCGATGTGTAAAGAATTTCAATATCGAAAAATATTCACCCGAAAAGTGCCAAAACCAAAATTCAAGATGATGCGTAATTTCGATTTCTCTGTTAAGACCATAGTTGTCGGAGATTCTGGTGTCGGTAAAACCTGTTTGCTCCTCAGGTTCATTCGCGACGCTTTTGATGAAACATCTCAGCCAACTCTTGGTGTCGAATTTATGACAAAAATCGTACAAACAGCAAATCACAGAATCGAACTCCAACTTTGGGATACTGCTGGACAAGAGCTTTTCCGCTCGGTTACAAGAGGATACTATCGTGGTTCAGCCGGTGCTTTCCTAGTTTTCGATTTAACTTCAAGAGTCAGCTTCGAAAATATTTCAAGATGGCTTCACGATATTACAGAAGTTGCTAAAAACGATATCGTTAAAATTTTAATCGGAAATAAGAACGATCTCGACGCTCAACGCGAAATCACTGCTGAAGAAGCACAAGATTTCGCAAAAGCAAACGGCATGGTTTATTTCGAGACATCTGCTAAAACAGGATCAAACGTAGCCGCGGCTGTTAATGCTTGCCTTGATATTATTGACAAGAAATCACTCAACGGCCAGTTAGCTATCCCGCCCCCATCTGATAGCATATTCTTTGACCAGGATGAACCTAAAAAACAAGGCTGCGCTTGTTAATTTTTGGAAAATATGTTATCTTTTTAATGTTAACCATAAAAAAATTAGTTACCTCTCTTAAATAAATTACTTTCCTTTTGATCGGATGATTTTATACTATACTTACTCTCAATATTTTTTGATTTTCTCAAATGCATTGCTAATAGATTACTTTTCCGGCACAAATTATAATATATTCAATAAAATACTACATTTTATCCGAGATTTAGCCTTTTGAAAAGATTAATAGAAAGAAATAATCGAATCAGGAAAAAAATTCACCTTTTATTTGAATAGATTGTTTTTCATGCAAGCTTGTGTAATGCTAAATATATAAAGATTTCATTGTTGAATCAAATATTTGGTTGAGATATTTCACAATAATTTTGGTTTTGATTAGAATAAACTTTAACAAAAATAAGTTTAGTATATAAGAATTAAAAATAACAGTAATAGCTCTATATTTAGAAAAATAATGCATCGAGATCAGATGGAAGTGGTCCAATCTTTGTTGAGAAGTATTTCTCAAGCTTTCTAAGTTTCATTTCATCACTTTCTCCTGCGCACAAAGTAATTGCAAGACCTTTTCTTCCGAATCTGCCAGATCTTCCAATTCTATGGAGATAAACATCGCAAGTCAATGCGAAGTCAAAGTTAATAACAAGGGTAACGTTTCTTACATCGATACCTCTAGAGAATACATCAGTAGCAATTAAAACTCTCGCTTCTCCTGATCGAAATTCTTCTGTAATTTTTGCTCTGTCGTCCATCGTCATTTGGCCGTGAACTAAGGCAACTGTGAAGCCGCTGTCAACCATTTTACCCTTCAACCAGTTACCCTTTTCAACGGAATTCACGAAAATAACTGCTTTTTCGATGGCAATCGATTGATAAATATCAATAAGTGTATCGAACTTCCATTCTTCGTTCTCTACACGTACAACGTATTGGTCGATGCCTGTGAGTGTTAATTCATCGCGAGGAACTCTGATTTCAACAGAATTTCGTAGATGAGCTGTTGCAAGCTCTACAACGTCAGCGCTGACTGTAGCTGTAACAATAACTTTCTGTGCGTGTGGTAATTTCTGTAGAATGTCCATAATCGTGCTCTTGAAAGAAGTCAACATTTCATCTGCTTCATCCAAAACAACGGATTGAACTTTCTCTGCTTGGATATTGTGTTCCTTAAGTAATTGAAGGATACGTCCTGGTGTTCCTGAAACGCAATGAATACCTTTTTGTAAGGCTTTTACGTCTGCACCGAGAGAATTGCCACCAACACATGCGCGTGTGTTTGCTCCGAGTGATTTAAGTGTGTTTTCGGTTTGTATTGCTAATTCGCGTGTTGGAGAAACGATAATTAATTCTGTTGTTTTTGAAGTAAGTCTGAGGCGTGCAAGAGTGCCAATAGAGAAAGTAGCTGTCTTACCACTACCGTTTTGTGACTGAAACATAATATTTTTGCCTTGTGAAATGATGTAAATTGCTCTTTGTTGAATTGGAGAAGGCTTTTCCCAGCCATTTTTCTTGATAGCTTCAATAAGCTCTGGTTTAAGTTTCATACTTTCCCATGTGGGATATACTTCAAGTGGAACATTCGATTGAAATTGGCGATCTTCGTGAACTTCAGACATTGTCACTTTTATATAATTTTTGTCCCACCTAAAATCTTCTGACACTCATAAGATTTTAGCTTGGTGTTCCTAGTATTAGCTTTGTATTCATTTATGCATTGATTATTTGGATGAATTTTTTAATTATCTGGCTGATTTTCTGGAAATATATTTCTAAATCTAAAGTTCAGCAATCTTCCATGTATGGTTGTAATTTCTTACCAATTTTGAATGTAATTTTTAGATAGAGTAGGATTATGACTTGCCAAAAAGTTATTTTCTTCAACAAATAAGTTTACTTGATGCATCAAAAGGATCACCTAATGTTGTTGTTAGTCAAAACTATTATGAGCTTCTTAATCCTTGTAAAAACACAAATGATTGTTCACCTTATAAAATCAACGTTGAACCAGGTAATTACATCATTGAAGCTCATAGTGGTGAACAAACTGACTCATATGGTAGTTTCTGGGAATTTTCTCAAGAACGAATCAAACTCAAAGAAACAACAATACTCCTTATATCACTTGGCGGCACAACAGAGAAATCAAATAAAATATTACATTCAACAGATCATTTTAACACAATTATTTAAATTTTTTATATCAAATTGTGTTAGTTTTCCATTTTTTCGATTTAAAAATACGATTTATCATGAATATTAAACAAGTTCTATTTAAAGGTTTACGCGAAATCGCAAAAAATCCAAAAATTTATGTTTTTCCATTGTTGGAGTTAATACTGACTTTCATTATACTTAAATACTACACAAACATTATTTGGCAAGTCATAATCCTACTCTATCCTTATCAAAAACTAAATTCGGAATCTAATTTTCACTTGAACATCCATCTTGATTCTACAAATAAAAAATACAATTCTCACTGAACCAATTTGGTAGGATATTGTACCAGATTCTTTCAGAATTTTTAATTATTCTGAAAATTTTCTTTTAATGCATTCATTCACTATATTACGGCTTTAAAAACATTCATGAATGTAAATTTTCTGTAAAATGGCAATAGTCCTTCCGAAGTCTCTCATTTAATGAGAAACTTCGTAAAGACTTTGCCTTAAAGTACTCTAACTACTGTTCCATGTTTTTTACAGCACTACGGATTCTGTAGTTGAGCTAATGGCGGAATGTTCTGCCGTATTCTATATTTTGTTTAGATTCTCCAGAAAAACTTTGCGTTAAAGCACTACCATTATAAATTATGGCCCACAAAGAATGAAAGGGTCAGTTTGAAATAGTTTTATGTTGAATTTGACTGAACAGAAAATAAACATACAAAGAAAACCATTGGACTTTACCTTAAGTGAAAGATGGTGTGATTCACTCAATGTTATTTGACTGTATAATATGAATAGGACTAAATAAGAGAACGATTTTCTCTGGAAATCCCTTTTTCTTTGATTTTAAAATTTAATACAAAATTCAATGAGATGTCTCAAAAAATTATATAGTTTACTGCCGTTCCGACCTTGTTATTTTAAAGAAAAATTCATAATCATAAATATATTTTATATGGTTTTTGGACAGCTTAACATCTGGAAAATATTTCCTAAATTTTAATTGAAGGAATGATACGTTTTATTTAAATTTATGCTGCATCCTGTGAATGGAGCAAAATGTATCTTTATTATTTTTTTGAGAAATACTATCAATTTCCTTATTTATTAAAATTTTAGTCTTTGGAAAACAGAATTGCATTTATAAACCAGTAAAATTTTCAGAATTCATCGCCAGCTTTTTCAGAACTGAATTTCATATTGTTTTGAGCAGATTTTTTCCCCTTATTTCTTACACGAACTTAAGTTATTTTCTTCAACAAATAAGTTTACTTGATGCATCAAAAGGATCACCTAATGTTGTTGTTAATCAAAACTATTATGAGCTTCTTAATCCTTGTAAAAACACAAATGATTGTTCACCTTATAAAATCAACGTTGAACCAGGTAATTACATCATTGAAGCTCATAGTGGTGAACAAACTGACTCATATGGTAGTTTCTGGGAATTTTCTCAAGAACGAATCAAACTCAAAGAAACAACAATACTCCTTATATCACTTGGCGGCACAACAGAGAAATCAAATAAAATATTACATTCAAATGATCGATATAACACGATAATTCAAGAATATCAACCAAATTCTAAAATATTTTCAAAAAATATTAAATCTATTGATTCAAAACAAAATACGATATTTATTAGTTCACACCACGGCGAAATACAACGCAAAAACTATTCAAAATTTGGCACGGTGAGGATTATAAGAGATGATTGTTATAATTGCGAAAGTTGTCATTATTATGCCTCTGGTAAAGTTTGATGCGATAGGTGTCCCGAAGGATATTATTTACCATATGAAAAATCTCCTGGATGTGAACAATGTTCTCCTTCATGTTTATCATGTTCATCATCTACTTCATGCCAAGGTTGTTCTCAAGGAACTTATTTATCTGAAGGTCAGTGCCATTCATGTTTAGATCATTGTGCAAAATGTAGTTCACGTTCATCATGTGAAAGTTGTAATCCTAGTTATTATTTATCATCTGGTAACTGCACATTATGTTCACCTACATCTATATGTAAACGATGTAGTAATTCAAAATGTACACAGTGTTCAGATGGTTATTATGTATCAAATGGAGATTGTACAAAGTGTCCAGATAATTGTTCAACATGTAATTCACCTTCATCATGTACTATTTGTAATGATGGATATTATTTATCATCTGGAAGATGCACATCATGTTCACCTACATCTGTATGTAAACAATGTAGTAATTCAAAATGTACACAGTGTTCAGATGGTTATTATGTATCAAATGGAGATTGTACAAAGTGTTCAGATCATTGTGCAACATGCACTTCATCTTCATCATGTGATAGATGTAATACTGGTTATTATCTATCATCATCTGGTACATGCCAATCATGTCCATCTGGATGTACAACATGCACTTCATCATCATGTAATAGTTGTAATGATGGTTATTATTTATCAAATGACGAATGCCTTCCATGTTCGCCATTATCTGGATGTGCTCAATGCAGTAATTCAAGATGTACTAGTTGTATAACTGGTTATTATTTATCATCAGGTAGATGTGTATCATGTTCAACTTCATCAGGATGCGATCAATGCAGTGATTCAGGATGTAAACATTGTTCAGAGGGTTATTATTTATCATCAGGCGATTGTTCAAAATGTTCCGGTAATTGCTCAACATGTACTTCTTCAACGTTATGCACTGTTTGTAATTCTGGATATTATTTATCATCTGATAGATGCCATTTATGTCCAGATAATTGCTCAATATGTAATTCATCTTTAACATGCATTAGTTGCAACACTGAATTTTCTCTTTACAATGGTCATTGTTCTTCAAAATGTCCATCAGGATATTATTCGAGCAACCAAACATGTGTTAAAGTTAAACACACACATGATACTAAAGATGCATATTATAAGCAGCTACGTTTCTTACGTAGGTAATAAGAAATTAAACAAATTTGAATTGATGTTTACTTCATATATTTTAATTTTTTTGTATACTAGAGTCAAAATCTCGAGCACAAAAGTGACATTGAATACTTGTAAGCAGCTAAGAGATTAAAATATGAACCCAATTTTTATACAATTCTATATATTTATATAGTAAGAATCAAAATCACCAAAATCCACATTATGCTAATACTAGTGAGAACACTCAACATTCTCGATATTCGAATCAAAACTTAACTAGTATGAGAAATCAATATCCACTCTCATTAGATTTATAAGTACTTTCCTGAACGGATGATGAAGAATGAATTAAGATGGCTTGTTGTTTAAATTAAAATAATTTTGCATATTTTGGTTTGCATGCTTTAGAGGTAGCATAATCTTATTTTTGTAGGATGTGATGTATAGTGCCGAGCAGTGGCAGTTCATATGAGTCAACTAATTTTTTTCAACATCCAAAATACGAAATCATTGGTTGGATGATAATGAAAATGGTTATCCTAGAGTTTTAATCTTGAGTGGTAGCGTCGCTTTGATTCCCATAACGACATAAGCAATAGGATATATCTTCACAATATACAAAACCGGCCAAAATTGTCTCATTTTGATCTGCCATCAGCACTAATGTAATTATGTTTAATATTATAAAATACCTACGATTCGATTTCGAGATTCAAATATAATTTCAAATCTATCAAAATCTTTTGTGCTGCTTAAGAGAACATCAAAGTTTCATGAAGATGTAATTAATGAAATCGCCGAATCAAGGTAATATTGTATTCATATAATATGAATTTTTTAAAAAAGAGAAAATATAATGTAAATTCCATGATTATAGTATCTACTGTGTGCAAACTTAAAAAAGCTGTTCTTGAACATGTAGTATAAGTGTAAGAGATGATTTGATAAAATATATTCTGAATTCAGATTTTTATGGTGGAATTAGGTTCTCTCTGGGAACAAGGAACATTTGAACTCATCACCTATTTTCCAAATTTTTGAATTTTACCATATATATAATGGAAAAATAATAATATTTGTAACTGATTTTTTTTATTTTTGCATTAAAAATTGGAAATTTTTTCAAAAATTTCAATATTTTGTTATTTTTTTATTTATTGAAATAGAATTTTGAAATTTAAATACTGTAGAATCTTTCAATTTTGTTATTTCTATAATATTATCCTTTAATTTTTATATTTAAATTGTAATTTGTGTTAATAAGATAAACTATATCTCAAAATTGGATGATTTATAATATAAATTTGTCATATATGTTATCATTAATTCAATCTTTCTCAAAATTACAATCAACAACAAAAACAACAAAAAATTTGTTAAATAAATTAGAGATTTATACAATTTAATAAAGTGTAATAATATCAGAGGAGCTAATAACAACGTTTTATAATAGGTACAAAGGAAGTAAGTTTAAAGAATATTCCCTAAAATGAATTGAAAGCTCGAAATCTAAGCATTGCATAGGAAATTGTAGTTTATCATACATATTTACATTATCCTCTGTTCAGTCATCGAGTATCGTTGTAAAACTAATGATATTGGATACAAACGTGAAATTCCAAGCGAATCTACAAGTAAATATATTAAAAATCAATTTTTGGTATTTTTCTTAATAGGGTTACCGAAAGACTATTCTATTTAGTTGAACAAATTTTGTTCACAGCTTTATTGAATCAAAAGAACGTCAGGGACACTATCGCTAGCAAGTTTATTTACGTTGCATTGAGTAATTGGAAAAAAAGAAAGGAAACAACATTAATGTCATTCTTTAATGAGCTATGTAGTTATTTAAATTTCGACGCCGTTTGTATCAAACTACGTTACGGGGCTTGTGTAGATAACTCCCGTTTTAACGGTAGGGAAAAAAAGAATCAAATAATTAATCTGCCGCAGTTAATGGACCATTTCGGAGCAAAAAATAAATCTCATTAAGTAATAAATACGTTTAAACAGATAAAAAAAGGAAAAATAAAAAGATAAAAATTCAATAAAATTAGGCTAAGCCAGTTTGAACAAAAGAGAATCCAGCAATGTTGCCGAAATCGGTCATACCAGGGGTTACAAATGAATCTACAGCGATTTCATTGGTAAATTCGGGATCAAAATTCTGAGTTGAGAACCTGTCTTTAATTTGTGGAATATAGCTTGGCATGTACTCTCTGCCAAGAATTGCATCCCAATCAACTCCTTCAAAGAACGGATGACTTTTAATTTCTTCAAATGTAGCGCGTTTCTTTGGATCCTTCTCGAGTAATCTCTTCATGAAGTCGACAATTCTCTCATCCGCATCTTCAGGATAGAACGGTTCCGATTCAACAATATCTTGTAATAAAATCGACTTGTTCTCGTTATAGAAAGGAGTACGACCGAAAATCATTTCGTAAGTCAGAATACCTAATGCCCACTCATCGATCTTTGTTCCGTATTCCTGCTGAAGAACAACTTCTGGGGCTAAATAATCCGGTGTTCCACAGAAGGTGGTTGCTCCTGTAGTACCGTTTAACTCCTTTGAGAGTCCGAAATCTGTAAGCTTTATATGACCATCTGCGTCAAATAAAACGTTTTCAGGTTTCAGATCTCTGTAAATGATTCCGTACTTGTGCAAATGAGAGAGAGCCAAGCCAATTTCAGCAATGTACAATCTGGCATCGTCAATTGGAACAACTCCGACTTTTTCCATGTAATAAAACAATTCTCCGCCAGAAGCGTATTCCAAGCCTAAATAGACCTTACGATCAGATTGGAAGGCGAAACAGAGGTTAACAACGAATGGATGATGGATTTTCATCATGATATTCTTCTCAGTAAGAACAGAGCAACCATCAACATCGTTTATCACAGATTTTCTTATGGATTTGATTGCATAAAGCTGATCATTATCATATCTTCTGCAAAGCATGACCTTTCCATAGTAACCTCTGCCAAGAACAGAAATTATCTGGAAGTCATCCATCGACAGTTTAGTGCATGTTGTTTGAATTGATCGAAAAACGTTAAACCACTCGGATATTTCTTCAGATGAGCATGCAGAAAATAAAATAGGCTGAGCGTCCTTAGATGGCTTGATTTGAAATCTCGGATTTGTTGCTCCGCGAACTAATTCGAAAGTAACATCTGGTGTCATGGGGATTACAATATCAATGTTTGTAATTGCTTCATCTTTGGATACGATAATTGAGTGATCTGAAATAGAAACATACCTGTTATGCCATAATCCTTGGTTGTTTCCTTTTTTCTTTAGCCAGCCTCGTTTTGGGAGGGAGAGTGGGTCCTTGAGTGATTTCATATAATTAGAATTTTGAGATTAATTCAAAAATTTAAAAAGTCATATTTTTGAAAGCAATGCGTAAATTGTTGATAGTTTTATTAGGGAACATTGAATTGAACGAATGTAAAAAGTAGATTGAATCATCAATTCTGACAGTTACTGCCATGATAATTGAAAATATTGAAATAATGTCAAAAATCAATTGTATAAATTATAAGATATCAATATATGTTTAAATAATGTTGCATGCTAAGTAGTGTCAACGATAAAAATTGAGATCCTATTAATCGTCGAGGAAGTACGATTATTTTTTGGGCGAAAAAGTATCTTAAAATATGATTATTAATATGTTTTTAAAATAAAAAATTTGAAAGTTAATTTGAGATTCTCATATAATTTTTTGAATGAAAAAATAAATATAGTCTATATGAGTTTTTGAATAATCACACTTGAGATATATCTAAAAAATAATTAAAAATAGAGTTTGAGAAGACTTTTCAAGGTGTAATGAAAAGTGTGATATAGAAAATAATTATAGATATTTTAATTTTATATATTGTGCTAAGCATTATATTAAATTTTTAGGAAAAACACTTTTCATAAGTATTCAATATTTGAAAATACGCTCCAAAAAAGAATAGATTCTTTTATATTCGCTTATATAAAAGGAGACTCTCTATCAGATGCGAATGCCTGAATTCAGCACCTCTGATAGAGAGTTTCCTCTTCTATAAGCGGATCTTTTTCATGTTTTGTTAATATAAAAAATCAAAATCTACCAATATGAGAAATTAAACCCTGCGAGGCCAGTCTAGAACTGGCACTTCGCAGGGTTTAATTTCTCTTGACAAAATACAATAATCAAATGCTCCAAAGTTTTCAAATTTTTATTAGGAATAGGAGCCTACAAAGCACTGATTATATATCAGTGCCTGGTAGGCTCCTATTCCTTCTCTAAATGGGAGAAACTTTGTTTGAATAAGATAACATGCGAACAAAGTTTCTCCCATTTAGAGTGGGATTTGGAGGGTGGGAGGTACATAGATAGAATATGTATCTCTCACCCTCCAATTCCCTCGGGAAAGTTCGAAAACTTTGGTGCAATCAGCAACGATTGCACCAAAGTTTTTGCGTTTAATTGAAGGAATTGCTCTTTATGATATATACAGTTACAATGCATATATCATAAGGAGCAATTCCTTCCAGATATCTGGCAAACTTGCTCGCAATGGTTCACAATTGCGAACAAGTTTTGTCATTTGTCAAGAGAAATTAAACCCTGCGAAGCGCCAGTTCTAGACTGGTGCCTCGCAGGGTTTAATTTCTCATATTGGTAGCTTTTTATGTTTTTATATTAACAATAACTCATGAAAAAGATCCGCTAATATAAGAGAATCTATTTTTTTTGGACCGTATTCTCAAATATTGAATACTTATGAAAAGTGTTTTTTTCTAAAAATCTCAGAATATATTTACAATAGTAAAATAAATAAGATATTTAAATTTATTTTTAAATGCTTTTTTTATATGAGATTCTCAAAAGTTATATCAAAAGTCTGTTTTTTCTAAAATCTAATATCATAATCTATTTCTCATTTTAAGTACATCTTAATTCATTTTATTTTCTATATTTTTTCAATATTTTTGAGGGAATTGTGTTGCTTCCCCGACAATAAAATTGAGAGGTTTACACATTGACACTACTTAGCATGCAACAGAATATCATTAGAGACCATTCAATTTTTTTGTTTTTTACATTTCATAATCTTACATCACAATCGTTCGAAAATTTACACCATAATAAATTCGTGGTTAATAAGACATTTAATTTAAAAGATAAATTTAATGATCTATCTGACTCTTAAATTTTCATATTGTTAAAATTATTGAAAAGCGCTCTTTTGTACTTTTCTCCGATTTAGATATGCAAATACTAGCATCTTTTTAATAAAAAAGAGCTAGTTTATATCTTTTATGAAATATTCAGATTTTTCCCAAATATTCACCATCAAATCTACTCCGACATCTCATGAAGACACATTATTGGATCAAATTCTCCAATTTATCCCGCCCATTATTATTGATGGACTCGAGTCTAATTCAAAAGTGATCAATTTTGGAAATATATGCTTACTATCGAAATTATTAAGAACTATCTTATCACTAAGCAATTTGTTGTCAAAACAATTAATTCTCAGAATTTTTTCAATTAATCTTAATCTGTCATTGATAATTCCTTGTCATTATGCATAACTAACATTAAATATTTGCTTATTTTTTGAAGAAATTTATTGCAACGATTTGTAAGACTCAAATTCTTTTCAATTTCATTATTTATGTTTCATTCAATCTCATGACATTCAAATTTTAAAATTGTAGCAGTAATATTCATTTCTCGATTTAGAACAAGTTTTACAAATTTTATTTTGCCGCGCGATTATTTTCAATACAAAGTAGATTTTCAATCATTAAGAAACGAAATCAATTTAATTCATATTATTATAGTTATAATAAGGCATATAGTATTGCGCCTGTAAATTTTCATACAAATCAACAAGATTTTAAAATCATTTTTTTTGAAACGAATTCAAAATTTAGCGACCCTTCATCATTAGCCTTTTTTGAAAGCATAGAAGACTACTTGAGCACATATGACTCAGTGTACAACCTTACCTCCACTGAAGAAACAACAATTAGACAAATTGTCGAAAAGATCAAATCCATCTTGGTTTCTAAGTACAATGTCCCCATTGCTTCAATATTAACCGATATTAGCATACATTGTACTCTTAAGAACAAATATTTTGCCGCCTATTGGGAGGTTTTCAAGATCCTTTATAAGGAGTATCTGCCAGATAAAGGCCTTGAAAACATTCATCCAGCCTTTAAATACTTGCTGAATAAGGAATTCAACCTTAGTTTCCCTGTCAGACAGCCATATTTGTTAACCGTTCATGAACCCAGCTCCATCTTCTTCTTAATTATGCGCGACGACCTTCCAGCTTTAATCGAATACCTGAGACAGAGCTTTATCAGTATTGAAGATACCTTAGACTCTGCTCTATACCCAATTTACAATCTTAACCTCCTCGAAGTTGCCGCCTACCATGGCTCTTTGACCGTCTTCAAATACTTGCTAGAGAAAATGCTCATGAAGGTTACCCAAAACTGCCTCTACCTAGCAATTATCGGAGGATGCAAAGAAATTATCGACTTGTGCCTACAGTCCCAAAAAATGGATGATCAATGCATGATCTATGCATTAAGAACCCACAATTACGACCTTGTACAGGATCCAGTTCTCAGTGCCAACGTTGATAAATCCAAATTCTTGGAATACAACCTCAGGAACCTCGTTTTGTACATTAAAGAAAAACAAGACATGGACGTAGCATTACTTTACTCCTTCCATTATTACTTGCCACCTCTATGGGACTATTTATCAGATAACGGTGCAACCATAAATGCTCATGATAACGAAGGCAATACACCATTGCATATTGCTGCAAGTCACAATTACGTTGCAGCATTACAATGGCTCACGAACCACGGAGCAAATATCAAATTACAAAATTCGAAGTTACAAACTCCAATATGCATCGCATCGAAGTTCCAAAGTGTTGAATCATGCCACTTCCTTCTCGATAATGGCGCCAACGCCCTAACGGTCGACGATTCCAAGGTTCAGCCACTCCACTACGCTTGTTCCTACGGAAACATCAGATTAATCACCACGTTCTTAGATCGTGGTGCAGATATCAACAGCTTGGATCAAGAAGGCCATGGAACTCTTTACTACGCGATCAAATCCCACTCTTTGGAAGCATTCTGCTTCTTGATCGACCACGGAGCTGACATTCACGTCAAGGACACAAAGGGACACAGCCTCATCTTCGCCATTACCTCTGCAGAAAGCATTCCGATCTTCAACAAGCTGCTCCAGCTCGGCTTCAACATCAATGAGACAGACACTGCCTTACGCACTGTTCTCTCTTACGCAGCAGAGAGAAATGACCAAGTCTTCCTTGACTATCTCATGCACAGTGGAGCAAACGTCAACCACCAGGATGCAGAAGGCAAGTCACCATTGCACCACGCAGTTCAAAACGGAAAGGTAACCAATGCAAAGCTGTTGGTTCTCCAAGGTTCGATGTACGACCTCGAAGACAATAAAGGCAAAGTTCCAATTGAACTTGCCACGATGCTCGTCAAGAGAGAGGTCGTCAACTACCTTCAAGACTGGTTCCGTGGTGATTACAACCATGTCGCTAACTATTAATTAGTTTCTTTATAATTAATTATTTTATTTTAAAAATTTTCCCGTTTTATTATTAAAATTGATTACTTTTCAAATATTTACACGGCATATATAATAAACAGAGAAAATTCAACAACTTACATTAGAGAATATCATAGTTTTAGATAAAATTTCACTTTCTAACATTAGTTAAATCTAATGACTGTGTATAATCATTAAAATTTCTGTAATTTAGCTTTAATTTCATTGAAATTTAATTTAATTTTTTAGATTAACTAGTGTTAGTGAAGGAATATGTAAAAAGTGAGGCAGTTAATAAAATTCATGAATAAAATTTGTATTTACACTTGATGAATAAAACAAAACAATAAAAATGTTAAATACAATAATATAATAATATACATGCAAACAAAATAAAGGCTCTATTACTTAAATAACACATCGATTCTCTGTAATATCTCTTCTTTGTCAAAATTATTTTTGTCATTTTTTGTGACTTCTTCGACCAAAACCTCCCAATTCCTTCTTTTAGATTGTATTGCTCTATTTCTCTCACTCTCTATTCTTCCGATTTCGAGTCTGCTGCCGACATCATGGTTTACAGACATCAAAACTCTGGCTGCGTCCAAAGCTGCTTTTGATACAACAACGTTCCAGTGCGTGCTGCATCTATCAACCTTTCAGTATGATAGGAACGAGTTTTGTCGAAAACGATGAGAAAACAATTAAAAAATTTTTGTTCGTTATTACATTCAAAGCAGAAATGTTTGTTTTGAAGTTCAACGAATCCAAGGATTCCTTAAGGATGTTGAAGATGATCAAGCCGCAGCTCTCGATGTCTTTCGGTGGAAGATGAGGCGCCAAATATGAAAAATGGCTAAGAAAAGCAGTTTCTTTGTTTGTGTCTGTTTTTGGCCAATGTTTCACTAATTCGTAAAGAGTCCATGTGGAAATGGTTCCATCTTGGCTCTCAAAGAACTCGGCGAGTTGATTAAATGGTCCGAAAAACTCAGAAGACATTTGAGAGGAAATTAAGGGGAAAATAATCGTTTTGTAAAGTGTGAAAAATGGAGGTTTGAGAGGGAGCGTCTGCGCTTTCAAGAAATGATGGAGAAATCGGAGGCATGGGGCTACACAAGGATATAGCATGTAGTTATCACGGTATTTGAGAAGCTGGCGTAAAATTATTTGAAAAATTATCTGACGATAGCCTGAGACTGTATCAAATACGAGTAATATGAAAGATTCGACTGCTTGTATCTCTTTTGGATCTGGACTTTCGAGTAATGTTATGTAACGCGTGAGAAAATCTTTAGTTAATAAATTTTGCAGAGCACTGATCTCCGAATTAGATACGAATGAGTATAGTATTCTATGAACAGTTGAAAGATGTAACCAACTATTAGTGTTAATTGGTATCCTTGAATCTGCGTAGATAATCGTGAGTGGAATAGGTGGAATTTCGCGTAATATGTTTACTTTTATCATATCGAATAATTCTACTCGTAATGATTCGTCTAGGCTCCGAAATACGTGAACGTTATTAACAGTATTGAAGATTTTCGTGAGATAATCTGCTTTTTTGCTTCTCATATTGATTGTCTGTGGGTTATCAAAGTCGACTATTGTCTTACAAAATTGTAATGCTTCGACAAATTGTGTTGCCAGTGCTGGCGAAAGAGTCAATGGAGTTTCATCTTGCTTTTCTTGTTGTGTCTGTTCAACAGAAACTTGCATGAGAGTTAATTTTTTGGCTGAAGTGAATCCTGAAGGTGGACCGCTTTTAGGATTGATTCGTAATTTGGGTAAAGAATTGACCAAGGGAGTTCTATTTTGCTGCTGAGGTTGAATACATTCTGCACGTACACTAGAGCTTTTCTTCTGATGTTAGAAATTAAAATATACGTATCTATTTAAAAAATTACTCATTATTAAGCAAATATAAAAAGGTGACAATACCCGTGGTCTCAAATCTGCTGCATGTAGACTATTCAAAATTTTAATATCTGTGTTTATAAATGTAATTATATTTAGATTGTAATTATATAAAAATAATTTAAGGAGAACGATAATCATATCGGCGTAGACTCGATCTTATTACTCGATTTTATATTTCTAAATACATTAAGCTTAAATTCAACTACCGAATTTTTCCTTTCAAAAATTTGAGAAAAACCAATATAAAACAGTAAAAACTCTCATGATTTGATGACAGTAGTATATGTTGACGGGTTTAGTGACTTTTTTTGTTACATCTATATATAGACGATGCATTAAAATATATTTATTTATAAATCATTAAAAAAATTAACATTAATTTTAAAATAATTTATTTTTTATCTTTTAGCCGTTTTCGCTACTGGTGCCAAAAAGTTTGCAACGGGTTTAAATATCATCCATGTAAAATTTTAGAATTAATGATGTTATCGTTACAAAAAGATTAAAACTGAGGAAAAAGAATTTAACGGGTTTAAATATCATCCATGTAAAATTTTAGAACTTGGTAACGAAAAACTTCAGAAAAAATTAAACGAAAGACTATCAAAAGATAAAGTTGAAAGAGTAAATAAACTCGCTAAAGGTAATGGTAATGATGAAAGGTGTAAAGATAAAGATAAAGTTTATTCAGTTTCATATAATAACTGGCACACGTTAGGGATAAGAAAACATTTAGGAGATTATGGGAAATGTTCTGAATTCTTTAAATCTAGTATATACGAGAGAGTAAAAGAAATTAGAAATAATTATTTTCATGAATAAAAGATTCACTACCATAATGAAATAAAAAATAAAAAAAATTTAAAAAAATAAACTTCTTACGAAAAAATTAAAACTTAGTTATGTTTATTTTTTTATTTTGTATGAAATGAGCGTCAAAACTAACAACGTTAAAAAATTAGGATTCACAAACGAGGAAATAAAGGATATATTAGAGGAGGTAGGTTATGAAGTTAATAAATATTATTTAAGAAATTGTCAAAAATTTGCCGAGTTATTAAATGATTTAGATTATGATGGAAAAATGAATAAAGATGATGTTATAAATTTCTTATATCCCACATCTGAAGAAGAAAAACCTAAAGAACCTGATGTTTTCCCTGAATATTATGAAGAACGGATTAAAGATGATGAATACAATGAAATTGAAAGACTGAAAAAAATAAGAGATGAAATAGATGAAAAATTAAGGAATTAAGAGAAGTTGAAAAATATAATGAAAATGAAGTAGAGGGTTTAATGAATATCCCAGCTTCAGAATCAGAAGTTCAGAAATCTCATGAAGAAAGATATAAAAATTATGTCTCAGAATCAACACAAAATTTATTAGATGTGTGAAATAGACGAAACACTTTCAGAAGAAGGTACTAAATTTATTCGTAAACATAAGTTACAATTTATTGATAATGAAGAATACCCTTGTATCTTACTTTCACCACCTTTAGATTCCGAAAAATTCAAAAAAGCACTAAAAAACGTGACATATGCAACTAATACGATTAAGAAAGAAGATCATGATATTTACACAAATTATTATTTAAATAAATGCACAGGTGTTGATAAAGTTTTTGATTTATTAGATAAAATATCAAAAGAAACCATTGGAACCCATAAAATTTTGTGTGATTGTGGTTTCATTATTGAAGATACCAATAATGTTTCATATGAAAGAACAGCACCGAAGGAAGACGAAGTGGAAAGGTCTATACCATTCGTTATTAAGAACATAAAAGATATGAAAACTTATAAACATTATATTTATTGATTTATTTCAGAAAAAATGGAAGCAACCCATAAAACATCTTCTCATCATTTTATAGCTATTCATACATTCCTTTTCAAAGTTGTGAAATTAAATAAGACAGGAATTAGATTTAATGTATCAGGGTACGCATTCTTGAGTAAATTAAAATGTATTCGTCACGTCGCAGATGATAAAAATTTATGTGTTCTTAATTCATTTTATGGGCTTTAAAAAATAAACTTTATTTTTATTTATTTTTTAATTTTTTATTCTTACATAAATGAACAAAAACGGAACAGCTAAAATGAATGACAATCAAATTAGAGCAGAAGGTAGAAGGTTATTTAAACGCTTCTATAACATTCCTGATGGTGTTAATCCTAAAACTCGTAGAAGCTATTTAAATGAAGCAATAGATGCATATGAAGGGTTTGACATTTCATCAGAAAGTGAGAGATTAGCGAGAATGTTAAATGTTAATATTGATTTCTATTATTGTGATCATCAACCAGAAGACGTGGACATAAATAAGGTAGACTTTCCATTAGTGGAATCAATAATGATAGATCCAGAATTTGAAACAGTAAATATTTTATTAACACAGAGTCCATGTGGAAAACTTCACGCTGACAGAATAACAGACGTTGAAGCACTCACCGGCTATAAAGTTTGTCCATATTGTAAAGAAGAAGTTTATTCTATCCGTGATGATCCAGAAAGGAAAAACCAAAGAAGATTTTTAAAGCATTGTGAGAAATGTAAAGAAAATAATGGAAGATTAATTCAAGACGTTCAATTGCAAAAGACCCAGCAACCATATGCACCACATATTACGAAACAGAAGATATATCAGTGGTTATTAGCTCACAATTTGCAGAATATTATAAACCGACAAGATATTATATTACTTTTGACTTCGAAACATTAGAGACTAAAGAAGAATTACAACTTTCTGAGTGTGCAACTTTGAACGCTTACTTAAAACCATTCATGGTATCATCAACGGTTAAATTAAATGATAAAACATATACAAGGAATTTTTGCTTAACTTCGAGTGATTCTTTTATTTCTGATTGGATTGAGTTTTTATTTTCAACCTGTTCATTAGTTGCTAAATCAAATATGAGTCAATACAATGAATTATTGAAGTCGCAAACGGCGGGGACTTTGTCCCATACATTAAATGAAAAACAGAAGGAAGCATTTAAAGAACTTCTAGATGAGGAATTCAATAAAGTGAATATCATAGGTTTTAATTCGGGAAAGTTTGATTTAAATTTAATTCTTCGTGATTTAAACACTGCAAAATGGAAAATATAGGGTGTCCAAAGGTGCGTTTAGCACAGCGCTCTATATGAGACTATTAAAGGAGATATATGCTGATTATAAATATATAATAAAAAATATGAATATATGTATATGATGAGTATGTTGTATTTTGGCGCCATGCCGGGATATAAAATGAATTTTGAGACAAGAGGCGGTTTCGCGGGAAATTTTGGCGGGATTTTGTTCATTTTTTTTAATGAATCATAAAGAAAACATCCTCGCTCTTGCCAAAAAAATGCAAAGACTGTAAAAAAATCTACGAGACATTGGTAAAATGCTTCGGTATGGATGCTCCTAGCTATTCCACTGTAACGTATCATGTTAGGATGTATCACTTCATGAACAAAAAGGCGCCCATCATAAAAATTGACAAAAAATCGCCGGATCAAAGAAAAATCAAAGCAATTCTTCAAGCGCTAGATGAAGACCCAAGAGCATCACTCAGAAGGATAGAGGAGATGACAAAGATACCATGTACAACAGTCAGTTATTATCTGCACAATTATTTGAACTACAAACTAGCGTATACACGTTGGGTTCCGCACAACCTTAATTCAGTTCAAAAAAAATCTAGAGTCCAATCTTCGAAAGAGCTCCTCTCTATATTGTGTGCGTATCAATCCAAGAAGTTTCGCTTTTTAGTAACAGGGGACGAGTCTTGGTTTCAATATGCAACAGAAGCCAAAATCATGTGGATCCCGAAGGATGAAAATCCGCAAACATTCCCGAAGAAAAAAATTGACACACCAATGATGATGTTGTCGGTTTTTTGGGGCGTGAATGGCATCATCGCAATTGATATTCTTCAAAAACCTAATACGATGAATGCTCAGTATCTAATTGACAATGTTCTTACTCAAATTATCAATTCTGATGAGTTTGAGAAATCCAAACAACAAAAACAAAAGTTTGCAATTCATTTTGATAATTCAAGAGTTCACAAAAGTCATAAGGTAATGAATTACTTGGTGGAAAACAATGTCAAAGTTGTTCCAAACCCAATTTATTCACCTGATATTGCACCCTCTGACTTTTATTTATTCGGCACGCTAAAAAAGAGAGCTGAAGGACGCGAATTCGCGAGTCCAGATGATCTTGAAAATTTTGTAAGAGAGCAATTTGAGCAATTTTCTCATGATGATTTAAAGCGTGTCTTTCAAGCCTGGATCGATCGCTGCGAACGCGTGATTGAATCCAATGGTGATTATATTTAAATAAACTTTATATATATGTAACTTGTTTATTTCTATTCGCAGTATTCAGGTTTGTGCTAAACACACCTTTGGACACCCTATAAAATCAATGCTGGGTTCTTCTTCTCAATTTAAGCAAGTCATTGTAAAGAAAACAAACGCTCCATATGAATTGAGATTTATTGACATCAGAAATTATATAGCGGGTGGGACATTAGACCAATTCACTCAAGATTTCGGAAACAATAAATCACGTGTTAAATCCTTTTTCCCTTATCAATTTATCACATGGGAGAATTCCGAAGAAGAATTATATAAAGAGGAACCATTCACAAAAGATTCATTTTATTCAGCATTAACTCAAGAAACTATATCAGATAGTGATTATCAAATATATCTCAATGATGCTAAATTTTTTAAGAATAGATTAGAATATTTTATTCATTATTGCAATAAAGATGTTGAAATTATGATTGACCCAATTGATAAAATTATTGAAGAAACATTTGTTTATAAAATTGATATGCTTCATAATCTTTCTTTATCATCGAATGCTTCAATGATTCGTTACGCTTTAGCATATAAAGACTTTAATCCTAATGAAAATTCCTGAGGAAGAGATAGAATCAAGTTTTGAATTAACGAAAAAGTATTGGAAATATAAAATTGAATCATATAAGAAACAAGATGAAAAGGCAGAAAGGGATACTAAAAAATAATGTTTCAATGGATGATTTTCAATACTATCACGATTTAATCCTTTCATCTAAATGCAAAATGTGTGGTAAAGCGTTTACATATGCAAATAAACCAACATTAGATAGAATCGATAATGAAAACCACATACCAAAGAAAATTGTCAGTTAATGTGTTGTTATTGCAATGTCGTAAAATCAAATAAAGATGAAGATGTTCAACGTTTAAGAATCAATTTAAGAAATTATGCATTAAAAAATAATTTACCAATGACTTTAGATTCAGTTGAAGCTTATCACATTCTCCGTAATGGAATTACTGGTGGTTTATCAAATGTTCAACATAGAGTAAATCTTAAAGGAATCACGCACATTAATAAACTTTCATATAGTCCAGAAACTAAAACTGTATCAAATGAGGACACTTCCAACATCATGACTCATTTCGTTGGTGTTGACTTTAATTCATTATATCCTTCATCATTTTCATCTAATCCTCATGATTTCATTCAATATACTGACCATAAATGTATATGCCGGGAAGATTGAATGGTGTTATCATTTGTGATACAGCAACAAAGAAAGCAAAAGCACTGGGAATAATTAAGAAGAAAAATACTTTATTCGTGGCTGAAGTAAAGGGTCGCATTGATGAAAAATACATTAATGATTACATAAACTTTTTACCGATAATAAGAAACTTAGATATTATCACAGATGAAAAAACAATTGGCAGTTTTATGTATAATTACATGAAATCAAACAATCTACCAGTTGACCAGAAACAGAGGAAATTAACTCAGTTAGCATCAACACAACCAATATCAACCATTTTCTTCTTATTATCTTTTGTATCTAATAGACAGATTTCATTTTATCATCGATGATATTCAATCAATTTTAACATTTACGAAAAACTTGTTTTAATGAATTTGCGAACGAATTTATGAACGAAAGACAAAAGGCTGAATTAGAAGGAAATAAAGGAAAAAGTTTATTTTGCAAGATTTCACTGAATGGATCATATGGTTACGATGCAATGAATACACAAAATTACGCAAAGACTAAAATAATGAATGCACAGAAGGCACGCGTTGCATGTATGTCAAATAAGTTTAAAAACATAAGAGAAATAGGTGAGGATACATATCAAGTGATGCTTAAAGATAGATTTTATAGATGTGATACATGTTTACAAGAGGCATTCTTCACTTTAGATAATGCTAAATACTGGTATTTGGTTTTCATTTATGATTTTATGTATAAATGCATGAATGTTAATCGTTTTCATTTCATTGAAGGTGATACTGATTCATCTTATTGGGCTATTGCTGGCGATCCAAGTCTTCCTAACACTCAAGCATTTCAAGCAATTGTTACTGATAAACAATTTTATGATAAAAACATTTTCAAATTCGCACCTTTTGATTTCTTCTGTTTTGATGAGAAATTTAAACCTAAATTAAAGAATAAAGCTGAAGAAAAAGCACATGAGAAAAAATTATTGGGTTTAGCAATTGAGAACAAGGTGATAACATGGTTGCTTTATGCCCTAAGTGTTATACATCATTCAACGGTTCAATTGATGGAAGTGATTTTAAAAAGATTGCACAAAAAATGAAAGGTGTTAGTTTACGACAAAATAAACAATTAACACCTAAAAATTATTTGGATATAATAAATGATAAAGTTATTTTCGATGGTCAGAATATTAATTTACAACTTAAAAACGGGTCAATGACTCTATTACAGTTCATTTTCCAAAGATCGATATAAAATAAGCAGAACAGTAGGAACAATCAGATGTTAAGCAAAGATTTCTTCGCAGTTTATTTTTTTTTCAAAGAAATTCCAAGATTTTTTTCCCAAATAGAAATTTTTAATAGAACTAGTGCAATAACAAAAAATAAATCAAGTGCATATGTTGTGTCTCAATGAACAACATACTTTGAATCAATTGATTGGGATACCAACTGATTTCTAATCTCTCAAAGAGAATTCGACCAACAAAATCGGCACAAACTAGACTTCACGGAATGTTGATTTTATCATTTTTCCTATAACTTACATTTTAATTCATTTTCAAATTATATAATAGATCATTAGCTATCTCCATGGTAAAATGAGTACCTTACTTACAAATGTTTAAAATGAGAAATTTTAAACAGTTTAAACTGAATTTTATTATTATGATTTAAATATATCTTGTTTCCAAGGAAAATCACGTGATTGCTGAAAATGAATATCCTTTTTATTCAATTGAGTTAAAGATATTCATTTGAATAAAATCATTTATTGACAAATTGTATTCAAAATATGATAAATATTCATAATTGCTTCATCTTCAGTAATAATATTTATTTTTAGAGTTATTTTTCAACAACTATCATAACTTTGCTTGAATGTAGCTATTATCGAAATTCATATTCAATTTATGTTTTTTACAATATTGGATACAAACTCAACACTATTTGTCAATATTTTATCTGTATGATCGAAATTATTTAATAGTTTCATCTATAAACATTAAATTAATTAGTTTGTTAAAATATTTAATTTATTCAATCTAATTTAAGCAGCTCCATCTGCCTCGGCATTCTTCTTCTTGCTACTGCTGCTGCTACTTTTGTCTTTCTTCTTCTTAATGACAAGAATGATAACAACGACTATTATGGCAATGACAATGATTACAGCAATAACAATCAAAAGAATAGCCCACCATGGTAATCCAGATGGATACTTCACATCGACATCATCCTTGGTGAAAATACCACTCTTTGTTGTTAGTGAAGCTGTGAACTCTGGGAAATAGAACTCTTCATTTTGATCAGCAGAAGATGCCGCTGCTTCTTCCAAGAAAGTTTTACATCTCCGAAAATGAAAAAGTTATTTTGCAGTGGTAATATCTGTTGCTGTATCAAATGCGGAAAGAATGGGCTGAATAGTTATACCTTTATAGGTTCCAACTGTTCCTTCATAATCTGTGAATGGCTTAGAAAGACCAAGTATATCACGGTTAGTTTGTATTGTAACTTCTTTGTCTCTATTAAATTTATACGTTAAATTCTTATTAGAAATTGAATATAAGGCATCAGCTCTTTTAGAAGAAGATTTAATGTGGAAGGACAGTTTGACATTATCTTTTCTGGCTGTGGAAACAAAAGTATTTGACTCTGCAGTATATGAATTTCCGTTGGCCTTGTATGACAATTTCAATGATGGCATCGCTGCAACATATTGAAGTCTAAGAGGGCTACTTGGTTTTATTTTTGTAACCGGAATTAAACTTAATTGTCCTTTAGTGTTATCAAATTCGTATTTTCCAACAACAGCAACAGGATTTTCGATCTCTTTAGACTCTTCGTATTCATTGGCAGTACTTGATATTTTGGGGAAATAAGCAGTTGCTTTAAAAGATGTGTTTGCACCAAGGATAACAGACCCCACTATACATAGGGTTTTTCCAGCTTCGACGTTATAAAATGAATAATCCACTGTCCACATTGGATATAACCAATAATCACATTCAGAAGCAAACTTAGTAGCATAATCAAATCCAGCTAAATCTGCAGCTGACGCCACATTAGCTACTAAAGCACTGAATAGCATTTAAAGAAAATGAAATTATCAAACGGTATACTTAAATAAAATTTTTGGCGGTTGCAGATAAAATTATTTAATTATTTGATGTGTATATCACTTAACTATTTTATTTTAATAAAATTTCAATAGTTTACAAAATATCATTCCTATTTAATAATTCAATGATAATTCAAAATTTTCAAGTATAACTCCCGAGGATGTTTTATTGTCGTCTGGAAAAAGTGACAAAATTATTATTGTCGTCTAAAAAAGTGACAAATTATTATTGTCGTCTGGAAAAGTGACAAAATTATCATTGTCGTCTAAAAAATAGATTTTTCAAGCATGTTTCGGTACCTAAATAAAGGAAGAACATCAATTCCATCTATGTATATAGTATGCAAACACGCATGATATATGGAGTAGCTCTTTATCTGGCTAAAAATCCTATTATTTGAAAATTCGCATTGTCGTCTAAAACCGCCAGACGACAATAATAATACCCCATAACTCCCCTTAATAATTCAAACTTTTCAATGATTTGGCCATGAAAACTTTGTTGCTTTTTTTAAAAGATTCATATTTTACATCATTGTTGAAATATATATATATTTAAAAAAAAACAATAAAAACCACTTTTCTTTTCAATATTGTTTTTGAATGAAATTACGCCGTTGGTAAATTTTTTAATTATTTTATATGTCTTGTTATACAATACCAGTTCAATTTCAAAAATATACTAGAGTCAAAATCTCGAGCACAAAAGTGACATTGAATACTTGTAAGTATTGAATTCCCATGTAAACTATTCATTTCTATCGTTTTTTGTAGTTCACATTTCCTCACTCTCGATTTTACTCATAAAAATATTAAAAAATCACTATACAATATATAAAATATATATTTATATGGTTAAAACAATGTTATTTTTGCGAGATTTCATCTGAAATTAAAATTAGGGATTTTTTGAATTTTGAACTAAAATTTGTGATTGGCAAATATTGAATAATCGATTGGAATATGAAAGAAATACTTTAAAATTGAATAGAATGTGCCGATAGAATTTTTCTCACAATTTTAAAAAGTTGTTCAAATCCTATTTTTGATTGAGTTTTTGCAATTGTTATATATCAAGTGACAAGCTAAAAATAAAATTTTTGTTGCACTACTATTTTTGCAACAATTTGTAAATTACGTGCATCCCTTGTATTCCAGTGATCAACATCGAGATTACATATTGTAAGAAATCCTTTTGAAGTAGATCTCTATTTGAATTCAAATTCGGACAGTCTATTTCATGTTGCTTCGTGAGAATGTATATAATTTGCAATGTGAATATTATATAATTGATTCTGTATAAATAAGTAATTATGCTTTAGGAAACTGCTCGGCATTGCATGAGATCTAATCTTATAATAATTTTTTAGATATGTTGAAATATGTAATATTTAGCTTCAATATCATTTATTATGGTGTGTCTTTGCTGTTTTTTTGATATTGGATATCAATGACTCTTCTGTGAACGAAAAAATCATATAAATCATTAAATTCTAAACGTAAGCGAAACTCATTCAATTTATTATTAGAATCAAATCTATTTTAAAATTGAGCTATTCGTTAAATCACAAAAGGATACTTTATATTTTTAGTCAAAATTTGTTGATAGGAGCTTATTGGCGCAATCTCATGTTCTTCCTGGAAGCAGCGCACAGACCAGTCAGAAGCGCTCCTTCCAGGACCAGAAAGACTAGAAGGGGGTCCTGACCTTGAGAAAGGACCCCCTTCCAGGTCTTTCTGGGACAATTCGGTTCGCATTGCGAGTGTCTGCTGCTTCTTTTGACCAAAGCAGCAGACACTCGCAATTATATGTTGCGGCAAGTGCATCTGTGGTGTCGGAATGCACTTGCCGCGAACTTCGAGCAATCTCCTGATCTTCCTGGAAGCAGCACACAGACCAGTCAGAAGCGCTCCTTCCAGGACCAGAAAGACTAGAAGGGGGCCCTGACCTTGAGAAAGGACCCCCTTCCAGGTCTTTCTCCAAGGAACATTGTGCCATTGTGGGAGACATGCAGAGGCAATGTCTCCCAGAATGATACATTGCGACCAACACGAGTGAATGGGACACTCTATTCTTTCAAATTTCTCATTAATATTTTATCTTTTTTTATTAGATCAATAAATAAACTCTTTTAATGTTCACAATTACATAAATCCATATGAATCAATTCGCTATTTATTTAGTCTCTAATTTTAATAGCTTTTTTGAATCTTGCAATCTAAATAATTAATATATGCAGGTCATTTTATTTTTTTTTCTTAATTACATTATATATAATAATAGATTATATGTCCAAATCGAACAAATTGTGAATTTTTACTTTTGAATGGTATTCAAATTTACCCTCTCCTAAGAAAATGCCCCAACAATAAATTAAAAATTTTGTTAGTTTCAGATCTAAATTCTATTTTTTCCAATTTAGAACTCCACACTATGAATTACAAAAATCGTGCAGTTTCATGTTAATTATGTTCAAATTTCTGAAAAAAATCGTTGATAAACATATAGTTTCAGCAAATTCAACTAAAAAGGATTTACACATTAAAAGCAATATAGAGAGGTAAATATATTTTCTCATTTTTGAACTCAAATCAAAAGAATTTTCTGATAATGGCCTCTTCGACAGAGAAAAGCAGTAAATATAATAATCAGTAAATTAGAACAAAAATATCCTATGCCCTATGATGTTCTTACTCTAGTTTTGTTCATTTTCTGTTGTATCTTTTAGAAGAAAAGCATTTTTAAGAAAAAATATGAAATATATGTGTATAACCACCAAGTTATATTGTCAAAAACGTATATATGAAAGCAAATCATTATACTTATTTTTCGATATAAATGTATTTTTTGCATTAATTCGAAAATATATTTAGGAATTCTTTATCTATCACGATATATTAACAGCCAACCAACATTTTCGTAAATATTTATTGTTTTGAGTGGGATATCGTTTGGATGAGTCGCATTCTCGTGTTTTAATTGGATTTTTAAGTTCCTATCAGTATATCTGTTGTTGTGAAAGGAATTGTTGCTTTTGCAAACTAGGAATTTTAATGGAATTTAAATTTATGATAGTTATTTTGAAAAAAAAGTATTAGAATCTTGAAATATTTTCTTGATGAAATAGTAATTGACAAATTACTGTCGATGGATGATAATCAAACGATGAAATGAAGAAAAAATCTGAAAATAGCCACTTGAAGAGAAGTTGAGAAAAAAAAATTGAAAATCAAAAATTTTTTATCGTTGAAAAAGAAAATTTGAATGCGAAATAATCGTTACAGTCAATCAAATTTTGCATTGAGATTCCCTTTCATCAACAAACTTAAGTCTTTGCATTCAACAAATAAGTTTACTTGATGCATCAAAAGGGTCACCTAATGTTGTTGTTAGTCAAAACTATTATGAGTTTCTTAATCCTTGTAAAAACTCAAACGATTGTACACCTTACAAAATCAACGTTGAATCAGGCAATTACATCATTGAAGCACACAGTGGTGAACAAAAAGATTCACATGGTAGTTTCTGGGAAGTTTCACAAGAAAGAATCAAACTCACAAAAACAACAGCTCTCCTTATATCACTTGGTGGCACAACAGAGAAATCAAATAAAATATTACATTCAAATGATCGATTTAACACGATAATTCAAGAATATCAACATAATTCTAAAATATTTTCGAAAAATATTAAATCTATTGATTCAAAACAAAATACGATATTTATTAGTTCACAGCACGGCGAAATACAACGCAAAAACTATTCAAAATTTGGCACAGTGAGGATTATAAGAGATGATTGTTATAATTGCACAAATTGTCATTATTATGCCTCCGGTAAAGTTTGATGCGATAAATGTCCCGGAGGATATTATTTACCATATCATGATTCTCCTGGATGTGAACCTTGTTCTCCTTCATGTTTATCATGTTCATCATCTACTTCATGCCAAGGTTGTTCTCAAGGAACTTATTTATCTGAAGGTCAGTGCCATTCATGTTTAGATCATTGTGCACAATGCTATTCATCTTCATCATGTACACGCTGTAATGATGGTTATTATCTATCATCTGGAAGATGTATATCATGTTCTTCACCGTCTGGATGCGATCAATGCAGCAATTCAAGATGCAACCATTGTTCAGATGGCTATTATTTAGCATCAGGGGATTGCTCAAAATGTTGATAATTGCTCAACTTGTACTTCGTCAACGTCATGTACTATTTGTAATTCTGGATATTATTTATCATCTGGAAGATGTAAATCATATTCTTCTTCTATTGCTGAAAGCAAAGGAGCTAATAAAGTTGTGCGAAGTGTTCAAAAAATCATTTTACGATTCAAATGCATGCTTAAATTGACTAAATAAATGATTAACATGTCTTCATCAACTCCATCTTGCTGAGCAATTATCCTTTTTGTTTGCAAACATATACAACAGGATATTATTCATATTTCCAAAGTTGCATTCAAGTAAAAAGTTTTTCTTCTAATATTATTATTATTGATAGTGTAAAAAGATGAGTTAGCATATTCCAAATGAATACATACCTAAAGATAGCAATATTTTATATGATTTGGTTTCTTTGCTTTTAAATTTTTTTGAATATTTACTAATTAATAATTATGGCTAATAATCGAAATTTTCAAAATAATATTGCTACTTTAACACCCGATTTTACTTATTTCAAGTCGAAGATTTTAACGAAAATAAAACGCCTTTCAAAATGAATGAAGAGATTTTCGTTGATTTTTCACATATTATAAGGACAGTTCTTCAAGAATTGCTTCCGGAAAACTCAGAAGAATCACAAGATGTAGGTGGTTTAACTCAATCAACTGCAATGAAAGTTTGTCTTAAAGATTTTGAAAAAATCAATTGTGATAATATGTTTGATATAGAGCAATCAGAAACTAGACAATTATTAGAAAAAGTTCAGAGCGTTTTGCTTGGCGAAAGCATCACAACATTAGTTACAAATTGGCCACCTACAATCTCATCGAAAAACTCAAAAATTAAGTATCTACTTGTGTTTCTTGCACGAACACTAAAGAAAGTAAGTAGTCCAACTACCTTTTTACAGTGGATTTGTGGAATGTTATTTCCAAAGTATTGGACGGAGAAAAATTCTAAATCATCATCAATTTTAAGATGTGTATCTCTATGTCAAGACGGCAAAAATACATATTGGGCTATCCAAGATTCTAAGGATGAATTTTATTATTATTTAATTCATAATAATTCTGATTTAGAGTTAGTAAAACACATGAAAATACAAAGTATAACTATATCTGATACAGGAATTATCGTAAATCATGACCAAAAAGAAAATGTAAAATTTCGACCAATAAATCCAAAGCATATTAAACTTTGGAACGAAAACAAAGAAAAGCAGATAAATATTATCGACTTTCTTACAGATAAATCACAAAAATACCCCGACATTTTACTGATATCATTATTTCATCTTTTAAACGCACTTGATACATATTTAATTAGATCGATACTGATGTCTACCAAAAAAGAAAGCTTTTCAGAGATTTCTGAATCGCTCTTCCATATAAATTTATACAATGGCTCACCACAGCTTCTTATCGAAACAATTGTATCACTAGAACTCGAAAATACCAAAAGAGCAGATAATCTCTTCTCAGCAGACTCTCCTTGCACACAATTTTTGACAAAATTTGTCGCAAATTTTATTAAATATTTTTTTGACAATTCCTTGTCCAAAATCATCAAATATATTGATAACTCAGGCGATCTCTACCTCAACAAGCCCGACAAATGCAAAAAAGATGTTGTTCAAATTAAATTTACTTCTGCATTGAAATATTTGATTTCAACTGTCCAAGATATACCTGATGAGGTCAAATTTATTGCCCACATCATTAAAATGTACACAGCTACTAAGTATAACAAATCTTATATTGTTACGCGAGCAATTGCTTCCTTTTTCATTAATTGCATCTTAAAACCAACATTTACAACTCCAACGTTGTATGATCCGACCTTTTCCCTTCAAAATCCGAGAACTGTCAGTCAAATGGAAACTCTTCTCGAAGTAGCAATGGAATTACAGCTCATGGAGTATCACAATACGTTTTTCATGTTCCTTGATGAGCATTTGAAGTACCATTACCAGATTCACATCGAAATATTTTTATATAAATTATCCGAAGTAAAACAAATTCCTCGTTTTGCACAGACAAGTAAAGACAAAGTAATGGATAGTTTAAATCATGTAATGAATTTCATATCTTCTAATCATGACTCGATTTCGAAAAATTATTTTCTTCTAACTGAATCAAAGAAGGTTACAATGACTCCTATCCATTATAACTTCTGTTCCTTATTATTACACTGCTTCCCGTGGAACTCAGATACTCAGAGATTGAAATTAAAAAGAGATTATCTCCACAACGAACACGCTTCTCTTCCCCAGCCAATATCACTACCATTATCTTCAAACTTCGCCTCTTCATATGAAACGTATAGTTTGGATGACTACAAGTCTGAAGAAAGAAAAGATTTACCTCCTGCTCCTCCTCTTTCTCCGATGTTGTTTAGAGAACCAGAAGATGAAGGTAATGGGTACACTGAGGAAGGAACACCTAATACTTTGGATCCAGGACCTTCAACTCCTTTCAAAAAGAAACCAAGTACTTCTAAAAAGAGACCGAAGCTGAAAACACCCCTGAGAAATGCAGGAGAGAATGATTTCATTGCTGTTACTGGAGAGGTTAAAAAGAAAAAGAGAATGGCAACAGTCGAAGAACAAGATAATTTGGATTACGTTCCTGTTAGAAAACTCAAATCGAGAAAGAAGAAAATGACTGTTAAAACTGTTGATAAATAAAAATTATTTGTATGTTTGTTTGATAAAATTCGCAAAATTATTTTTTATTATATCAATTTCTTTATTTAATTTTGATATATCTTAGCTGGTTAATACATTGCCATACTTAAAAATCTCCGATTAATATCAGAAAGATTAATTTTTCAAATTCCAAAGATGTCATTAATAAACCCATATGTGTAATAGATCACTATATGATTAATTACATGATATTATGAGAGTTGATAATCATAATGAAGAAATTGTGAGTTTTTCAAAATGATCGAATAATTTTAGTTAACTGTACGATAATATTCCCTATGATGTATACAGTTATTGAACTCAGTCAAAAATTGCATAAAAATTTCCGATTTTATCACCGGTGATTTTCGTAGTCGGTTTTTACCGATTTTCCATTTCAATCTTATCAATTCTACTGTAATAAGGTTATTTTTGAATACTATCAGAAATTGTTTTGATAAAATATTACATGCAAAGACTATGCCAATTGAATTTAAATCAAAAAAAAAGTAGTGGGGCCTCCAGGCACTTCGTGCCCTCTAGCCCTGAAGATGTTTAGTATAACTTTGTCCGGACAAGTAAGGGTCTATCGTCGCTACAGGAAAAGTTACAGGCGTTCCACGGAAGTATACTTTGAGAAGCCTTTTCTCCCTTATGGAATGAGATAAGACGGTTATTTTACAAAACTGACAACACTTTGACCGAGTAGTTTTTTGTGCTGAACAAAAAGTGTCATATAAACATCTGTCAAAAACCGCTTTTTAACTTCACTTAAAATGCCACGTAAGCTACGTAAGAATATACGTAAGAGGAAGAGAGCATTGAAACATCCAATAGTAAAACTGACACCACAACAACAGTTGCAACAACAAATTATGAATGACCCCACTATGTTGCAACAAATGTCAAGCAACCCTATGCTTTTAAACCGAGTTATTGGTGCACAGAGTGGAGGTTTAAGAGCGGCACTTTTAGCGAAAATGGCAGGCTATGGTGGAGCTGCAGACGGAACAGCTTATAACCCTCAAAGTCAAATGAATTTGAGTTCACTCAAAAATCAAATAACAGATGTCAAAAAGTCAAACATAGACATACAGAAACAAATAAGTGAAAACGAAAAGAAACTAGAATATGACAGACACACAAAGAAACTCAATGAGTTAAACGTAGAGAAAAAGAAGAAAGAAGAACAACTGAAAGAACTAAGTACAGAGGAATATGCGAAAAAAGTGTCAGAAAAAGCAGCAGAAGTAGCAAAAATGGAACAAGATGTTATAAATTTGAAAAAACCATACTACTCAATATAAAGTACTGAAAGATGAAGAGATAAACAAAAAGCCATGAAGACATATATGGATAGCGATGAGTATAAAAAAGAAGTTGAAGCAAATGTAAAGGCAGAAAAACTTTTACAGTTGCAAAACCAAACCGTACAGTATGAAAACTTAGCACAAGAAAGTAAAAATAACGACGCAGCCATGCAAAAGGCAATGAAAAGCGCAGAATATATAAAGCTAATAATGACTGGTTAGATGCCCAAGCCAACGCCAAAGCAGCCCAACTTATAGGGTCAATAAGGACAAAAATACAAGCGGATGAAGACAGTTCAAATGAAGCTTTAATGAATGCTGACTTTAAGAACGCCTTCGAAGCTCTTCATAGTAAGGTGAAACTAGTGAACGACTTCTCATCTGGAAAGAAACTGAAGTCTGAAGGTTTCGACAACGAGTTAAGAGAAGTAGCACAAAATATGACGAAAATAACAGATGCAGCAACGAGACAGGCAGTTCAAAGTGCCTATGACGCCGTTAGAGCAACTGTTGTGGAAAGTCAAGAAAAAGAGTTACAACAGACCAAAACAGACCTAGTAAATGCTTTCTTAAGAACGAAAAGTCAGGTAGGACATTATGCTGCAGATGGAACATATGTGCCAGCTGGTGGAACTTATATACCACCAAACCCTCCAAGAGAAGCACCTGCAGGACTACCTAAAACATTTACATCGTCACATGGACACAGACACAGGCATGCACCAAAACCAACAGTTCAAAATCCAGCACAGCAACCAACAGTTCAAAATCGCACCACAACAACAGTTCAAAACACTGCACAGCAACCAACAGTTCAAAACCCTGCACAGCAACCAACAGTTCAAAACCCTGCACAGCAACCAACAGTTCAAAACACTGCACAGCAACAACCACAAACAGAGCAAGGACATAAAAGAAGTAGAGAACAAGGAAACCAAGAATTCTTAAAAATGCTTAAGGAAGACTATGGTTACCAGATACTCTTGACTTTAGTGACAGATATAAAGAAGCTATTAAAAAGTTCAAGGAAGGAAATGCTGACCCGAACCTATTTAGCTTTATGGTTCAGCACCAAATGGGATATAATTTCAAACCTGGAAAATACAAGCTCGCTAAGGGATATGATTTAATAGCATATCATCCAAATGACATGACTGAATTTACTCCGAGATATTTGGTGTCAGAGCTAAATGATAATTCAACTCTCTTCATGAAACGCGTAAAAAATAGAGACGGAACGAAAGAAGAAAGGTTTATGAGTCCGGATGACTTAGATAGGGAACTTTTTAAAAACGGTCTCGGAATATATGAAATGCCAGCAGATGAGGTACAAGAAACTCCACAGGAAGAAGTTCAGATACAACCAGACATGGAAGAAATAGTTCAGCAACAACAGCTAGAAGAGCCTGAAGGAAAGAACAAGTTCCTCCTTTGGAAACTAACTTCACAGAACTAGATGAAGATTTGGAACAGCCGAAAAATCTTGACCCTCAACAAGTGTATGCGGGGAATATGGAATCTTTCCAAGAGTCTAAGAAAATTCGGCTGACATAGTAGAAGAATATCGAAAAATGTTCGCCGACATACAAAAGATCCAACATCAGATGAAAATATTCAGCATAGAATGGAAGAACTGAAAGAAAGTGTACGCAAATACAACAATCCTTTTTCTTACGACCATATAACGTTCAATCTTTGGCTGAACTCGGTGAAAATAAAAGGTTAAATTTCACCAAAACATATAGAAATGAAACATTGTTTAAAGTTCATTCAGAACCTAACCAATATGGAAACAACCTACTTTTGTTTCTGCAGACTATGGAACTACAATGATGGGGTCATAAAGCTAATCCGGATAGGTGGTTCATAAACTTACAACCAAATTCCAAGAAGTTGTAGACGCAATGGAAGTGAATGGTGAACCAGATATAGCTGGTATTTCAGCGCGGCTTTAATGCCATTGAAAGATATGAAACATGCAGATATTTTGGACCAGTATGAAATGAACATGGCTGATGGAAATATAACACCTGACGTTCTAGAACATTTATCTCAAAGAACTACACAGAACCATAGAGATGGTATATTTGGTGAAGAGTTTAGAAAGAAAGTTAGGGAGAGAGAAGGAAGAGAACCTATTGTACATGACCTTGCAACGAAAGTTTACAAAATGTCATAAAAACTTACTTTGCAGACAATGAACCGAGAAGGGATGAATATTTAAGAAAACTCAAATGGACAGTACCAAATGAAATGTTAGTATTGAAAAACATGTTCTTGACAAAATAAAACCAACTACAGAAATAAATGACGCAAGACTGAAACATTGGGTAAAAGCTTTCCATTCACAAAAGATATTATTGGTAACATGGAAAGAAACCAGAATGGCTACAAAAACATATATTTGGAAACGAGCTTTTCCATATGGACAAGCTCTGTTTGAAGAGCTTGAACCGGAAACTCAGGAAAGAGTCATGCAAACAATACGCGAAGACTCAAATACAAACTATGACAAAATCTTTCTAGGATATAGGTTACCTGAGATGGGCGACCAGAGCCCAAAGGCAAAAAGGACATGGGAAATTTACAACATACTAGGTAAACATGAGGCAAAGATGCAACAACTTGAAGCAGAGGGCAAGTTACCAAAAGCGACACCAAAGAAGAAGAGTAGAACAAAGTGAAAATAGTGAAGAAGTAACTTCATCTAGTGAAAGTAGTGGCAATGAAGGAAAAAGAAGAGTTAAAAACTCAGTCAGGAAGAAAGTAAAGCTTGGTCCGAAACAATTATGACAAATAAATCCAACTATTCTATATTTTTACCCATATGAAATGTACGCCGCTCAGAATATAACGCCAACAGTTTTGGATGCCATGAACGGAAATGTTTCCGAATGGTATAACGAATGCGACAATGCCATTAGAAGGTCAGAAATAGTTCCTGGAACTTACGAATATACAACTGCTGTTTCTTATGGAAACGTAGGTGAGTTTGGAGAAGGTTCTTCAACAACAGTAGATATTGCTTGCGACAGGTTTCATATTATTTCTATTGACAACTCATTCTTATACGTGGAACAAGACATTGAAATAAAACCTTCTGCCAAGTTGTCTGACAAGAAAGGTTGCAATGGAATTTTCTATGTCGGATACCAATATGCTCCAGAAGTTTTTATGGGATATAAGATATATTCTAACTCTGACTTAGTTCAAACAGTAACATGGGCAAACTATGAATGGTTCGCTTTGAGAAACTCAGTACAACCACAAGCTAGAGAACAAACAGACCAGTATGCAAATATTGAGAAAATAAGAAGACTTGACCCTAACGTTCCAGGAGTTTATGTTAACCTTTCTGGACAAACTGCAGCAGCAGTAACCAAAGTAAAACTGAAACTTAGAGTTCCTTTGTCATCTTTCCTCATCTTCAGGTTTTTAAGATACTTGCCAAACTGGGCAGGAAAAATTTCTATTGAACTTACTCCAAGCAAAAATAACTTAGTCATTGCACCAACACAAGACCCATTCACTCTTACAGATACAGCTGGTGGAGCCAAGTTCTGTGACTTTTGCAAAGACAAAGTTGACTTAGACTTTGGTTTCTCAAACTTCAACAATGAAGTAAACTATTATTTCAATGCTGCTGGAACTGCTTGGGACCCAGTTAAGTTCACATGCGAAAAATTTGAATGCAAGAGAATAGAAAGCAGACTTGCAGTCTATATGTTGGACCCAGATATTTCAAATGCTTTAGCTGCCAAATATATTGCAGTTCCACTTATGTTCCCTATACACCAAATATCTGTCAAAGACTTTGCAGGTGAAGTTGGAAACCAAAGTGCTGACCCAGGTGCAAGAACAGATATTGCTTTAACAACTGCAATGAAACATGCAGATACTATGTTTGTACTGTTCAGACGAACTATAAATGACTATTCTTGTTTCTACAACCCCGGTATTAAATATCATATAAACATAGATGGCAAATATTATCCAAGAGAAGAATATTCTACAGTTGAGGATATGAGGTCATACAACTTGACATTAGATGCTATGAACTTTAACAACAACTTCACAACAACCATTAACCCTGAAATGCAAAGTTCTATTATGCCATATGTGAAAGTATGGACTCATACAGGAGGTCAAAAAACTCAATATACAAATGGAGACCGTTCAAACTTTTGGCTTGGCATTCCATTTGCTGACTCAGAAGACTTTATGGGTGGTATTTCAACTGTTGGTACTGTACAAATACAATATACTGGTGACAGAGACGGTCCAGATGAACTGAGAGCAAAGAAGTTTACAAAACAATAGCACTTTTCACGGAAGATGCTCTTTGAAGATTCGTTCGATGAAACCTGCTGGGGCTCCTCAGATTGGCATAACGACAGCTTCCATCGAGCAGATTTTGGCAGCAGGTCAGTAAGTTGTTCTTGAACTGACTTCTCTCCGTCAAATATTGACAGTACGCCAGTTTTGACATAATATTGTATTATAACTTTCCTTTAGAAATATCTGTAAGTTTTGAAGTTATATTTTTGTCTGCTTCAAGAACTTTCACCATTTCAGTTATACCAACTTTCTTTGCTTTATGAAAATATTTTGGTTCAGCAAAGACTGCTATTCTATAACATTTACCATTGTTTGTATAAAGAACTATTCTGTCAATGTATTTGTATTGTTTGTGTGTGTAAACTTTGTTCTGCTTCAATTCGAAGAGATACTCGAATACGTCCATCTTTTTATTCTAAGTAAAATGTCATTTCCGAAAAATAGAAGCGTAAGTGTTTCAAAAGGTTTAATGGCGGTGGCAGATGTGAAGTTAAATTCACCAACTCAAACAAACAGTCAAAGTGTTATTGTCAATGTCAAAGACAGAGATGTTGAAGTGGGGAAACCATACGAGGACGAAGATGGTATAACAATTGTTCCTGTAAAGAACAACAACATATCCTGAAGTTAGCAGAGACTTAAGTTCTGTTGCAGATATTCGAAATGACTACCAACAACTTAAAGACAAACTTCAAACTCAGGAGAAGATTTGTCAAGCTTTAAGTATAATGTTAAACTTGGTCGAACACAACCCTGTAAAAGTGAACTCATATGTCATTGCACCTCATGAAGTTTTGAAAGAACTATTGAAACTTTTGACAGAGGCAGACGATATAAACATCAAAGAAATAGAACCCGACATTAGTTGCTGTGGTGTTTCATATAATGTCATTGACAAGATATACGTTATGAAAGGAGGTGAAACGTTGAACTTAAAGTATAGTTTCCCAGACGTCATAAAAATATTTGACGACCACAACATTTCATTAAAATTTATTTGCTAAGTAAAAATGTCAAAACTTCTTGAAAGATGTTTGAAGAAAAAAATATAGACTTTATTTCATGTAAAGGACTTTACACACTTTTGAACGATATGAAAGACCCTGTTTTGTTTGTTCGTGTAGACAAAGGAAAGTTCTATGTCTTTACAAAATATTTGAACTTCTTAGACAGAGAACTTCAAGAAACGCCATGTGAAAGTTTAGATGAAGTTCTTCTCCACTTTCAGAAAAACTTTTAAATATATATAAATGGCAGAAGATATAATGGTTTATACTATTACGACTAAAAACCCTGAGTCATATAATTCTATAACAACAAACTTACAAAGTCCTCAAGGACGATATTGTAAACTAACCTTAAACACAATGACGACTAAAGCCTGTTTTGCTCTTTTGACACCAGAAGACTTTATTGTTGTGAATGGTAAAAAATACTCCTTTGAAGATACTTACTCAGATATACCACCAACAGGTTTTGTTGACTTATTTAATACTTTAAGTACGGGTGTAACATGTGCTGCAACTAGAGCAGGTTTCATTATGTTTGGATGTCGACTGAGTTTACTATAAACGATATGAGCTATAATACAAAACTTATTTCTGGTTTTTACTACCAACAGTTTCCTATAACAGGAAAATGTGTCATACAAGGAATGTCTATTCCATTGACATTAAGCACACCAATCTTATATATTGTTTCAAACTTAGGTTCAAAGTGTTATTCGAATGTCGACAGAAACTATTATGACCAAAAGATACTTATGCGTATAAACAATACTTTCTCTGCTGGTTTGCCTATTGTTCATTCGAATGCAGAATTTTCAACCTTAGTGAACTCAAACACATTGGCAAGTATAACGTTGACATTAGTTGACGCAAACTTTGTTCCTGTAAAATTTTATGTATTTGTCAATGACGGCAGAAAGTTTCGAATTGGAAGATGCAACTGGTGAAAGTATTGTATTACAAGAACAACTTCAACAACAAATAGCTCAAGAACAACAAATGCAACAAATGCAACAACAAAGTCAAGAATAAAAAAAAATATTTTTTTTTTTTTTATAAAAATGTACAGAATAGATGTTTCAGATTTTTATGACTTCCAAGCATTCAGAAATATGTGTCCATTTCGAGACTATAACAAAGCAGTCGAGAATTTGAAACGTTTAGTCATTTATGTCGACTCTGCCCCAGAATGTTATGTTATGAAAGAATGGGATGTAGTCTTTAACAAACCTAAAGCGACAATAGTTTCAGAACAAGAATGTAGACAGAAACTTAAGAAAATAAAAGTTGTACAAGTTGGAATGAAGATGTTAGATGCTTGGGATATCTTATTGTCAAAGTTAGAAGATTTTTCAGTTCGAGGTATAAAGTTCTATACACCTTCTCCAAACTTCTATTCTATCTTCACTGGATATAAATATGAACAAGTAGAATGGAAAGAAAATATTATAGAAGCTTGGTTAGACCATGTCAAAGAAATTATATGCAATGGAAACGAAAGAGTCTATGAGTATATCTTATGTTGGTTTGCAAATATCTTACAACATCCAAGTGCTAAAAATGAAACTGCTCTCATTATAATTGGAAAACAAGGAACTGGTAAGAACACATTCTTTACAGATATTTTGTGCAAACTGTTAGAGGGCTATTCGAACCCGAATATGACAAACTTAGAAAACATCTGTGGTAAATTTAACTCCTCAATAGAGAATATGAAACTTATAGTTTGCAATGAACTTCAAAGTATAGATACAACAAAAGTTTTGAACTCAGATGCTTTGAAGAGTCTTATAACAGACAAAGTTGGAGTTGTTGAAAGAAAATATAAAGACCAAAGAGTTTGTGAAAATGTTGCAAACTTCATTATGGTTTCAAACAATGCTGTTCCGATGAAGTTAGAAAGTTCTGACAGAAGATATGTAGTTGTCAGAACGTCAGATTCTCATATGCAAGATACAGAATATTTTGACGACTTAGCAGAAACTTTGACATCTGACTTTTACAACCACTTGTTCTCATATTTTATGACATTAGATATTTCTAAGTTCAATCCAAGACAAATTCCACATACAGAAGAGAGACAAACATTGTTAGAAGCAAACAAGAGTGTATATGAACTGTTCATAGATGAAACTGACTTTGTGTCATTAGATGAAAGGTCATTGTACGATTCGTATAAACAATATTGTCAAGAATATGGTTATATGACAGCGTCTAAACGAACATTCTTGGCAAATGTCAAAAGTCTTTTAGACGTACAGAAAGGTGTATATACAAAGAAAAATTTTTCTGAGTAAATTTTATAAAAAAAATATTTTTTTATCCGATAGAAAAGATGACAGAAAAATTAACTTTTTACATAGCGCCAGACCCTTCTTGCCCACATCTTTTTAAGCCACAATATATAGACATAGAACTAAATAGAGAAAGCGAAATTCTACAAACAGAAGAAAGCGAAATTCTACAAACAGAAGAAACATATAGAGACCTAGATAACGAAAATGGATATGCGCTATTCTGGTTAGATTGTCCTTATGAAATGTATGAAAAAAAGGCTTTATATGAAGAATATAGAAAATATTGTCATGAAAACGATATAAGACCAAGCTCTAGAGAAAAATTCTATGCTGGTATAAAACATCTTTTCGAAGTTCGGAATGGCAAATATATAAAGAAATAATTTTTATGAGTAAATTTTAAAAAAAATATTTTTTTATCCGATAGAAAAGATGACGAAATATATTTCAGTAAACAAGTACATGTCAGGACTTAAAGAAGAACTAGACCCATTCACATATTTGAATGTTTACTTCTACCATTTTGAAAAGTCTTCATTCAGCAAAGTTTGGAACATCGAACCAGTTAAGTTTGCTATTGTGACTAAAAATGGTGCGAAATTTGAAGACTTAGACATAGAAGGTTTGTTAGCAGTCAAAGAAAGTTTTGACAGAAGGTTTTCAAACCTTAAAGAAGGCAAAGCATACAAACTTGTTATACCTTATGAACCAAAGAAAGCAGACGACTATGAATATTATGAGTCTAAAGTTGTAGAAGTTCAAGGTAAATTGGGTAAAAAGATTTTGAGTCTAAGCCAGTGTTTACTCCTAAAGAGGAAGAGAACATTGACATTGACCCAGAAATGTTCTAAAATAAAATTTTATTTTTACATGTCAAATTTCTTTTTCTCTGGAACTGGTTCAGGTTCTTTCTTCTCTTCTTCTTTTTTCTCTTTCTTTTCTTTCTTCTTCTTCTGGTGGTGAGACGTCAAATTTCTCAGAACCATATTTATGTAAAAGTTCTTTGTCCTTTAATAGCTCATCTATTCTGTTTTCTATTTCATCTTCAAGAACAGCGCATGTGTCTTCTTTGCATTCTAAGAACTTTTGTTGGACTTCATCTTTCCAATCGGCGTCATCTCTGTCAACAAGTCTGTCATTGACAAATTTTAAGACTGCTCTTTGTAATGTTTTATGGTTCTTGTCATATTCCCAGAAACAGAACTTTAGAACAAATTCACCTTTCTTGTTTACACTATGTAAGATTTTATGGTCGACAGATGTTTTGCTGTCGAAAAGTTTGTCTCGAATATAGATAGCGAAATCGCTAGACATTTTCTAAAAGATAAAAATTTTAATTTTTCTAAAAATATGTTAGAAAAAAAGTTTGCTGACATTGACAAGAAATTTGAGAATGTTTTGAAGAAGAACAAGGTGAAGTTAGAAAATGCTCAGATAAAACCTATACATGACAAGTTCTTATTTGCTCAGAATGGTATAACAGGTCTAATTGCACCACCTGGGTCGGGTAAGACTTTCACTTATCTTAAAATGGCTGCACAACAACAAGAACTAGATGAGAAGAACCCATTCTATGAGTTAGTTGTTATTTGTAGTACTTCTGGTCAATTTGACCAAACCGTCAATTCGTTCAAAGATATTATAAAGAAGTCTAAGTTAGTATGTATAAAAGACTCTGAGTTGTTAGATTGGATAAAGAAGTACCAAAGAAGAGTTTTGAAGTACAATGCTATAAATGAGTATATAAATTCTAAGTTTAAAGACCCAAATGAGGAAATGCAGAGAATATTAGAGAAGAAACACTTCAGAAACAAACAGAAAGAGATAGAATACATTTCGAAGAAATTGCAATCTTACGATTGGAAGACTTACCCTCATAGATGTCTTCTTATCTTAGATGACTTTGCTTCTCATCCTTTGTTAAAGAACAGAGAACAAGATATGTGTCGAATTCTCAAGAAGCTCAGACACTTTAACATTTCAGTTGTCATTTGTGTACAGACAGCAAAGAGTTTAAGTAAGGATGTAAAGAGAATACTTACTGACATTGTACTTTTCCCCGGATTGTCCGAAGACGATTTCATGGAACTTATGAAAGAGTCCATGGCAGGTAAGTTTGACAGACATGAACTATGGGAGAAGTACAAAGTCATACAAGACCCTCATACTTCTTTCAGAATTCATATCTACGCAAACAAAGTTCAAATTGTAAAAAGTCAAGCTTGAAAAATAAATGGTTCATCTACCCTACTTGTTTGAAGTTGTCAAAATACTCTGTTATTTTTCACTGTTTTCATAGAGTTTTAGGCGACTACGTTTTTTTACGTACTCGCTGTTCTTCACTGTTTTCATAGAGTTTTGGCGACCCAGAAAAAAGTCGGTCTCGCTGTTCTTCATGATTTTCATAGAGTTTTGGCGACTGGGGTTTCTTACCTACTCGCTGTTCTTCACTGTTTTCATACGGAATCTCTTCTCTCGGTTTTCCGAGGGAAGCAAGCATATGAGGAAATTCATGATTTTTGTGCTGAATTCAATAAAAATAATGTTTAGGTGAAGAGGTGAGATCTCACCTGTTTTTTCACCTAATTTTTCACCTCTCTTTTTCACAACCGTTTTACATGGTAAACGCTATTTTTACATTATGACACGAAGTGAAGGTTTGCACTTCGTCAAAAATTAGCGTTATTTTTACATTATGACACGAAGTGAAGGTTTGCACTTCGTCAAATTTTATAAAAAATTAGCGTTTATTTTTTACATTATGACACGAAGTGAAGGTTTGCACTTCGTCAAAAATTAGCGTTATTTTTACATTATGACACGAAGTGAAGGTTTGCACTTCGTCAAATTTTATAAAAAATTAGCGTTATTTTTACATTATGACACGAAGTGAAGGTTTGCACTTCGTCAAAAATTAGCGTTATTTTTACATTATGACACGAGTGAAGGTTTGCACTTCGTCAAATTTTATAAAAATTAGCGTTATTTTTACATTATGACACGAAGTGAAGGTTTTGCACTTCGTCAAAAATTAGCGTTATTTTACATTATGACACGAAGTGAAGGTTTTGCACTTCGTCAAATTTTATAAAAAATTAGCGTTATTTTTACATTATGACACGAAGTGAAGGTTTTGCACTTCGTCAAAAAATTAGCGTTATTTTTACATTATGACACGAAGTGAAGGTTTTGCACTTCGTCAAATTTTATAAAAATTAGCGTTATTTTTACATTATGACACGAGTGAAGGTTGCACTTCGTCAAATTTTAGCGTTATTTTTTCTATCTTTCACAAAAGACCAAAAATAAACGCTTTACATGTATTTTTCAGCAACTTCGTCAATAATTTTATAGCTTTATCTATCTCATCTACTTCAAACGTTTCTTTACCTTTTATGGGAGACCAAATATTTCTCAACTTTTCAAGTAGTTCTGTTTTCTGCAGCTCTCATATCATTAGCAAACACAACCTTGACTCTATTGACTGTACTGTCATATCTTTGAGTTATATTATATGTTCTTCCTATCTTATATCTCTTTGTATTGAAGTCCTTCGGTTTCTGAACGATGTAAAGTAAGCCTTCACTGCAACGTTCCGTATCGAATGAACCATATGTTATGAAGTTATATCCAACAACTGGTCTAACCATAACAAAACTATTGGTATAAGACTTTTGTCGATGAGATATGCTGCAGTTCCATAGAATTTTACCGATATCATAAGCTCAGGATTTCTTGTCAAAATTTTCTGAGTTGAAGCATTTCTAACCCAGTGGTTTGTTTTCTTTCCAGATGGAGATATAATGTCTGACAAAAAATATTTGTTGTATTTCTTTGAGTATCTTACGTTTAAATCACCTATTCTAACCAATTTGGTGTCATTGTCTATCTTTCTAACTGTTTCAAACTCAATGTTTGACATATCTGTCTTTAAGTCTGCATAGTCGTTTCTCATACGTTCTATCTCTTTGACGGAGTAGTTATATTTCCTCATTGCTGCTTTACATTTAGAACATTGCGGGTTCATTTTTGCGTTATATTCTGAAATAAAACCAGCTAAAACAACTAAAGCGTCAATTGCTCTCTTCATCTCAAACATAGCGGGTCTTATTTGTTTGTTCCATACTTTACCTCTTCTATCTTTATCTCTTATCTGCCATACACATTCAGCAACTAACGAAACAAAGTTGTCGTAGGTCTTAAATTCTTCAGATTTATATATGTCAGAAACATTCTTATATACTATGTCGCAATCTTTGTCCATAACCTTATGGTTGCAATGAAATCCTAGAAACTCATAGTTTACCTTTCGTATGAACTTCTTTATTTCTACTGAGTCAGTTGCTTTGACTTCAATTTCGTCGAATTCAGGAATAGTGAGTTTTTGTTGTTGGATTTCAGGCAATTTGGGTAAATGGTCGATGAGGTCCTGCATTTCATAAAGATATTCTTCATTTTCTTCATCTTTCGCACTACAGTCTAAATTACTTGTTAAAAGTTCTTGCTTTATCTTCTGGATTTCTGTTTCAAAAGTATATGAAGAAGGAATGAAGCTTTTCATCTCTACTAACATAGATGTTGGATTCATGACTAACGAGTTTGGTGCTGTTGTTTGAAGTGTTGTTGTGCCGATTGTTGACATTTTTATTTTTTTATACAAAATAAAAAAAATAAAAAAAATAAAACTAACTTTATTTTTTATTTCGGGAAAATTCATGAAAATTCAAGAGGGTGAAAAAACAGGTGAAAAAACAGGTGAGATCTCACTTCTTCACCTAAACTTTATTTTTGGGTCCTTTACACTCATTACGAAGAAGTCTTGACAAACAAAGGGTAAAATAAGACTAAAAACTTAACGTTTAAAAAGTGACATTTTTAATGAGCTCCGAGTCACCGAGAAAACTTGGTCAGATGTTAGCAGCTTACTTCCCTGAGGAGGATGGAAGCGTTACATACGTAAGGTTCAAAAACAACGAACCTGGAATTGCGTACAAAATTCGCAATTACATGACCATGGAAGAGTACGAAAGGTTCCTACAAGAGAAACCAGCTCTAAACAACTCAGAAAAGAAAGAATAAAAAGTTTAACTCGTAATTGTTTATTTTTTTTACTTGTATGGGCAAGCTGCAAGAATGAAGTCGACTATCTCAGTCTTTGTTTTGACGAGCTGGACGGCTCTTGCGAGTACGTCTGTTTTGCTGTCTCCAGCCGGTGTTTGACCTTCGTAATTGCGCATGTTCTTGAGAGCTCCAACTGTAAATGGTTGTAGGATGAAGAGTCTCTCAGACTGCTTGAGGTAGTCTTCACGGTCACGAACTGAATCTGTGGTACGAGTCGAATCGGTCGATTTGAGGGAAGAGACTGAAAGCCTGTCGTCTTCCATAGGGGCTGTGGCATAATCTTTGCGTAAACGGTTCAGACCTTCTTCGAACTCTTGGTCTCTCTTCGATTTGGATTGAGATTGGAATTGCTGGGGTGGAGCTTGCTGGAACATCCAAGGGTTGGGGAAGTAAGGCATAGGCTGAGGAGGAGGGTAGTTCGGGAAGCCTTGTAGTGGAAATTGGTAGTAACCTTGAGGTGGAAATTGGTAGTAATTTGGTGGAGGGACTTGCTGGAACTGAGGTTGCTGAGGAGACTGTTGTGGTTCTGCAGCTTTCGGTTCTTCTGGCTTTGGAAGGCGTTCAGGAAGAGGAACGTCAGTCATCCGTTTGTGTCCTGTCGGAAGGAAAAACTTTTCCTGTCGGAAGGAAAAACTTTTTCTGTCGGAAGGAAAAACTTTTTCTGTCGGAAGGAAAAACTTTTTCTGAAGTTCGACCAAAAAGTTCTCAATTTTCGAAAATTTGAATGGTTTACAGACGGACAACTGGAAGAGTTCTTCCTGTCGTCGGGAAAAATTTTTTCTGTCGGAAGGAAAATTTTTTCCAGTTGTCGGGAAAATATTTTCCTGTCGGATGGAAGGACTCGGAATGCCAGAAGGATTTGACGAGGCAATTTACCTAATTGAAATTAACAACTGCGTAAAAGACTACTTGCGCAAAGTCATGAAGCCCAAGGTCAAGTTCACCACTATTTCTGGAAGGTCTACACTTCAGCTCGAGACTTCGACTGGAATTCCAATTCAAATACCAGACGGGACAGCCTACGATGGCATAAAGGACGCCAAAAGAGAAGCTCTTGTTAAGTTCCTAAACAAACGTCCTTGGATAAAAATACCAAACAAGGAGAACCCCCTACCCCATATGAAATTGGCAATTCAGTCTCTCCTTCACTTCTCGGGTCAGCCGTTCTACATAACCTGTGAAGGCGACATCCAACCAGTTCAGTAAACCTTAACGTTTAGAGTAAAAACATTTTTTTCATTTTTTGAATGAAGCAAGTTAAATTCGTCCCACACCAATCTCAATGGACCGATGAAGAGTTTCAAGCCATAGTTGAAGACGTTGAGAACGACATAGACGGCGAACTTGAAGGAGCTCAAATCACAATTGCAACCAAAATTGCAGGAGTCAAGGAACAGATAGCTCCACTTAAAGCTACCAAAGCTACTCTTGACCTCATGGATAGTTACCGTTTAGATGTCAAGAGTGGAATAAGACAATTAAAATTAAAACTTCTAAACTACGAAGCTATACTCCAAAAGTTAGCAGAAATGAGAAGACTTTACCAGAGCTACTTACATGTAAGGGACTTACCTTCAAGCAGTCCGACCAAAGATGAATTTGTTGACATTGTCCCAATTTTGTCCGAAAGTCAGCTCAGATGTTTCGAACTGCTCCCAACATATCCGGAATATGAACGTTTGCCTGAACTCTTCCACAATCTCAAAAAACGTTTTTTGGTTCTCATGTTCCAAACTTTTATCGGAAGAGACAACAAACGTTCAGAAGAAGAACAAGATATTATTTTAAACTTGTTGTATGACATAACTGTCATAACAAGCTTTTTGAAGTAAAACCGCCATTCTCAAACCACTTCATTTTTTCGATGTCCGAACAAGCACCGAAGCCGAACACAATGGCAGATGTCCTTTCAAGGTTGCCAGACAAGCGCCCAATTCAAATTCAAATTGCCCAATTGAACGCTCATCTGTCAAACACCATTAAGACTCTCCAAAGTAGTCTTATGGAAGAGATAACCAATCTCAAAGTCGAAGTCCTCACGAACCAAGCTTCCAATAAGAAAGTCCTGAACGATTTCGCGGAAACCTTGCGCCAATACAACATAGAGAACCAAAACCTTGCCCGACTCATCTACCGTTTCTTCGAAGAGATAGACGCCATCTGGAAGGTACTCGGAAAGGACAGAACATGCAACACCGTACTTCGTGAACACAGAATTGCCGAAGGTATTATCAAAGAAGAGGAAGAAGAGGAAGAAGAAGAAGAGAAACACGAAGAAAAGGAAGTTTGGGCAACCCTTGTTGTCGATGACGCTTACGAAATTTCCCAACCCTACCCATACCAAATCCGCAACAAGGAGACAGGCAAGGTTCTTACCCCAGTCCTCAACAACTTGGGACACTTGAACCTTAACCTTCGGAATTACGGTTCAATTTCCATGGGAAGGCTTGTCGGTATGCAATGGGTTCCAAATCCAGACAAGAAGACGAGGGTCAGACACATTGACGGTGACAAGCTCAACAACCGTAAGGAGAACCTCGAGTGGTTCTAAGAGTAAAAAAATTTATTTTAGGGGAAACCCCAAGTAAATTTAGGTGTTTATTTGGATAAGTATGTAAATTAAGGGTAATTTGCAAAATTAGTTCCCGACCTTTGAATTGGACTCTTTCGTTATCCAGTTGCGTAGGAGGTCGTCCCAGAGGAGTTGGTAGAATTGCCAATCCAAGGACGATTTGTCCTCCCAGGCATTGAGGATGTACTGCTCGTAGAGTTTCATGACCTCTGCCTTGCACCAGACATCCTCTCCCTTGGAACGTAAGGCTTCTTCGAAGTGCTCGAATGCGATTGGCTGCTTGACCATCCGAAATGACACTTTTTGTCCGTTTGGTCAATGTTCGTGTCTCGTGCCATAGTCGACGAAAATACAGACAAACAGGTTATATATGAGTTTGAGACCAAGAATGGTGTAACTCGACCTGTCCGATTCAAAGACTCCGAGGGCGACCATGAAATTAAACGGAAATTAGCTAGGAAGGAATATAAAAATTTTTATTTCATGCAATGTTTTATTTCTGTGCCGTCTTCAAGTATGCCCCAATACTTACGCTTGGAGAGGACATGAACTTCGGTGAAAATTTTGTCCAATTTGAATCGACCCATCTTTTCACCGACCATGCCCATTTCAATGAGTTTTTGTACCCTTCTTCGTTCGTCATGAGTGCGTCAATGTTCTCATAGTAAACCTTCACTTTGGATTTGACTTCGGAGAAGAATTTGTTGTAGTTGTCAAGGACTGCCTTTGCGAACTGAGGGTAAGACCAATGTTCGACAATAGGTTTAATGTGGTTACTAAGCCACTTTGACCTTGAGTGAATTCGTACTTCAAAACAAAAGGAGAAAACCTTTCAACAAAGTTGTCGACCTTCTCATAATGTTTACTCTTCATCTCTTGAGGTTTCTTAATGGAATATCCCCATGTCGAATTCATAAGCAATTTGAGTGTCATTGCAAGTTTGGGGTTTGAAGCTTTCCTAATATCATACAGTTGTTGTATGACTTTTCCAACTGTATAGTTCCTTCCAGGGAACTCACCATCTTCGTTTGGAATTCCAGTCGGAATATATTGGACAAACCTCATGTATGCAGCGTTAAGGTCGACATAGTATATCTTTTCATCTGAGTCGAACTTGTCGCAACCAATTGGTCTAGTTCGTGGAAATTCAACTGAGTCTCTTATCTTCTGAGAAACTTCTCCTGTTATCTCATAAACATCGTCGAAGCAACCTGTTTCATATAAAACCTTCTGACCTAACTCAGATGCTCTCCAATACAATTTGACGTCAATTGGATGTCTCAATGGAAGTTTGTTTATAGCATCTTGAAGTTCTTGCAACCTCATTGGAAGTTCTTCTGGTTCAGGTTGGTATCCGAACAATCCAACTCCTTGTGGAATTGTGTACTTCTTTTGTACTAGAACTTTGTCTGGAACAACTTTTGGTCTTGCTAACAGTGAAAAGTTTGTTTCGTCTTTTGGTACAAAAGTTTCTGTCAGCTTGTCATCTGGAATTGGTTCCAACAAACCTTTCTCGAAAAGAATGTTTACAGCTCTGACAATGTTGCACTTACTTTTACCAAAGAATGGGTTTGTAAGACTTTCGTTCAACATGAAGTGGTTGTGGACAATTGCAATCTTCAACCATGGTAAATTGAACTCAACAACATAGTCGTCATGTGAAGAACCTTTAGCTGTAGGTATGTTGACTCGGATATTGACATTTGCCAACGGTGCAATTTTTGCCAATTGACCTCTGAGAATGTACCTTGTCTTCACACATGACTCAAGATACTTCATCTTCTCTTCTGTAACAAGACCAGAGTTCCTGAGACATGTAAGAATACAAGGTTCGTTGACAATTGTTTCAATTGAATTGTAAATTCCATACCTTGTCAAGTCAATGTCAGACTTATTTATGAACGGAAGTATCCAGCATGTTGTCTGACTGCTTGAGGGTTAGGTTGGTACCATTCGAACTTGACACTTGCAATTCCTTCAATTGCATTCAAAATGTCTGAGTCGGAGTCAACCATTTGTTCTCTCTTTGTAGTCTTGAAAGCGTCAAGAAGCATTGCAGCTGTTGTGACATTGCCATGTGCATAGTAAATGTGACCATCCAAATCTGTTATGGTCAATCTGAGATTGTGTCCTTTCTTATTTCCGTCTTGAATTGCAGCAAGTACTCCCATGAAGCCTTCTTTGTTCTTTCCTTCGTCAAAGTTTACTGTAAAGGTTCGACCAGATGTAATTTGACTTCTAACTTCACGTACTTCTCATATGCATATCTTGTTCTTTCCATGGGAGCATGACCATCCTCTGCACTACCTTTTTTCCTTCTCAAAGGATGCAATTGTTCGTCATGTTTCCAGTAAATCTGGCAAAGCCGTCGTGTCCTTCAACTTGAGGTTCACTAACATCGAAAGGCATGTCCATAAGACGTTCTTCTTCTAACCTCTCTAGTCTGTTTGGATAATTTGCACGTGCTGTTTCCAAATCCATTTCGTAGCGAAGACCAGACAATTTGTCATAGACTTTTATGGGTCTTCCCTTCCTATATTTAAACTTCTTCGAAACTCTCCAACCATATCTTTGCAACTGCTTTTATTCTAGCAGATTTTCTATCCATTCTATATGGGGCATTTTTATAAAAAAAAAAAAAATATTTTTTTCTTTACTTTAACATAACCGCCTGCTGCCATAAGTCTTTGACGCCAACCCATACCAGCTAATGAAGGTTGACTTGGTTTAGTTTGGAAACTAAACTTTGGTTTTGGTTTATCTTCAGTTTTTGGTTTTTCTTCTTCTATCGTTTTTCGTCACTTTTCGGTTCCTCTGACTTTACTTCACTTGCAGGAACAGTTGTTCGTCAACATCTTCATAAATATCATATGCCATTTGTTTTTGTTTTCCTTTCAACTTTTTGTTTGTTGTAAAGTTTAGAATATTTCGACTCTAAGTCAATGAGATGTTCTATAATGAACTGTTGGTCAGTGAAGTAAACTTTTCCATCTGTTGTCTCGAAAGCTCCTTCAGACTTCAATATTTTATTTGTGAGAGTCTGTTTCTTTTTTGAGATACTAGCCGTTCCATTTTTATGAAAAGTGACTTTGTAGTTAGGGTTTGTATTTCCAGACCTGGCACTTTCTATTATTGAATTTTTCTCTTCATCTGTAAGTTCTTTGACAGGTTTTGACAATGGTTCTGAATTTTTGTTGTGTGTGTCAAATCTACCGTTTCAACTTCTTCGGTCATTTCATCTCAGTAAAAAATTTTAGTTTGGTTTGTTTTCAACTGGTTGTTGTTTTTTTTAAGTCGGTCTAAAACTTCCTGGATATAGGAAGAACTTGACAAACACGTTGTGTAACTGCTGGAAGTCGACAAATCCATCTTGAACCCATTTGTCTCAATGCTGTATTGTTCATTTCATCTCAGTAAAAAATTTACATTCCCACTTGAGGCGGTTGAGGTTGGTTATTGTTTACCCACTGTTGTGCATGGTTATATCCTCTGTTAAAGAATCTTTCACCTTGGTCCATATAGTGTCCTGCTTGGTATAGTAGTCATTTGCTTTGTTATAATAGTTTCCTGCTTGTCTTCCTACATTGTCCATCCATCCTTGAACTTTTCCTCTTGTTTCAGGATTTGGAATAAGATTTGTTGCATCTCGTGCTACATCCCAACCTTTCTGTACAGTTTGTATAATAGGTTGTGCTTTCTCTTTAAGTATACCTAATGTACTCAAAATCTTCCTTCCAACTCCAAATACACCTCTGGCTATTGTTCCCACTGCGGGCAAAAATCTGGATGCAACTCCTGCTAATGCGCCAAATAAACCCATTTCTTATAGGATAAAAAATGACGAATCCAAACAAGGACCCCTATGTTTCTAAAGCGACAAAGAAAGCACTCATGATAAAAATCTTTAGTTCAACACCAAATGCTTGGTTTATGGATATCTTGGAAAACATTCCGAGAGTTAGAACAGATGGACCACCATACTGGCTAATATTTGTCGGTCAAAACACAAGATACTGTGAAGCCATACCATTATGGTCCAAAAATATTTTAGATGTGAAAACTGCTTTGACAATATTCGTTGACAAATACCATCCAACAAAACTGACATCTGACTGTGAAAGTTCTTTCAAATCAGATGATGTAAAAAACTATCTGCGTTCAAAAAATGTAAACCAATATTTCATTGTCGACCAAAACCATTCTGCTCTTGGTGTCATTGACGGTTGTATAAAAATGTTAAGAGACTTAAACCAACCACAAGGTGGTGAAGCAAATGAAATGTCATATGACGACAAATATAGACACTTCTCCATGGCAAAGATGAGACAAGTTTTAAATATTTACAATAGCCGTAAACAAAAAGGTTTGGGAAACCACTCCCCCGAAGAAATGAAAAACAACCCTGACTTAGAGAAAGACTATATATTTAATAATTTAGTCAAAAGAGACAAACAAGAAAGAATGCCGGGCTTCAAACTTCAGAAAGGTGACAAAGTAAAAATAGAAATACCTAAACGCGACCCATATGAAAATACTATTGACTATGACAACAATGGGAACCCGACAGGTACTCACATTCGTGTTCGTAAAAATAGAAGAAAGTATACAAGAGAATATTATGAAGTTTTAGGCAAACATGGCAAAATGTACACACTGCAAGCAGAAGATAAAACTACTATTGTCAGACCTCGTTTCAAACTTGTCAAAGTTCAAGGTGGTATACTTTCAAAGACAGTTCCTAACAAATATAAGACAACTCCTGACGAATATGCTAAAGAAGTTGAAAATGACGACTAAGCATTTCTATACCATGCGTAAACTGTCATGTAAGGTGGCATGTATTCTTTACTTTGTCCCGTTGTTTGCGTATATCCTGAAACGCGATGTGTATGGTTCCTCCTCCCTCAGTGTTATTCCAGTAACAATTTATATTAGAACCTAGCTATTTTTAGGCATTATCTTGGCTACCTATTTAGGCTCGAAAAGCAAAAAAATATCAAAAATACAACTTGACTCCATTATGACCCTTTCATGGAGGTAGTTTTTATCGCGCTAGTATTTTCCCTTTGAATCTCTTTACAATTCAAATCAAATTCAAAACTCAGTAGAAGAAAGGAAGAACGACTTACTACGGTTGTAATACGAATAAATACATATATTTAATTATTTTTATTTACATAATAATTGTTTTGAAGCTCATATTCCATCAAATTTTTAAATAAAAAACATTAAAATGTTGAAAATGTTTATATATTTTAATAGGTTTTGGGCACTTTATTGAGGAATTACTACATACATAGTCGAACTGAACTTGATATTTTGAAATTTAAATTATTTATCAAATTAAAATTTAACTTGAAATTTATAATTATTTAGTCTCATATTTTGCATAATTCTAAGTAGATTTTGTAAAAAATCAAAGAAAGAAAAATTTTAACGTGCTTGTTATTTTTCTTTTTATAATAATACATATTATTATATAATTAACATATTCATAATGTTTCACCCTTGTCAAAAATATAATCCTCCTCCTCTCAAATAAACGTACATACGGGTGCCTCTTTTTTCAAATAAATTAAAATTTGAAATTTTGGGCTCAAATATTAGAGATTTATTTCAACTTCAACGATATATGTGTCTATATCAGACCTCCTTTTCTTTTTGATACTTAACATTGTCCTAAATCTTAGCCGTTAAGGCTGTTCTGAAATATTTTTTTTTTCGAAAACATTCGAAAAAAATTCTTAAATTCAAAAATCCCTTAATTCTGAGGATTTTGGAAAAAAGTTTTTACATGAACATGTGTATATTAGATGAAGTATATTGATAAGGTAAAAATCAAATTTTATTGCATATTCATCGAGAAAATAAACTAACGAAATCCCTCAAAATTGAGAGGTAATCCTCCTCCTCTCAAATAAACGTACATATGGGTGCACCCTAAGAAGCTAATATCTAGAAGTTTACATGATCCTCTTCGTGTGCACCAAAAATGCAAAAAAAATTGAATACTATACTGGCGGGCAATTTGTCGCCGCCCCGGTCGCAAAAGAAATGCATGATAAATAAAAACATTTAATCAAAGTCAATTTTTTTTTTCATATTCAATGGACTGAGTGTTAACATTAACATTTTTGCTAATTGTCGTCAAAATTAGCGTAAAGCAAAAATTATATATTCAATATGGTTTTATGATAGATAAGCATTATATCCCACTCATTATATTCGTAATTTTTGAGGTTTACCTCGCGTTTTAAGATCAATTGAATTTGATTTTTAATATAAAATAGTTAATATTAGAAAATAATGATGAGTTTATGTATATTATTTTTCAGAAGATTTCATTCTATATGCCTATGAAATACTCTCAAAACTAACTTTTTCCATTAAATAATTAAATCTAGAATATTGTATTATGCTTAGTATATTTCATTTTTCTCATTCAATTTAGAATTTACAAATGTCTAAAAATGAGAGCTGTCACTTTTGATGAATTTCTGTTTATTACACATTTACAAGAAGTCTATGTACATAATATCCTCTCAAAACCGTTGGCAATTTTTTCTCGTAGTCGAATTTTTCAGCTTCATTTAATAGTTCAATAGTGCTTTGGTTCCTAAACAGTCTTGTGGTTTCTTATTGTCGGGTGCAAAACAGCTGTCAAAATACTTGGCATTTGGTACATATCGTCTTTGACTGAACGAATGAGACGGAGTTGTTTGTTAAACTGTATTAACTCGTATCTTCATTTATAGCTTCATGGACTAACTGTTGTTGTGTTCTCTGTTGTTGACATATCTGTCTTACACAAATATACAAAAAAAAAATAAATAAAAATAAAACTAACTTTATTTTTCTATCTAAGGAATTCATGATTTTTGTGCTGAATTCAATAAAAATATATTTTGGGTAGATGGTTAGATCTAACCCGATATCTACCCTCATTTCTACCCCAGTTATTTTATAACGTTTTCACATGGTAAACGTTATTTTTAAATTTTGTGAAAACTCAACGGTTTGACCACATGCCCTCAAAATTATTTTACTGCAGAATTTGTTGGCTGAATTCAATAAAATATATTTTAGGTGAAGAGGTGAGATTTCACCTCTTTTTTCACCTAATTTTCACCCCAGTTATTTATAAGCGTTTTACATGATTGTACGATGTAATATTTGAAATCCTAAACAGTTTCGTAGCTTCTATTTCTTCTTTTAGTACATCGAATGTTTTACAATGCTGAAGGTTTCTTTATACTTCTTCTTGACGTTACTGCATAGAAGGATATCGTCAGCAGTTGGATAGTTTTGTTTCAGAAATTCTAACATGTCCATTTTATTTTCTGCTGGCTTTTCTGCTTCTTTTCTTTAAGTCTGCATAGTCGTTTCGCATTCTTTCTATCTCTTGACGGAGTAGTTATATTTCCTCATTGTTGCTTTACATTTAGAAATAGCGGGTTCATTTTGCGTATATTCTGAAACCTTACCTGCTAAAACAACCAAGGCGTAATGGTTTTCTTTAAATCTGAAGCAGTTGGTTTTATCTGTTCATCCATACCTTACCTCTTCTATCTTTATCTCTTATCTGCCAACACATTTTGCAGCTAATGAAACAAAAGTTGTCGTATGTCTTAAACTCACCAGATTTATATATGTCAGAGATGTTCTTAATATACCATGTCCGCAATCTTTGCCATAACTTTATGGTTGAATGAAAAACCAAGAATTCATAATTTACCTTTCGTATGAACTCTTTATTTCTACTGAGTCAGTTGCTTTGACTTCATTTCGTCGAATCAGGAATAGTTAGTTTTTGTCTGCTGAATTTCAGGTTAGTTTAGGCAAATGGTCCGATGAGGTCCTCCATTTTCATAAAGATACTGTTCATTTGTTTCATCTTTCGCACTACAGTCTAAATTACTTGTTAAAAGTTCCTGCTTATTCTTGTATTTCTGTTTCGAAAGTATATGAAGAAGGAATGAAGCTTTCATTTCTACTAACATAGATGTTGGATTCATGACAACAAGTTTGGTGCTGTTTTTGAAATTGTTGTTGTGCCGATTGTGACATATCTGTTCTTAATACAAAATAAAAAAATAAATAAAAATAAAACTAACTTTATTTTTCTATCTTAAGGAAATTCATGAAAATCAAGAGGGTGAAAAAACAGGTGAAAAAAGAGGTGAAATCTCACCTCTTCACCTAAATATATTTTGCTGAATTCAGCAACAAAATGAACGAGGGTCAGGATGTATGTAAATACCTTTGAATTCATTCATAACACCCTTGTGAAGCTCATTAAAATGCTTGTTTGAGGTCGAGCCAATTTTGGCTCCACCGTATTCTTTCAACCAAAACTCAAGAATTTCCTGCATGGAATTTGTATAAAAAGCAAACAGTCCGAATTCCGGCGGTTGCTATATTCTTCACAAAATGCCTTAATAATACTCTTCCCAGGACTTATTTTCCAACAATTTCTAAAGTCTTTCCTAAACTGACGACTGACTGACTGACGGCACAAAGTGGCTTAACGAAACATTAAATATAAAATTCATGAAATTCAAGAGGGTGAAAAAACAGGTGAAAAAAAGGAGTGAAATCTCACCTCTTCACCTAAATTTATTTTTGGTCCGGGGAACAACATTTCTCTCAATTGGAGCTGTAGCATACTCTTTGCGTAAGCGGTTCAGACCTTCTTCGAAGTCTTGGTCTCCTCTTGGACTGAGATTGGAATTGCTGGGTGGAGCTTGCTGAACATCCAAGGGTTGGGCAGTAAGGCATTAGGCTGAGGAGGGTAGTTCGGGAAGCCTTGTGGTGGGTAGTAACCTTGAGGTTGGAAATTGGTAGTTAATTCGGAGGATACTTCTGCTGGAACTGAGGTGCTGAGGAGAACTGTTGGTTCTTTAGGTTCCTCTGGTTTGGGAATGGACTCGGTTGGTGGGACGTCGACATTCGTTTGTGGCTTAACCGTCGGACCACAACGATAAAAAATCTCTGCTACTAGCAGTACTTTTACTGACAGTAGCAGTACTTTTCTGACAGTAGCAGTACTTTTTCTGACAGTAGCAAGTACTTTACTGACAGTAGCAGTACTTTACTGACAGTAGCAGTACTTTATCGTCGAAAACCCCTCTCAAATTTCCTTTTTACTGACAGTAGCAGCAGTTTTTACTGCTACGAGCAGTACTTTTACTGACAGTAGCAGTACTTTTTCGACAGTAGCAGTACTTTTTCTGACAGTAGCAATGGTCGAGGTCGAACCTAACCGACGAGGCAATTTACCTAATTGAAATTAACGAGCTTGTTAAAGACTTCCTCAGGCAGAATGTAAAAGGCAAGCTGTTTAACACGGTTGATAACGGGAAGGGCTGCCTTGAATCTGAGACTTCGACTGAATCCAATTCAAATACCAGACGGGACAGCCTACGAGACATAAAGCAAGCAAAGAAAGAAGCCATTATAAAGTTCTTTGCCAAGCGTCCTGATACTACTTCCAAACAGAGAGAACCCTTTCCAAGAATGAACCAAATTCTCAAGGGTCTCTTCACTTCTCTGGTCAACCATTCTACATAACTACAGAAGGCGACATTCAGCCAGTTCAGTAAACATCTCATTTTAACTCACTTTTTTTATGTTTTTTGTGAAAGTGTCAAAAATAAATGTTTTCATGAGTTTTCTACGATGTTAGAAAAATGTTATTTTCTAATATCTTCACATTCAATACTTTTTTCAGCATTTCCGTAAGTTTATATATGAAAGACAATTCGAGATAAAAGTCATAGTAACAATGGAATAATGTTGCACACGCATTTGTTGTGACCAAACTTGAAAGTCAGAGAAACTGTTACTGAGATGGTTCGTTAGAATTTAGAAGCAAAGTCATAAAAGTCTTACCAATACATAGAAAACTATTGTTGCTTGAACTGAAACTGTGCATGACACATAACATTTTGAGGGTCAAACACGTTTCTATAAACTCCATCAATCTGCTGGTGGAGGTATAAATTTAAATGGACCATCTGGTGGTAATGGTTCGTTCTGGTTTAGTAACGAAGAAATTGTGCCAAGAACGTTGTCTACTTCCCAAATAAAAAACTCTGTATCTCTTGAGGGTTAATTTCAATCTTTTGAAATGAAACGTGGAGTTCATCTTGTCATATTCTAGTTTCAGATAGTATGTCCATTTAGTAAAGAGTCGTATTTTTTTGAAATTCCCAATAATATTGTTCATTTGATTTGAAAGTCATCTAGAGTTTTCTTCAAGACTTTCGTCTGAACGAAACTGTAAAGATTCTCATTTCGTCAAATTTGTCTATTAGACCATCAAACCTTCATACTGCCCATGAAAATATACTGCGAAATAAATGCGTTAGTTCTATTTGAAAACAAAACTCTTCTAAATCCTATTGCCTTTGCATCTGAAGGACTTTGAAGCCAACGAATTGGATAGTCAAACCTGTATGCTCGGATGAATTTTTTCATCTGAAATAGTCCATACCAGCATTGTAAAGATATAGTCTAACGGTTTGTATCTGCTACTTTTGTTCTTTTGTTTTCAACCTGAAGCATTTAATATATGTAAAAATATATTGTTTTAAAATGGTATGCCATTCATATTTCTCATCTAACAAAAAGTTTCCCAACTCGGTTTCTCAACAAACTCAGCGTACATTTCAATAAAATAAAAAAAATGTCACTTTTTTAAAATAAATTTTTTACTTCATGCAATGTTTTATTTCTGTGCCGTCTTCAAGTATGGCGCCCAATATTCCTTTTCGATATTACATGAACTTCGGAATACTTAATCTAGCTTAAAACAGCCATCTTTTCACCGACCATTCCCATTTCAATGAGTTTGTTGTATCCTTCTTCGTTCGTCATGAGTGGGTCAATGTTTCATAGTAAACCTCACTTTGGATTTGACATTCCGAGAAGACTCATTGTAGTTGTCAAGGATGCCTTGCGAACTGAGGGTAAGACCAATGTTCGACAATAGGTTTTAATGTGGTTACTAAGCCACTTTGACCTGAGTGAATTCGTACTTCAAAACAAAAGAGAAAACCTTTCAACAAAGTTGTCGAACCTTCCTCATAAATGTTTTACTCTTCATCTGCTTGAGGTTTTCTTAATGGAATATTCCCCCATGTCGAATTCATAAGCAATTTGAGTGTCATTGCAAGTTATGGGTTTGAAGCTTCCTAATATCATCAGTTGTTGTAATGACTTTCCAACTGTATGGATTTTTTCCTTCCAGGAACTCCACATCTTCGTTTTGGAATTCCAGTCGGAATATATTGGACAAACCTCATGTATGCAGCGTTAAGTTCGACCATAGTATATCTTTTCATCTGAGTCGAACTTGTGCAACCAATGGTTCTAAGTCGTGGAAATTCAACTGAGTCTCTGATGCTTCTGAGAAACACTCTCCTGTTATTCTCATAAACATCGTCGAAGCAACCCTGTTGCATATATAAAACCTTCTGACCTAATCAGAATCTCTCTCAATACAATTTGACGTCAACTTTGTGTCTCATGGAAGTTTGTTTATAGCATTCTTGAAGTTTCTTGCAACCTCATTGGAAGTTTCTTACTGGTTCAGAGTGCGTATCCGAACATACAACCCCTTGTGGAACTGTAGTACTTCTTTTGTACTAGAACTGTTGTCTGACAACTTTTTGCCGTCTTGCTAACAATGAAAAGTTTGTGTTCGTCTTTTGGTACAAAGTTTCTGTCAAGCTTGTATATCTGGAATTGGTTCCAACAGAACTTTCTCGAAAAGATTGTATTACAGCTCTGACAATGTTGCACTTATTTTACAAAGAATGGGTTGTAAAGACTTTCGTTCAACATGAGTGGTTTGTGGACAATTACAATCTTCAACCAATGGTAAAGTCTTGTCACGAACATAGTTTTCATGGGAAAGAACCTTTAGCTGTTAGGATTGTTGACTCGGATAATTGACACTTTGCCAACGGTGCAATTTGTTGGCCAATTGACTCGAGAATGTACCATTGTCTTCACACATGACTCAAGATACTTCATCTTTCTATCTGTAACAAGACCAGAGTTCCTGAATAGTAAGAATTGCAGGGTTTCGTTGACAATTGTTTCAATTGAATTGTAAATTCCATCCTTGTAAGTCAATGTCAGACTTATTTATGAACGGGAAGTATCCAGCATGTTGTCTGACTGCTTGAGGGTTGGTTGGTTCCCCATTCGAACTTGACACTTGCAATTCCCTTCAATTGCATTCAAAATGTTCTGAGTTCGGAGTCAACCATGTTGTTCTCTCTTTTGTTAGTCTTGAAGCGTCAAGGAAGTTTTGCGGCTGTTTGTTCATTGCCAATGTGCATAGTAAAATGTGACCGCATCCCAAATCTTGGTTATGGTCAATCTGAGAATTGTGTCCTTTCTTATTTCCGTCTTGAATTGAGCAAGTACTCCCATGAAGCCTTCTTTGTTCTTATCCTTTGTCCAAAGTTTACTGTAAAGGTCGACCAGATTAATTGACTTCTAACTTCAGCGATAACTTTTCATATGCATATCTTGTTACTTCCATGGGAGCATGTGCGTCTTCACCTTTCTTTTTCCCTTTCTCAAAGGATGGCAAATTGTTCGTTCATGTTCCCAGTAGAACTGGCAAAGCCGTCGTGTCCTTCACTTGAGGTTCACTAATCATTCGAAAGGCATGTCCAATAAGACGTTCTTTCTTCTAACCTCCACCTGGTCTGGTAAGACTTTCACTTATCTTAAAATGGCTGCACAACAACAAGAACTAGATGAGAAGAACCCATTCTATGAGTTAGTTGTTATTTGTTCGACTTCTGGTCAATTTGACCAAACCGTCAATTCGTTCAAAGATATTATAAAGAAGTCTAAGTTAGTATGTATAAAGATACTGAGTTGTTAGATTGGATAAAGAAGTACCAAAGAAGAGTTTTGAAGTATAATGCTATAAATGAGTATATAAATTCTAAGTTCAAAGACCAAATGAGGAAATGCAGAGAATATTAGAGAAGAAACACTTCAGAAACAACAGAAAGAGATAGAATACATTTCGAAGAAATTGCAATCTTACGATTGGAAGACTTACCCTCATAGATGTCTTCTTATCTTAGATGACTTTGCTTCTCATCCTTTGTTAAAGAACAGAGAACAAGATATGTGTCGAATTCTTAAGAAGCTCAGACACTTTAACATCTCAGTTGTCATTTGTGTACAGACAGCAAAGAGTTTAAGTAAGGATGTAAAGAGAATACTTACTGACATAATACTTTTCCCCGGATTGTCCGAAGACGATTTCATGGAACTTATGAAAGAGTCCATGGCAGGTAAGTTTGACAGACATGAACTATGGGAGAAGTACAAAGTCATACAAGACCCTCATACTTCTTTCAGAATTCATATCTACGCAAACAAAGTTCAAATTGTAAAAAGTCAATAAAAATAAATGGTTCATCTACCCTACATGTTTGAAGTTGTCAAAATACTCTGTTATTTTTTCTTTCAGTAGCGGTAAGTCTTCTTTGAAGGTAAGTATTGTACAACCTTTCATATCATAGTGTGTTTGAGGTAACGTATCTTGAACTATTTGTTTCACATCTTCATTTGGGGTCATTGAAATCGGTAAGTTTTCGCGATAGAACCAATTTCTGTCAGATTTGTAAATCTTAGCAAGGTCGTAAAAGCTTTTGTTGTTTCTTCTGACTAAATGCAACATAACCATATCTTTATCTTCTTCATTTTCCATCTCTTCAGTATAAATCATATACTTATAGTTCTTTTCCTTACCTTTTGGTACCGAACGTGGTATTCTTTTCTGAATGCTTTTGTCTTTTGCTTCAAGCTTGTTTTCCATCTCTTCACGTTCTTGTCTATGAATTTCGTCAAGAAGTCTGTAAATATACCAAGCATAACGAGGCGAAGCCCACATTGCAACAGCATTTGTTGTAAACAGAAATTCATCAAAAGTGACACCTCAGAAAAGCTAAAATATTGAATTTTTGGAACTTTTGATAGAGCACGTTTTTAAATATTAATTAAAGTAAATGTATATTTCGTAAAGATTCTTTTTAATAAAAAAATAAAATTTTGAAGAAGAACACAAAATCTTCTGAAAAATAATATCACATAAACTCATATTATTTTCTAATATATAACTATTTTATATAAAAATCAAATTCAATGATCTTAAAAGCGAAGGATAAACCTCAAAAATTACGAATATAATGAGTGGGAATATAATGCTTATCTATCATAAAACCATATGAAATATTAATTTTTTGCTTTACGCCCTAATTTTTGACGACAATTAGCAAAAAAATGTTAAATGTTAACACTCAGTCTATTTGAATATGAAAAATAAAATTGACTTTGATTAAATGTTTTTATTTATCATGCAATTTTCTTGCGACCAAAGATTTGAATAAAATTTCAAAAAATAGATAGCTTAAAAAATAATATACGGTAGTGTTTACTAATAATGAATAGTATATAAATTCTATTAAAATGGATTTGATCCAAAAAAATATAAAACCAAAAATAATTGTTATAATTTAAATGAAGAAGTAATTTAAAACGATTTTATTTATGATCAAATTTTATATATTTTTTGGATCAAATCCATTTTAATAGAATTTATATACTATTCATCTATTAGTAAACACTACCGTATATTATTTTTTAAGCTATCTTATTTTTTGAACTTTTATTCAAATCTTTGGTCGCAAGAAGAATTGCATGATAAATAAAAACATTTAATCAAAGTCAATTTTATTTTTCATATTCAAATGGACTGAGTGTTAACATTTAAGAGGGGGGCACAAACTTGCCCAGTGAGGTGAAGTGAAAAGTGACGGGTTTACATGTCAGAAATGTAAAGTGTCAGATTTGAAACAAAAAATGGATTAATTTATTATTATATGATAGAGAGATTTAGTAAGTTACTATCAAATTTGTAAGTAAGGGGAAAAAAAAAGTAAGAAAGAAAAAAAATTAAAAAAAATAAAAAGCCACTCGCTTCGCTCGCGGCTTAAGAAAAGAACAGATTCGAAAAAAGATTGTACGAAACTACGAAACTAAGCCGCGAGCGAAGCGAGCGGCTTAAGTAAACAACATATTTCAGATTATCGATACTAAAAATTTTTTTATTTTATTACTTTTTTTTGCATTTTTTTAAAGGGTGCACACGAGAGGATCATGTAAACTTCAGAATTTAGAACCTTATTTTTAGGCATTATCTTGGCTACCTATTTAGGCTCGAAAAGCAAAAAAATATCAAAAAAATACAACTTGACTCCATTATGACCCTTTCATGGAGGTAGTTTTTATCCGCTAGTATTTTCCCTTTGAATCTCTTTACAATTCGAAATCAAATTCAAAACTCAGTAGAAGAAAGGAAGAATCGACTTACTACGGTTGTAATACGAATAAATACATTATATTTAATTATTTTTATTTACATAATAATTGTTTGAAGCTCATATTCCATCAAATTTTTAAATAAAAAACATTAAAATGTTGAAAATGTTTATATATTTTAATAGGGTTTTGGCACTTTATTGAGGAATTACTACATACATAGTCGAACTGAACTTGATATTTTGAAATTTAAATTATTTATCAAAATTAAAATTTAACTTGAAATTTATAATTATTTAGTCATATTTTGCATAATTCTAAGTAGATTTTGTAAAAAATCAAGAAAGAAAAATTTTAACGTGCTTTATTTTTTCTTTTTTATAATAATACATATTATTATATAATTAACATATTCATAATGTTTCACCCTTTCAAAAATATAATCCTCCTCCTCTCAAATAAACGTACATACGGGTGGCCTCTTTTTTCAAAAAATTAAAATTTGAAATTTTGGGCTCAAATATTAGAGATTTTTTCAACCTTCAACGATATATGTGTCTATATCAGACCTCCTTTCTTTTTGATACTTAACATTGTTCCTAAATCTTAGCCGTTAAGGCTGTTCTGAAAATATTTTTTTTTTCGAAAACATTCGAAAAAAATTCTTAAAATTCAAAAATCCCTTAATTCCTGAGGATTTTGGAAAAAAGTTTTTACATGAACATGTGTATATTAGATGAAGTATATTGATAAGGTAAAAATCAAATTTTATTGCATATTCATCGAGAAAATAAACTAACGAATCCCTCAAAATTGAGAGGGTAATCCTCCTCCTCTCAAATAAACGTACATATGGGTGCACCCTTAAGAAGCTATATTCTGAAGTTTACATGATCCTCTCGTGTGCACCCTTAAAAAAATGCAAAAAAATTGAATACTATACTGGCTGGGCAAATTTGTCGCCGCCCCGGTCGCAAGAAGAATTGCATGATAAATAAAAACATTTAATCAAAGTCAATTTTATTTTTCATATTCAAATGGACTGAGTGTTAACATTTAACATTTTTTGCTAATTGTCGTCAAAAATTAGGCGTAAAGCAAAAATTAATATTTCATATGGTTTTATGATAGATAAGCATTATATTCCCACTCATTATATTCGTAATTTTTGAGGTTTATCCTTCGCTTTTAAGATCATTGAATTTGATTTTTATATAAAATAGTTATATATTAGAAAATAATATGAGTTTATGTGATATTATTTTTCAGAAGATTTCATTCTATATGCCTATGAAAAGTACTCTCAAAACTAACTTTTTCCTAATTATAATTAAATCTAGAATATTGTATTATGCTTAGTATTATTTCATTTTTCTCATTCAATTTAGAATTTACAAATGTCTAAAAATTGAGAGCTGTCACTTTTGATGAATTTCTGTTTATTACACATTTACAAGAAGTCTATGTACATAATATCCTCTCAAACCGTTTGGCAATTTTTCTCGTAGTCGAATTTTCAGCTTCATTTAATAGTTCAATAGTGCTTTGGTTCCTAAACCAGTCTTGTGGTTTCTTATTGTCGGGTGCAAAACATGCTGTCAAAATACTTTGCATTTGGTACATATCGTCTTTGACTGAACGAATGAGACGGAGTTGTTTGTTAAACTGTATGTACTCGTATTCTTCATTTATAGCTTCATGGACTATAACTGTTGTTGTGTTCTCTGTTGTTGACATATCTGTCTTTACATACAAAATAAAAAAATAAATAAAAATAAAACTAACTTTATTTTTTCTATCTTAAGGAAATTCATGATTTTTGTGCTGAATTCAATAAAAATATATTTTAGGGTAGATGGTTAGATCTAACCCGATATCTACCCTCATTTCTACCCCAGTTATTTTATAAACGTTTCACATGGTAAACGTTATTTTTTAAATTTTGTGAAAACTCAACGGTTTGACACATGCCCTAAAAATTATTTTACTCAGAATTTTGTTGCTGAATTCAATAAAAATATATTTTAGGTGAAGAGGTGAGATTTCACCTCTTTTTTCACCTAATTTTCACCCCAGTTATTTTATAAGCGTTTTACATGAATTGTACGATGTATATTTGAAATCCTAAACAGTTTCGTAGCTTCTATTTCTTCTTTTAGTACATCGAATGTTTTAACAATGCTGAAGGTTTCTTTATACTTCTTCTTGACGTCAGATAGAAGGAAATCGTCAGCAGTTGGATAGTTTTTGTTCAGAAATTCTAACATGTCCATTTTATTTTCTGCTGGCTTTTCTGCTTCTTTCTTTAAGTCTGCATAGTCGTTTCGCATTCTTTCTATCTCTTTGACGGAGTAGTTATATTTCCTCATTGCTGCTTTACATTTAGAACATTGCGGGTTCATTTTTGCGTTATATTCTGAAACCTTACCTGCTAAAACAACCAAGGCGTCAATGGTTTTCTTTAAATCTGAAGCAGTTGGTTTTATCTGTTCATTCCATACCTTACCTCTTCTATCTTTATCTCTTATCTGCCATACACATTTTGCAGCTAATGAAACAAAGTTGTCGTATGTCTTAAACTCACCAGATTTATATATGTCAGAGATGTTCTTATATACCATGTCGCAATCTTTGTCCATAACTTTATGGTTGCAATGAAAACCAAGGAATTCATAATTTACCTTTCGTATGAACTTCTTTATTTCTACTGAGTCAGTTGCTTTGACTTCAATTTCGTCGAATTCAGGAATAGTTAGTTTTTGCTGCTGAATTTCAGGTAGTTTAGGCAAATGGTCGATGAGGTCCTCCATTTCATAAAGATACTGTTCATTTGTTTCATCTTTCGCACTACAGTCTAAATTACTTGTTAAAAGTTCCTGCTTTATTCTTTGTATTTCTGTTTCGAAAGTATATGAAGAAGGAATGAAGCTTTTCATTTCTACTAACATAGATGTTGGATTCATGACTAACAAGTTTGGTGCTGTTGTTTGAATTGTTGTTGTGCCGATTGTTGACATATCTGTTCTTACATACAAAATAAAAAAATAAATAAAAATAAAACTAACTTTATTTTTTCTATCTTAAGGAAATTCATGAAAATTCAAGAGGGTGAAAAAACAGGTGAAAAAAGAGGTGAAATCTCACCTCTTCACCTAAATTATATTTTTGCTGAATTCAGCAACAAAATGAACGAGGTCAGGATGTATGTAAATACCTTTGAATTCATTCATAACACCCTTTGTAAGCTCATAAAATGCTTGTTTTGAGGTCGAGCCAATTTTGGCTCCACCGTATTCTTTCAACCAAAACTCAAGAATTTCCTGCATGAATTTTGTATAAAAAGCAACAGTCCGAATTCCGGCGGTTGCTATATTCTTCACAAAATGCCTTATAATACTCTTCCCAGGACTTATTTTCCAACAACTTTCTAAAGTCTTTCCTAAACTGACTGACTGACTGACTGACGGCACAAAGTGGCTTAACGAAAACATTAATATATAAAATTCATGAAAATTCAAGAGGGTGAAAAAACAGGTGAAAAAAGAGGTGAAATCTCACCTCTTCACCTAAATTATATTTTTGGTCCGGGAACAACTTTCTCTCAATTGGAGCTGTAGCATACTCTTTGCGTAAGCGGTTCAGACCTTCTTCGAAGTCTTGGTCTCTCTTGGACTGAGATTGGAATTGCTGGGGTGGAGCTTGCTGGAACATCCAAGGGTTGGGGCAGTAAGGCATAGGCTGAGGAGGGTAGTTCGGGAAGCCTTGTGGTGGGTAGTAACCTTGAGGTGGAAATTGGTAGTAATTCGGAGGTACTTGCTGGAACTGAGGTTGCTGAGGAGACTGTTGTGGTTCTTTAGGTTCCTCTGGTTTGGGAATGGACTCGGTTGGTGGGACGTCGGACATTCGTTTGTGGCTTAACCGTCGGACCACAACGATAAAAATCTCTGCTACTAGCAGTACTTTTACTGACAGTAGCAGTACTTTTTCTGACAGTAGCAGTACTTTTTCTGACAGTAGCAGTACTTTTACTGACAGTAGCAGTACTTTTACTGACAGTAGCAGTACTTTATCGTCGAAAACCCTCTCAAATTTTCCTTTTTACTGACAGTAGCAGCAGTTTTACTGCTACTAGCAGTACTTTTACTGACAGTAGCAGTACTTTTTCTGACAGTAGCAGTACTTTTTCTGACAGTAGCAATGGTCGAGGTCGAACCTACCGACGAGGCAATTTACCTAATTGAAATTAACGAGCTTGTTAAAGACTTCCTCAGGCAGAATGTAAAAGGCAAGCTTGTTAACGGTTGGATAACGGGAAGGGCTGCCTTGAATCTCGAGACTTCGACTGGAATTCCAATTCAAATACCAGACGGGACAGCCTACGACGACATAAAGCAAGCAAAGAAAGAAGCCATTATAAAGTTCTTTGCCAAGCGTCCTTGGATACTACTTCCAAACAGAGAGAACCCTTTCCCAAGAATGAACCAAATTCTCAAGGGTCTCCTTCACTTCTCTGGTCAACCATTCTACATAACTACAGAAGGCGACATTCAGCCAGTTCAGTAAACATCTCATTTTAACTCACTTTTTTTATGTTTTTTGTGAAAGTGTCAAAAATAAATTGTTTTCATGAGTTTTCTACGATGTTAGAAAAAATGTTATTTTCTAATATCTTCACATTCAATACTTTTTCAGCACTTTTCCGTAGTTATATATGAAAGACAATTCGAGATAAAAGTCATAGTACAATGGAATAATATGTTGCACACCATTTGTTGTGAACCAAACTTGAAAGTCAGAGAAACTGTTACTAGATGGTTCGTAGAATTTAGAAGCAAAGTCATAAAAGTCCTTACCAATACATAGAAAACTATTGTTGCTTGAACTGAAACTTGCATGACACATAACATTTTGAGGGTCAAACACGTTTCTATAAACCATCAAATCTGCTGGTGGAAGTATAAATTTAAATGGACCATCTGGTGGTAATGGTTCGTTCTGGTTTAGTAACCGAAGAAATTGTGCCCAAGAACGTTTGTCTACTTCCCAAAATAAAAACTCTGTATCTCTTGGAGGGTTAATTTCAATCTTTTGAAATGAAACGGTGGAGTTCATCTTGTCATATTCTAGTTTCAGATAGTATGTTCCATTTAGTAAAGAGTCGTATTTTTTTTGAAATTCCCAATAATATTTGTTCATTTGAGTTTGAAAGTCATCTAGAGTTTTCTCAAGACTTTCGTCTGAACGAACTGTAAAGATTCTCATTTCGTCAAATTTGTCTATTAGACCATCAGAACCTTCATACTGCCCATGAAAATATACTGCGAAATAAATGCGTTAGTTCTATTTGAAAACAAAACTCTTCTAAATCCTATTGCCTTTGCATCTGAAGGACTTTGAAGCCAACGAATTGGATAGTCAAACCTGTATGCTCGGGATGAAATTTTTTCATCTGAAATAGTCCTACCAGCATTTGTAAAGATATAGTCTAACGGTTTTGTATCTGCTACTTTTGTTCTTTGTTTTTCAACCTGAAGCATTTAATATATGTAAAAATATATTGTTTTAAAATGGTATGCCATTTCATATTTCTCATCTAACAAACAAGTTTCCCAACGGTCTTCTCCAACAAACTCAGCGTACATTTCAAATAAAATAAAAAAAATGTCACTTTTTTAAAATAAATTTTTTTACTTCATGCAATGTTTTATTTCTGTGCCGTCTTCAAGTATGCCCCAATATTTCCTTTTCGATATTACATGAACTTCGGAAAATACTTTATCTAGCTTAAAACAGCCCATCTTTTCACCGACCATTCCCATTTCAATGAGTTTGTTGTATCCTTCTTCGTTCGTCATGAGTGCGTCAATGTTCTCATAGTAAACCTTCACTTTGGATTTGACTTCCGAGAAGAACTCATTGTAGTTGTCAAGGACTGCCTTTGCGAACTGAGGGTAAGACCAATGTTCGACAATAGGTTTTAATGTGGTTACTAAGCCACTTTGACCTTGAGTGAATTCGTACTTCAAAACAAAAGGAGAAAACCTTTCAACAAAGTTGTCGACCTTCTCATAATGTTTACTCTTCATCTCTTGAGGTTTCTTAATGGAATATCCCCATGTCGAATTCATAAGCAATTTGAGTGTCATTGCAAGTTTGGGGTTTGAAGCTTTCCTAATATCATACAGTTGTTGTATGACTTTTCCAACTGTATAGTTCCTTCCGGGAACTCACCATCTTCGTTTGGAATTCCAGTCGGAATATATTGGACAAACCTCATGTATGCAGCGTTAAGGTCGACATAGTATATCTTTTCATCTGAGTCGAACTTGTCGCAACCAATTGGTCAGTTGTGGAAATTCAACTGAGTCTCTTATCTTCTGAGAAACTTCTCCTGTTATCTCATAAACATCGTCGAAGCAACCTGTTTCATATAAAACCTTCTGACCTAACTCAGATGCTCTCCAATACAATTTGACGTCAATTGGATGTCTCAATGGAAGTTTGTTTATAGCATCTTGAAGTTCTTGCAACCTCATTGGAAGTTCTTCTGGTTCAGGTTGGTATCCGAACATACCAACCCCTTGTGGAACTGTGTACTTCTTTTGTACTAGAACTTTGTCTGGAACAACTTTTGGTCTTGCTAACAATGAAAAGTTTGTTTCGTCTTTTGGTACAAAAGTTTCTGTCAGCTTGTCATCTGGAATTGGTTCCAACAAACCTTTCTCGAAAAGAATGTTTACAGCTCTGACAATGTTGCACTTACTTTTACCAAAGAATGGGTTTGTAAGACTTTCGTTCAACATGAAGTGGTTGTGGACAATTACAATCTTCAACCATGGTAAGTCTTTGTCAACAACATAGTCGTCATGTGAAGAACCTTTAGCTGTAGGTATGTTGACTCGGATATTGACATTTGCCAACGGTGCAATTTTTGCCAATTGACCTCTGAGAATGTACCTTGTCTTCACACATGACTCAAGATACTTCATCTTCTCATCTGTAACAAGACCAGAGTTCCTGAGACATGTAAGAATGCAAGGTTCGTTGACAATTGTTTCAATTGAATTGTAAATTCCATACCTTGTCAAGTCAATGTCAGACTTATTTATGAACGGGAAGTATCCAGCATGTTGTCTGACTGCTTGAGGGTTAGGTTGGTACCATTCGAACTTGACACTTGCAATTCCTTCAATTGCATTCAAAATGTCTGAGTCGGAGTCAACCATTTGTTCTCTCTTTGTAGTCTTGAAAGCGTCAAGAAGTTTTGCGGCTGTTTGTTCATTGCCATGTGCATAGTAAATGTGACCATCCAAATCTGTTATGGTCAATCTGAGATTGTGTCCTTTCTTATTTCCGTCTTGAATTGCAGCAAGTACTCCCATGAAGCCTTCTTTGTTCTTTCCTTGTCAAAGTTTACTGTAAAGGTTCGACCAGATGTAATTTGACTTCTAACTTCACGATACTTTTCATATGCATATCTTGTTCTTTCCATGGGAGCATGTGCGTCTTCACCTTTTCCTTTTTTCCTTCTCAAAGGATGCAATTGTTCGTCATGTTTCCAGTAGAATCTGGCAAAGCCGTCGTGTCCTTCAACTTGAGGTTCACTAACATCGAAAGGCATGTCCATAAGACGTTCTTCTTCTAACCTCTCTAGTCTGTTTGGATAATTGGCACGTGCTGTTTCCAAATCCATTTTGTAGCGAAGACCAGACAATTTGTCATAGACTTTTATGGGTCTTCCCTTCCTATATTTAAAATTCTTCGAAACTCTCCAACCATATCTTTGCAACTCTGCTTTTATTCTAGCAGACTTTCTGTCCATTCTATATGGGGGCATTTTTATAAAAATAAAAAAAATATTTTTTTCTTTACTTTACATAACCGCCTGCTGCCATAAGTCTTTGACGCCAACCCATACCAGCTAATGAAGGTTGACTTGGTTTAGTTTGGAAACTAAACTTTGGTTTTGGTTTATCTTCAGTTTTTGGTTTTTCTTCTTCTATCGGTTTTTCGTCACTTTTCGGTTCCTCTGGCTTTACTTCACTTGCAGGAACAGTTGTGTCGTCAACATCTTCATAAATATCATATGCCATTTGTTTTTGTTTTCCTTTCAACTTTTTGTGTTTGTTGTAAAGTTTAGAATATTTCGACTCTAAGTCAATGAGATGTTCTATAATGAACTGTTGGTCAGTGAAGTAAACTTTTCCATCTGTTGTCTCGAAAGCTCCTTCAGACTTCAATATTTTATTTGTGAGAGTCTGTTTCTTTTTTGAGATACTAGCCGTTCCATTTCTATGAAAAGTGACTTTATAGTTGGGGTTTGTATTTCCAGACCTGGCACTTTCTATTATTGAATTTTTCTCTTCATCTGTAAGTTCTTTGACAGGTTTTGACAATGGTTCTGAACTTTTTGTTTGTGGTGTCAAATCTACCGTTTCAACTTCTTCGGTCATTTCATCTCAGTAAAAAAATTTAGTTTGGTTTGTTTTCAACTGGTTGTTTAGGTTTTTTAAGTCGGTCTAAAACTTCCTGAGGTATAGGAAGAACTTTACAAACACGTGGTGTAAAAGGTGGAAGCCGACAAATCCATCTTGAACTCATTTGTCTCAATGCTGTATTGTTCATTTCATCTCAGTAAAAAATTTTACATTCCCCAAGTTTGAGGTGGTTGCGGTTGGTTATTGTTTACCCACTGTTGTGCATGGTTATATCCTCTGTTAAAGAATCTTTCACCTTGGTCCATATAGTATCCTGCTTGGTTATAGTAGTCATTTGCTTTGTTATAATAGTTTCCTGCTTGTCTTCCTACATTGTCCATCCATCCTTGAACTTTTCCTCTTGTTTCAGGATTTGGAATAGGATTTGTTGCATCTCGTGCTACATCCCAACCTTTCTGTACAGTTTGTATAATAGGTTGTGCTTTCTCTTTAAGTATACCTAATGTACTCAAAATCTTCCTTCCAATTCCAAATGCACCTCTGGCTATTGTTCCCACTGCGGGTAAAAATCTAGATGCAACTCCTGCTAATGCGCCAAATAAACCCATTTCTTATAGGGTAAAAAATGACGAATCCAAACAAGGACCCCTATGTTTCTAAAGCGACAAAGAAAGCACTCATGATAAAAATCTTTAGTTCAACACCAAATGCTTGGTTTATGGATATCTTGGAAAACATTCCGAGAGTTAGAACAGATGGACCTCCATACTGGTTAATATTTGTTGGTCAAAACACAAGATACTGTGAAGCCATACCATTATGGTCCAAAAATATTTTAGATGTGAAAACTGCTTTGACAATATTCGTTGACAAATACCATCCAACAAAACTGACATCTGACTGTGAAAGTTCTTTCAAATCAGATGATGTAAAAACTATCTGCGTTCAAAAAATGTAAACCAATATTTCATTGTCGACCAAAACCATTCTGCTCTTGGTGTCATTGACGGTTGTATAAAAATGTTAAGAGACTTAAACCAACCACAAGGTGGTGAAGCAAATGAAATGTCATATGACGACAAATATAGACACTTCTCCATGGCAAAGATGAGACAAGTTTTAAATATTTACAATAACCGTAAACAAAAAGGTTTGGGAAACCACTCCCCCGAAGAAATGAAAAACAACCCTGACTTAGAGAAAGACTATATATTTAATAATTTAGTCAAAAGAGACAAACAAGAAAGAATGCCGGGCTTCAAACTTCAGAAAGGTGACAAAGTAAAAATAGAAATACCTAAACGCGACCCATATGAAAATACTATTGACTATGACAACAATGGGAACCCGACAGGTACTCACATTCGTGTTCGTAAAAATAGAAGAAAGTATACAAGAGAATATTATGAAGTTTTAGGCAAACATGGCAAAATGTACACAATGCAAGCAGAAGATAAAACTACTATTGCCAGACCTCGTTTCAAACTTGTCAAAGTTCAAGGTGGTATACTTTCAAAGACAGTTCCTAACAAATATAAGACAACTCCTGACGAATATGCTAAAGAAGTTGAAAATGACGACTAAGCAATTCTATACCATGCGTAAACTGTCATGTAAGGTGGCATATATTCTTTACTTTGTCCCGTTGTTTGCGTATATCCTGAAACGAAATGTGTATGGTTTCCTTCTCCCTGAGTGTCACTCCAGTAACAATTTATAGCAAACTTAACCTCGTCTTTAACATCATATCCTTTACCTTTTGTCATTGCTGACCAATCCCAATATCTATGCTTATGCCAACCTGCTTGAGATGTACTTAAATCTATGTAGTGACTGTGTGCAGGTAAATTTTCACCTGAAATCGTTTTACTTCCACCTGTTTCCTTTGAAGAGTTTGCACAATACAAAAACCTGTCGACTATTTGTTCCCATGCACCAACACCAAACATTACTTGAGGACCTCTTGCTTCCATAGATGTATAAATAGAACCTACTGGGTTCATTAAATCAAACATATGAGATATTATAGGATTGTCTCTTTTGAACTTAAAATATAGTGCAACTATTTCAGGTTTCTTCTGGTTTGTGTCAGAATATTTTTTATAATATAATCTTATGTTTTCAGGGTAGGTAAAATCTTGACTATAATATTTATTTCTGTCATCTGTATAATAATAGACTATTCTCGTTTTTTCTATTGCATTATATCTTTTATATCTATAATAATCTAAATATAATGTTAGCTTTTGTTCATCTACATGTGATGTTCTGTCGTCATCTCCATAGTCATAATAATATGGTGCTGGAGCTGGGTCAGGCAATGTCATATCTGCCATTTCATAAACTCTTAAATATTTCTTTTGTTCGTCTCCATATAAGTTTAAGTAGCAGTTGTTGTCTAATGGAACTTTAACTTGTGTACCATCATTCTTTTTATAGCTTACATACATTTCATTGTTATTTTTCGGAATGAGTTTACACCGTGTACCATTTTTTAAGGACTGTACAAACTGCCATCTAAAATATTTATTTTCTTCATTGACAGAAAAGTCACCAACAATAGTTTCAATATTTTTTGTTGTTCCTATCAAACTTTGGTATATTTCATTGACATATGTTTTATTTGCTTTCTTTTCAAGGCTAACGTTTAAGTCTGTTATTTCAGATATAGAATGTGTATGTCCAACGTCACTTTTACTGTTTAAGGTTTCTTGTAAGTTTGTAATATTTGCAATGGTATGTGTATGTCCAACGTCACTTTTACTGTTTAAGGTTTCTTGTAAGTTTGTAATATTTGCAATGGTATGTGTATGTCCAACGTCACTTTTCCTGTTTAAAGTTAGTTGTAAGTTTGTAATATCAGATATAGAATGTGTATGAGTCTTATCTGCTTTTGTCTCTAATGTTTTCCTTAAGATTATTTGGTTAATATAATGTATATGAGTCTTTTAGAATATTCGTTTTCAGCCTCTTGTCACTTCACTTGACATTTTATTGTCAACATATGTTTGTCTGCTAGTTCAGGATGAGTATGTTCTTTTGTTGGCATAAGCATTGTTAGCTCTTTCTTCTTCTTTTGCTATTGCATCGTCTACATATTCTTTGTCAGCTTTGTTGTCAACATCTGCTTTCAAAAGAAGTTCATTTATATTTTTCGTGGGATTTTATGATTATTATGTTCTTATTGTCTTGAAATAGAAACTCATCTGTCATTGGGTTTTATTGTCAGTTTTAAGTCACCCCCTTTCAATGACTAGATATCTTAGAATAGTTTAAAAGTTTGTTGTGTTCTTATTTAGAGTTGCATAATGAGTTGTCGGTTGTGTTGTATTTCTCTCATAGACGCTGTTTCATTTGACATTTTTATTATAGATAAAATATGCTTCCAATAGAAAAAGAAAATTCTAGAGTTGCTACAACTAAACCATTAGATGAACTTTTACTAATGTCGGTCAAAAGTTTGAGACAGATACCGTAAAGCATGAAGGCTATCGTTTTGACTACCCATTAAGATGGTTAAGAGACCCATCCGTCACAAAAGCTATTGGCTTTCGTAGAATGAAGTTTGTGTCTGTAGAAGATAAAAGTTTTCCATTTATTGTAAGGTTTCATATAGATTATACATCTGAAGGGCAACGAAAAATGTGGGAAGAAATTGAGCTAATACAAGTTGACCTCTCATCTTCTCTACAGACTGCATTAAAAAATATAGAAGATAAAATAAATTCATGTTATGCAAAATATGCTGATGAATATGCGAATACCAATAGCACACCTTATGTGAGAATTGTATATGACAAACAAAATTCACAAGTGTCATTTCAAATCTACGAAGACAATCCAAATAAAGACGAACAAATATATACAGAATTCACTGCAATGTCATGGTATTATTTGCAAAGAATGTTAAATCAGAAAGTTGAACCTCCTTTAGCAAATATCTACAGTCGATATGCAAGAGATGAACCATATTTATTTAAAGATGTTTTCGACCAAGATGCTGTGATAGTTCATGCTTCATTTTCTGGCGCCCAAAACTCTTTCTTATGCTTGGCAAATGACTTTTACGAAAAACCTACAAAGTTATACGAACCACCAAGTGGAAGTATTTCAGACTTTCAAGTATGGTTTACTACAGATGGAAGAAAAAGAATAATTCCATTATACCATGCGTTTTACTTAGAACTTAGTTTCATATACAACTACTATCGAACGATAAAAATATAATTTTTTAATACGGTTGAGGTGTTGGATTTGGTTGCCAACTTGACTGTGGTGCAGGTTCAGGCTGTTGTATAACAGGAGCTTGTTCTTCTGGTTCAGGGTCTTTAGGTATAATACCAACAAACTGACCTACTCTTTTACCAATATTTTTGACACCGTTCCATACTCCTCTTCCGACAGATTTTATTCCATTCCATATACCTCTTCCAACATTTCGAAAGAAGTTTCCTATCTTACTGAAGAAACCCATTTTACTATATGTAAAAATCTAATGTCCGCCTAGTCTTTTGCGTTTCCTGTTGAGTTCCATAGCATTCTTTAACTGGAGCTCATACATTCTGTTTCTCCTCTGGTAGAAAACATATTCTGGGTCAACTCCTGTGTTCGCGTCATCTGCATAAAGTTGTTTATATCCCACTTCAGGGTTTGTATAAAACTCTTTCCATCTCATATTTGCATACCATGGTGGCAAACCTAACGCAGCGTCATTTGACATGGCAGTTTGCATTTGTACATCTGTTGGCACTTGACCATAGTTTGCCATTGCAGTTTGTATTCTAACTTCATTTGGAATATTCTCTGGGTTTGGTTGTCCAGGTTGCTGTGCATTCGCTAAGTTCTGTGCGTCCATTTAATATTAGATAAAAATATCTCTTACGAGTACATATACTGAACATTTGCAGGCATTGGTTCATCTTCATATTCTCTGTACTTTTCTGCCACGTCAAATAAATAAATGACACAATGGAAAAAACCTAAAACAAGTAGTCCTATTTCAAACCACATTTACTTACTAATAAAATTTCTTTATTGTGACACTTTCTCCAGTTTATAGGACCTCTCTCATATTCTATCTTGTCATATCTAAACTCATAGTCGTTTATATCTTCTAGCCATTTCATGACACTTTCCAAACCACTTTTATCAGATGTAAAGTAAAAGCATGGATGGTTATGTATAACGTCTAAAGTTTCTAAAGAGTCTCTCAAAGTCCAGTCTACTTGGTATTGAAAATCCCATGTGTTATAGAACGGCGGGTCCACTATAAAGAAAACATTTTCCTTGTCTTTATATTTTTCATACAACTCTGTCCAATGACATCTCACAAACTCTATACCCTTAATATATTTTTCTATGTTCTCTTTGAAAACATTTGTATAGTTAAGATATAAAACTTTTGACATAAGTGTTTCAATGTCATGAACTCTTATAGAACCACTATATAATAGTCTAGCAGATATACTATCCCAGTCTATATATTCTGCTTTTTTCAAAACCTCTCTCACAATATTTTTGTTATCTAATGGTATACGTTCCATCTTACCTATAGGTATCTTTTCTTTTAACTCTTTCAATATATTGTTTGTGTCTGGTATATGTTTGAGACGGTCCATATAGTTGTCGAAGTCATTGCATATAATCTTTGAGTCTGGGAATATTGTATGACATAAATGGGATATATAGAAACTTCCACCGAACAAATCTACAAATGTTAGACCATTCGGTAGTTTCTTAAGTTCTCTCAATATAATATCTTTACATCTACTCTTATTTCCAAAAAACGGTAACGGTGGTTTTGTAAAATTCATTTATATATAATAATAAAAATGTTTTTACCCGAAAAGTGACAGAAAAGTGACAAAGCATGAAAACATATATAATTTGTGAAAAGCGACACATTATATAATGTTTTCGACCCAGAAGAAGGCTTCTTCCCAGAAGCAATGGAGGAAGAAGAAGAGGAGGAGGAAATACAAGACTCTATCCAAGAAGAGTCCTCCGAATTCACACCAGAAGACTAACAATTTTCCGAATAAAAACTTCATTTATACTAAACATCTTCGGGGCTAGAGGGCGCAACGCGCCTGGAAGCCCCACTTACCTGACCTAAATAAATCACATAAAAAAGTCTTTGAATTTGAATTTTACGAGGTTAATTTAAAATTTTATCCGTAGAATCTAACAATTCCTTACAATCATTTATTTATCATAATGATGTCATCCCCACGTGATGAATCTTCCGAAAATATGTTTTATGACTTAGATGATGACCTTAGACGCCATAACTTGTTTAGCAAAGAAGAAGATGAAAAGTTGAAAAATGTTATAGAAAAGTTTTATCATAATGATATGCGAAAGGTCAATTGGAGCTTTGTTTCATCTATGATGTCAAACAAGAACAAAAGACAATGCAAAGATAGATATATAAATTATCTCCGTGATGGGCTTAATAATGACATATTTACCCCAGAGGAGAATTACCTTCTTCTATGCAAAGTAGAAGAGTTTGGACACAAATGGCGCATGATCTCAAAGTTTTTCATAAACCGTACAGATATCATGATTAAGGCCCAATATCGAAAATTGTTACGTCGTAATGCCACAAAAGAAAATGTTAGATTCATGGCAATTGAAAAACCAAGAAAGAAATATCCAAGAAGTGCTGTAAACACAGGAACTCAAAATGAGTCAGAAACAGATAAGTACGAGTTGAACGATGATCATTCATTTCCTATTGATGATATGATCATAAATATTGACCTACTTTTAGATCCTGTTAACGATCTTGACAATTTTGATGAATTTAACCATTTTTATGCTTGCTAAGGGAATATTGTACACTATCTATCTATTTATTTGAATAAATGATATGTCGCTTTTATTTAATTCTCAACCAATTCAATACATACTTTGAAAATTGAATTCCTTTGATATGATTGCGAAATATCAATTTTATTTAAAGTATGACTCTTTTTAACCAATATATTCTATTAGATTTTTATGGAACTTACACTTTTGGCAACTTTATGTATAATCATTTCTAATAAAGTCTATAATTATTCGAATCTTGATCCAAATATATTCAAAAATTGAGAACAAATCGAACAAAAAATAAATAACAGATAAACATTTATTGGATATTTTCAATAAGATCCTCATATTCTTCCCTAGATTGAATTGAAAAGTCTTGCATCATCTTTGTTAAGTTATCGACTAAAATCATTGTTTCTTTTGTCACTCTCCTTTCATTTTCATATTGTTCAATAGTTTCTGCTAGCTTTTTAGATTCTTCTTGTTTAGATCTGAGTTCTGTCAAACCATTTTCATGCGCTTTAATAATTAAATTAATTTGTCTTGAAAATTCAGAAGGTGATTTGGATAATTCAGCGAAATCTTTAATTTTCTGATCATAGAACCCTTTTGCTAGAGAATCTGCAAGATCATTACAACCTTTAGCAAGAATTTCTATGTTGGGACTCTTTGAGCTTGGAATTGGTGAATAAATAAATGAATTTGGTGATTTAATTTCAGTAGTAGGCTCAGCAACGATGCCGTCAATTTCTTGTGATAATAAACGTGCAGTGGATAACTTTGGATTTGGGAGATTTAAACGAGAAATCATAGTATCGATGTTAGCTATTGTTGATGACTTAATATTAAGACATTTTTCATTATAAGCCTGTGTAAATTTCTGGATAGATTTTAGTAATAACTCGCGAATTTGACTTTCTTCAAGAAGTTGGCGTTCATAATTGGAAATTTGGAATTCAAGCTGATGTATTCTTTTCTGCTCAGGAGATAGCTCTGCAGTAAACAAAACTTTTCCATCCTGTTTTTTGAATGACGAAAGAGATGCTGATGATTTAATACAATTTGGCTTATTTAAAGAATTTGTAGGCGGAGTTTTAGCTCTTGGAGATCCGTTAAATGATTGAGACCAATCTGTTGACCTCTCACTAGGAGGTGATAGCCCATCGCTGTTTTTCCCCTGTTGAAATATTGCTTCCCTAATGGAATCATCACGGAACCTCATTCCTCTTGGAGTATGAGGTCTACTGTCTTGAGATTGAGCAATTTGATGAACGTTGAACTGATTATTAACTTGCATATCATCTGAATCATCCAAATCATCAAGTATATCTAATAATGATTTGGATTTATCCGAGAGACTCATAAAAAATATAAAATTTCGTGGTATCGTTGACACTTTTGAATAAAAATATTATATCATGTAGACAAGGATGTTAATCAAAATCACGAAGATAAATTCTGCGTGTAAACTATTCAATAAGTTAATTTTTTGAAAGCATTTCAAATTTTGAGAGATTGCTCTTCATTTTTCATGTTGTAGTAGAATTAATTTCAAGGAAATGTAAAGCCTGTGTAGCTCAACCGGATAGAGCATAAGACTCTTAATCTTGGGGTTGCGGGTTCGAGTCCCGCCACTGGCTCTTTTTTTCTCATTTGTTTATTTTTTTTTCTTTTTTCAATTTTTCTCCTCTCGATGCAATTAGAGAGCTTGTCCGCTTCTCGATTTCAATCATTAGCATGCAAGTATCATGAACTCTTCATAGCTCGTAGTTCTTGAAATTTGAGTGAAGATCGAAGTAGATACGATTAATAATTGTAATCAGAAAAATTTAAATACGATAAGATTCATTTTTCAATACTTCACAATTTAATTCTGTGCACAAATCACTTAATGGTTGCTATACTATTCCTCTTTCAAGGTTTTGACTTCTTAGAAAAAGTTGAAATGCTATTGAAAATTTTTGTCACCTTGAATTTTTATTTGTTTTCGCGTAATCGTAATGTATTTCTTTATTGTCAACCCATCATCACGCTCAAATCATGGAAGAGTTGTTTGGAAGTCTGTAGAAAAAGAACTCAAGAGACTTCGTATCAATTACAAGGTCTTTTTTACGAATTATCCATACCATGCAATTAAAATTGCATCAAAGGTATGCGAAGAACCAGGTAATAAAACAATTGTTGCTGTTGGTGGCGATGGAACTGTTAATGAAGTCATTAATGGTATCAATAATTTTGAAAAAGTAAGATTTGGATATATTCCAACCGGTTCTGCAAATGATTTTGCAAGAGGACTCAATTTGCCTGTTAAAACCAAGAAAGCCCTTGAAAATATTCTTTATTCCAAGAATATCAAAGATATGAGTATCGGAAGAATGAGATGCTCGAATGGAACATACAAATTTGCAAACAGTTGTGGAATTGGACTTGATGCATACATATGTGCAAAAGCTAATTCTTCTCCTTTAAAGGCATTTTTCAATAAATTTCATCTTGGATTTCTAACATATGCAATAGTTTGCATTCAACAAATCTTCACTTTCAAACCATTGAAACTCACTGCAACAATTGATGATGAAAAGTCAATAACAGTTGATAAGTGTTTCTTCTGTGCAATTATGAATAACATTTGCGAAGGAGGAGGCTTAAGACTTGCTCCAACTGCAGATCCTTTTGATGATATGTTTGATGTTTGCATTGTTGATGGAATTAACATCCCTAAGTTGATTTGTGTTCTTCCACTTGCATTTTCTGGAAGACATACTTTTCTTAAAGAAGTAACAACATTTCGCTGCAAGAAATTGCAAATAAGCTCAGATGTTGAATTGCCGATTCATCGTGATGGTGAAATCGATAAGCCTGTTAAAGAACTAACCATTTCCATGGAGCCACGAAGCCTCAAAGTTATTTGCTAAAAATCTCATTTCTATCTGATGTTTTTTATAAGTTTTAGTTTTGGAAATAATATTGAGAGGAAAATAATCGGCTTCGATTATCCTTTTTCGAATGTCTCTTCTCCAAGCAGGCCGCTTCGTTGTTATGCTCCAGGGTCGCCATGCCGGCAAGAAGGCTGTCGTCCTTGCTGCTTATCCAGAAGGCACAGAAGATCGCAAGTTCCCTTATGCCATCGTCATGGGTATCGAGAAGTATCCAAAGAAGGTTACAAAGGATATGCCAACAGAAGTTCTTGTCAAGAAGACACAAGTTAAGCTCTTCGTTAAGGCTGTTAACTTCAACCACGTTATGCTTACACGCCACAACGTCAAGGATGAGGACTTCTTCAAGAAGATCTCTGTAGAGAAGGTTGTTGCTGCTCTTAAGGATGCCCCAGCTAAGAAGGCTCTCCTTACAGAATACGCTTCCGTTCTCCGCCAGAAGTATCTTAACAACAAGATGGCATGGTTCTTCAAGCCACTCCAATTCTAAATTTTGTGCTTCTCGTCTACTACAAATTTTGTTTTTTTTTATTTTGAAATCCAATTCTAATTTTTTCCCTAATTATACATATATTCAAATCGAAGGTGCAAAAACTTTTGTACTTCTGAGCGTTTCTAATCCTTTTCAATTTCAAAAATAATTTTGGAATGATGAATTCCAAAGTTCTCAAATTAACATAGTGAACACCTATTTCCAAAGAAATATCACTTAATTAGATAAATTTATTTAGTATATAAACAAACAAAAATAAATAATAAATTAATTTAAAACAATCTAACATAGTCGAATTGCACAGGGAAAGATGTTAAGTCTTTCCATTGTAGTGCATTCAAATGAGAAACAACTAATCCTTCTTTTGTTTCCAAATTCGCTCCATAAGAGATTTTTTCGTGATTTCTGTTAACATTTGGATTTGGAGTGAATCTACCACAATAATTAATTGTGCATTGCGGTTTCTTGTTAACGAAATCTCTTAAAACCTGTAGGTTCTCAACCAAAACGTGAAACCAATCAACATTTGCTGACAATGTTTCAATCTCAGCGAAAATATGTTCGAAACACCAAACATAGCCTTTCCAAGCAGCTTTGTACGCGTGGTAATACAATGCTACTCCTCTTGCAGCAGCAGACAACGCAATTCCTATATTTGCGATAGGAAATAGCTCCAAAATCTCAACAAATTTACCACAGTAATCGTAATCAAATTCTTTTTGAGTGAATTGTTTTTGAAGTTCATTCACAGATAAAATAACAGCATCTCCGTATCTGAACTGGTATAAGTAGTAAAAACTCTTCTCAACAGGATTATCAGGGTTTGGCTCATTAGTTGGCATTTTTACCTCTGTTTCCGCCAAAAACTTTTCACGGATTTCGTCACTTTTGAAATACAAACTTGACATAACTTTCCATTTGCTTTCTTGCGTCAATCCATCGAAAGCAGCTTTCGTTTTGACGTTTGACAAAACCAGACGAGCAAATCTTTCTCTGAGTTTGTTATCATGCAAATGCAGACTTCTATCAATTGTAACAGCGCAAAAAAGTTCTCCGCAACGAGTTAAAATTGACAAAGCCTGATAATAATCTCCTATGGAAAGAAAATATGATGCAGCCATATAAATTTCACCTTTTTGTAGAGCTTCCTTTGCAGCTTGACTTGCCAACAAGTATGTCTTCTCATCAATTTGCTTCATATCACTCAAATCCAACAAATATGGCTGACTTTCAACTTCACTTTCATTTTTCTGAGAAGAAATCACTGTTGGAGAATTCTTCTGGAGAGTTGCCGTCGAAATGCAAAGAAATGAAGATGTGAAATCATCATTGGCTGCATATATTTCTGCAGCACTTTTCATGTCACCATAATACATTTTGTAAATGGCTTTTTCTGTTGGATTTTTGACAATTTCTGACACTTTATTTGTCATTTCTTGCCAATATTCGAAAGAAACCGAAGGAGCAGTTGCCAGGCATTTATCATATTCTCCCAGATCGAAGAGAATCTGGCAGTATTTCTTGTTATCACCCATTAAAAGTGATTTTTCTGCCAATTTCAAAAGTTTTTCTTTTGATTTTCTCGCTTTCGATTTTCTTTTAATTTCATTTTCAACTTCAATTTTGTCTTTGATGTGGACAATGTCTCCATTCACGAAGTCCTGTTTCTGGTTCTTCATGCTGTTGACTAGTTTCATCAGCTTGAAATATCCGCAAATTGGTCTTAAATACAAGTTTTTGTTTGACAAAACAAAATCAATAATTTGATTGTAAAAAATTACTTCCAAAGACCAAAATCTTACTGTTGAGTCTCTTCCACTTGTTATTATAGAAAATGGATTCGTAGGACAGAACTCAACACTGTAAATATAATTAACATGCGCAAAAAATCTCAATAAAATAATTCTTTTTTCAATGTCATAAAATTGAATAAAACCGTCGTAACCGCCAGTCACAACAATGTTATCGAATATTGGATGGAAGGCCATAGCTCTTACTTTGCATCTGTGTGTTCCTATGCAAGTAAAATATCCATCTTCTGTTGAAACATCAGTTTTAAATATTAATCCGTCTTCTGTTGCAACAATCAATGTTTTGTCATCGTGTAGACTCCAACACAAGTGCAGATAAGGATTATCTCCCCATTTGAAGGTCGTTACTTTGTCTTCTCTGTAGATATCGACGTATCCGCCGTCACAAGCTGTTGCAAACAAATTTGGAGTGAATTTTGAAAAGAAAGCACAATGTGAATCATGTGGAGAGATGTATGATTGTGTTATAGCACCTGTATCTCTATCAACACGTAGTATCTGTGGTCCATCGGTCCATAGAAGTAAATCGGCCTCATCCGATGGATTTATTGATAAATCTAAAATTGCATTGTCAGAAATTTTGTATTGTGTCTTGATGGAGTATGTTCTTAGGTTTATTAGGACTATGTAGCCACTCCTCAAACCTAATATTGCGTAAACTCCGCTTTTACAAATGTCCATGCACATAATTGAATTTTTCCCATCGTATTGGATATCTTTCAATCTGATAGCTACGATATTTTCATGCTTGTCAATATCATGGATCACGAAAATTCCATCTGCACCCGCAGAATATAAAATATTATTTTGATTTGGGTCAAATTTTGAGCAAAAGATGGTATTGCTGTGGCTCGATGCAATACTCCAGTCTAATTCATGTGTTCTCATGTTGCAAACTGCTATTCTGTTGTCATTGAAGACGCATAAAAAGAAATTTTTCTTAATTTTCTGTATTAATCTGAATCCATAAGTATAAACATTAAAAGATTCAATTGGAGAACTATTTGCTGGTGACCACAGCCTGATAATACCTGATTCTTGGTCACCAGTGATGAAATGTCCTGCCGGAAGATTTACCCAGCATCCAGTGCTCAAATTCCAGTCGCCACCAGTGATAGCACTGATTTCATTGATATCTTCGCTGACGTCGTATATCTTTTTCGTTCCATCTCGAAAAACAATCAAGACGTGATTGACATTTTTGTGATCTACTGATACAGAGACAATTTCCTTACCGTAGTCTATCGTAGTATCAATGAATTCATCGTCAGTAACACGGTAAAACTGTGCATTACCGTTTGAATTTGCAAAAATAAAAACAATTGTATCTCCAATGATGGATTTTAAAAAATGACATTCAAATGGAACTGTTGTAAGATAATGTGGCTCTGGATCACTGAGTGGGGAAATGATATGAACTGCGTAATTCTCTTTTGTGTATAGTGCTAAGTAGACTCCGCGCTTAATCCATGTCATGGATATAACTTTACTTGATGTTCTGAATTTTGCTAATTTTTTGTTATCAATAATGTCATAAATTGCAGTAACATTGTTGTTAAACGATATAGCAATGATTGATTTCTTAATGGGATTAAGCTCCATAGAAATAATAGTCTTCTTATTCGTAGAATAAGTATATTGTAATGAAAAATTATTAATTCGGAAGATGAAAACAGAGTAAAAAGAGCTGTATCCAAAGTATTTGGTATTTGAAGTGATAGCATGCATGTTTGCACCAGAAATTCCGGGTGGAATCCAATTGAGGAGTTCGCATCCCCAAGAAACCATTCAAATACTGAAAAAACAATAGAATAAATCTGAAACACAGTGTTTACATATTACAAATTTTTGATGTATCTCACAAATAAACTACTAATTTTCAAAATTATTGATCAATGTTTTAAATTTATTAACATTTATAGGACAAAAACAAATTAATTAGTTAAATCAAATATAACAGTATATTTTTATTCTTCTTTCTTCTTGGCTGCAGCTTGTTTTGCCTTTTGTTCTTCCTTGAACTTTTTATTGTTTTCTTCAAGGACTTTTTCGTATTCAACAAGGCTTGGATATGACTGTTTAAGCTTTTCTACTTCGACAGTAACTAAATCAGATCTTGCATAGAGAACAACGCTGTGTTCGAAGGTCATTCCACCGTAAGCATAGTTAGTTCCATCAATCATAACAATTGCACCTTCAATGCCTGAATTTTCGAAGGTATTCCTTGTATTTTCTGATAATCTTGAATATCCAAGAGCATTTGGAATGGAATGGAGCAACAAAAGCATTTCTTCAGGTGTTACCTTGTATACTCTCTTTGTTGCGTACTTGATAACATCTAAAATTCCTTCTAATGCAGGATATGCAGCTTTGTTTTCCTTTTCCTTGCCAAATCCTTTATATGTGAATATCCTGGAGCCAAGAGAAACAACTCTTAATGGTATTGAGCCGTATTTCCTGATGATATCTGCAAGAGGTTTGACGCATAACGAAATATTTTTAACTTTGTTATCGTCGCGAACAAAGACACAATCGCTTGGGAAATTTTCTTTGAAACCGTATGTATCGGAAATGAACTTCAAAACATCAGGAGCGGCTTCTTGCATCGCGATATAAGCGGCTTCTCTTAACGGCTTCTTTTCTGATGGCTGCTCTGTAAGACGATCGAATTCTTTGACTTTTCTGAGCACTGTGACGAAGAAACCTCCGGAATCTTGGTCATGAGGGAAGAAATGCATGCAATGCTCGAGTCCTGGGACTTGTGGCTGTGGGAAATGTGTTGGGTGAGCATATTGGATGCGTTCGTGAGGTACTTCTGATGGTTCTTTGTACTCATGGAATTCATTTTCCATTTGGGCATCGAAAACTGGCCAATTTGTAAGTCCTTTGTGTCTGATCAAGTTAGGGAATTTATCTGAAACGTCAACGATCTCAACGGCGTCGCCTGTTTCGAGTAATACTGAATTTACGACTGCTTCGTCTTCGATTGGGTTCATTGAGCATGTACTGTAAACGCACAATCCACCAACCTTTGTAAGTTCGAGACCGCGCTTAAGAATCTTGCGTTGTGTTGAGTGTAATGAAGTTCCTCCGTTTAATTTGAAAGTTTCGGCGCATTTGATGTTTTTACGGATTGTGCCATCACCTGTGCATGGTACATCGCAAAGTACTCTATCGAACTTCTCTTCAAAGTCTGGTAATTTTTGAGCATCAAAATTGATAACGAGAGTACGGTATGTACCAACGCGCTGTAGCTGGTGGACCATAGGATGGAGGCGCTTTACATCAGCATCGTTAGCAACGACGTATCCATCGCCATCGAGCATTTCAATGAGTTGAGTTGTTTTTGAGCCTGGAGCAGCACAAGTATCCAAAACACCCATCGAGCCATGAACATCAAGGAAGAATGGTGGTATCATTGAGACAAATTCCTGGCGGTGGCAGTGTCCCAAATTTGTATGAAGTTTCAGCCATTTATGGAATTCTGTAAACTTCTTGTCTCTTCTGAGAGCTTTCTTATCAAGTGAAAGTTTATATATTTTTCCGATATCATTTGGAATATAATCGAGAGTTTCGAAATCTACGTTGTTTTCTTTCAAGATTTTTACGTATTCATCAAGTTCACGTTGAACTTGTTCTGCTTCTGGACCTTTTGAGGATACTCTGAAAACTGTTGGAAGTTGAGTTTTATAAACATCGAGCATTTTCTCAAATTCCTCTTCACTGAGTGTTCCTGGTACATATATGCGCTTGTAATACTCTCTAAACCTATCACCAATGATTGTTGGCTTTGGTTCTTGGTGCTGTCTTTCAGTCATTGAAAAGTGACACAAATTTTAGAGAGAATTTAGCCACAAATACAAAAAAATCTGATTGAATGCAACAGCAAGATACTTTATTACATCAATTCATCGATAACAATAACGAGAGTTTGATGCTTGTCCACTAATCCAATCCATTCTAATTGAATGCTTTTTCTCAATAGTAAAGTGAGTGTTTTTATGCATTGAGGAAATTTTGTGTATTTCAAAAAGTGACAATATGTTGAGTATCGCTAAAGATCTCTAATAATGTAATATGAGTTAGCATTAGTATGGAGATGACGACCCATATTGTTAGTTCTTTAGATCTAATGAAATTATAGAAAATATTTTTGAAGATTATTGCATTTTTAATATATTTAATAAATAAACATCTTTATTAACATGTAGATACATACACAAAAACAATAAAGGATTACCAGGTTTTCTTTGGCAATGATTTTGAAAGACTTGTCATTGGAGCAAGAATATCATCAAGAATGCTATTTCTTCCTCTTCCAATGCGTCTTTCTAGTGGTGGAATTTCAGTAAAAGTACAGCAATAGTTCTGATCAATATTCATTACTGCGCCTTTATTGCTTTGCCCATAAGGGGCTGAGAATACTGTAACAGTACAACGATCAGGCTCGAAGGGGAATTCAAATCCGTCTTCAACCATCTCGTGACCTCTAACTAGTACTTCTAAATTATTTGCATCTAAAAATTCGTGAATTTGTGGGGCACCATAAACGTATGATGCTCCACGAGGTTTTTTGTCCCATTTAAGTTTGTATGGATCTGGATCAGAAACCATATAATCTAAAATTGCTCCAACTGGTGATGCAATTGGTCTTTCAACTGAATCAAAGAATGAAAGATCTGTAACTTCAGGCGATATACCTCCGTGAACAGCAAAAATCTTGTCGCCAATCACTGCTCCTATTGGCAAATATTTAAAGACTTCATTAAAAGCAAGCCATAATCGATGAGAATACCTACTGGTACACTCTGCTTTAAAGCCTTGATTTTCGTTAATTTCTGCTGTTTCATGATTTCCGCGAAGCAAGAAAATGTTATCTGGGTACAATATCTTGTATAAAAACAATAACGTTACAACTTCTATCGACTGAGTTCCTCTGTCAACGTAATCACCTAAAAATAAAAATTTTTCATTTGTTGGTAAGCCGATTAAATCAAACATGCGCAATAAATCGTAAAATTGGCCGTGTATATCACCAACAACATGTATTGGTGCTGATAATTTGAGAATAAACTTTTCATTCTTAAAAACAGGAAGAGCCAAATCGCAAACTTGAATTAAGAATTGCTGAGTAAGACGGACGTAAGTTCCAGGCTTACGACTCTTAGCCAAATGCAATCTTTTCAATCCAGTCTCTAGTTGTTCATGAATTTCCATTTAGTAAAAATTTTTTTTACACCAATTTGACAAAAAAACGTGATTTGAAAATAAAAAAATCTGAAAAATAAACAAAAAATCAAAGAGCTTCATGCTATATTAGAAGAATTTTAAAAATCTATTAATAGAAAGTGCATAAATTTTGATTATTTAAAGCAACAAAATTCAAATTCAAGAAATTGATTAACTTTTTAAATTGATCTCAACTGAATCTATACAAACAGACGTAAGAAGTATTGATAATCAACACTGCATCAATTTTATTATAGAATCGAAGAAAATAATGATCATTAACAGGCCATTACTTCTTTTTTATCATATGTGAAATCAATTGGGGCGTAATTTTCTAATTAATTCAAAAGATCACTATACTAAATGGAATATATCAATTCGAACTAAGTGGAACATCTCAATCTCAGTGAAAAGAGCGTAAAATTTCAATAATGAATCAAAATCACAGAGTTCATCCATTATCTTCAAAGGAAATATTATATTATTAGAAACAAGTACATATTTTGGATCATTAAACATGTGTACCATACAACAGATCAAAATTTTAGTGTAAACCAGGCAAATTTATGCGCAATATATGATAATTGAGGCATTAAATGTGTTGCACATCATATTTTCCAAACAATTTGGTCGCGGGCATTTCATAAACGAATATTTTCCTGAATCTTCGGAATTGAGACCGATCATAGAAAATTTTGAGAGCAGATTTAAGGGAGGCTTCCGACCAGAAATCTCTCTCAATTTTTTGTGATGTTTACACCAAAAGTGAGATTCGTTAAGCGTTTTTCTCGTTGAATATTGAGTTTCCCGGATTTTGAGTTATTCATAAAGCTCCTCTATATTATACCCTATCTACTGATATGATTATTTTTAGGGTTGTTAAAAATATCAAAAATTAGCGTTTTGAAGACACCATGGTGTCTTATAATTTTCCCTTCCTTATTGGCGTGTAGAAATAAATGCGCCAATAGATTGAAGAAGAAGAATTGTTTTTCTCTTAATGAATTTTAATCCTTTTGATATAAGAATATTAAAAACATTAATAGAATTTTGATTTCGGAAATTAAATTTCCAAATTTTTTGTCGATTTCGGAAATAACAGGATCCCGCATCCAACACGCAACAACAAAACACAAAACACACTTTTTGGTTCTTTCATCGTTTTAATGGTAATTTATGTAATACATGATTTGGATAAATTTTACAAAAATAGAAACTATATTATATTCTTTTCAAAGATTCTTGCAAATCATCAAAAATAATTGTATTTTAAAAAACGATCAAATTATCCTTTCATTATTTTAAACTTAAATTAGTTTTTATGATTGACTAAAGCAATCATATTTATTCATCATTAAATAAACAAAAAAATAATATTTGAGAGTTATTTCAAAAAAAAAACACATTGAATTTATTAATTTGTCTCAATTTCAGTATTATAAATTTTTATAATTTCAATATTTTGAAATACACTTTTTAATATTTCAATATTTATGATATTTCAATGTATTAAGTGGTCTCAAATTGAGCTTCTCAAATATAAGTTGGCCTATTCAAATAATAAAATTAAATAATATTTAAAATAATAAATAAAAGTGATTGAGGTCATAGCAAAACGGTTGTTTCAGTCATTAATTCTTAAAAATAAAAAGGGTAAAAACTAAATAAAATGGGTAAAATTCAATAGTGTCTGTGCTATCGTTCAATTTGAAGGTGTCTTTTGAAACCGCAAGACACATTGAATTTTTGAATAGTGTATTATGGTTTGACAGACACCAATGAAAAAAATAAAATGATATTTATTTTAAATATATAAGATCCTTACATAAAATATAAATATTTTATCGTTTTATTTTCTTGTTTTAGAAATGTTTTTTTTGAAAAATCAATAAAACTAACTCCAAAATAAAATTTTTGATTTAAAGACACTATGATGACACCAGGCAAATCTTCCAAGACACCTATCGTCGGGAATCTAACAACCCTAATTATTTTTGAAAAATCTCTTAAATCGACCTGCACTGAATTTTTTTAGGGAAAATTCGAAATTTTCTAGGCGTTTTCTGTAACGTTTTTTTACGGAATAAAATCCGAAAAATAATTTTTTGAAGAATCATTTGGATAGAATACTTATCGAAAATTATATTTATTATAATTTTGGTCGATAAAAATAAGCGGATTCAAAACTGGCAAAAACCCTTTCGGCAATTTGTGGACGATTCCGAACCCCCTCATTTTTGAAATTTAATAAGAAAAATAGAATCTTTATTAAATATAGATTTTAAAAAACTTGGTTATAAATTACGAAATTTTCTCACTTGGGCTAAAAAGTGACAATTTGGTCGGAAGCCACCCTTAATACATACTTACTTCAGCATGAGGGGAAAATTTTCACACCAATTTTCTAGTCTTATTAATAATACCCTATTAATGATAAATCAACATGAAAATTTTTGGACTTCTCAATTAATTCAGAGGGTTTGGTTGGCCTTTTTTAATGTCCGGAAGAAGGCCACGTGGCGCTCGTCCAGGTAGACATATTGATACATCAAAATTCGAACCAAACTGGGATGAACGCATTCTTGATTTTGATCAAATGGATTTAGATGAGAATCTTCTCAGAGGTATTTATGCATACGGTTTTAAGCAGCCATCAGATATTCAAGCACTTGCTATCAAGCCAATCTGCCAGAAGAGAAACGTTCTTGCTCAAGCACAATCAGGTACAGGTAAGACAGGCGCATTCTCAATTGGTGTTCTTAACCGTATCGATACATCACTTGTTGAAACACAAGCACTTCTTCTCGCCCCAACACGCGAACTTGTTGATCAGATTTACATTTTCATCAAGCAAATTTCAGAAAAGATGCCAAACATTACAATCGAAGTATTCAAGGGTGGCTTAAGTGTCACTGAAGATCAGAGAAAGGCACAAGAAAAGCCAATGGTCGCAATTTGCACACCAGGTCGTGCTCTTGATCTCATTTCAAAAGGATACCTTCAGATTGGTCAATTACAGATGTTCGTTCTCGATGAAGCAGATGAAATGCTTTCCGAGGGCTTCAAAGAAACAGTTGATGAAATCTGCAAATATCTCGATCCAGAGATCCAGACATGCCTCTTCTCTGCTACAATCCCATGGAGCACAATCAGCAAGATCCCCAACTTGTTCGACAATCCAGTCAAAATCCTTGTCAAGGCTGAGAAACTCACTCTTGAAGGTATTAAACAGTTCTACGTCAATGTCGGCGAAACATCAAACAAGTTAAGTGTTCTTCTTGATATCTATGGTGCTCTTAATATCACAAAGGCTGTTATTTTCGCCAATTCAAAGGCTACAGTTGATTTCCTCAAATCTGAACTTGAGGCTAATAAATTCACAGTTTCTGCTATCCACTCCAACCTCACACAAGTCGAGCGTGATACAATTATGAAGAATTTCCGTATCAACGTTTCTCGTGTCCTCATTTCAACAGATCTTCTTGCTCGTGGTATCGATGTCCAACAGATTACTCTCGTCATCAACTTCGAGCTTCCAACTACACGCGAAAAATACCTCCACCGTATCGGTCGTTCAGGTCGTTACGGTCGTAAGGGTGTCGCAATCAACATCTGCGACGAGGGAGAGATGAGAAAGCTCAGAGATCTCGAGCATTTCTACTCAACACAAATCGCTGAGCTCCCAGCTGATATTAACGACGTTGTTAACGATGCAAACCAGTCAGTTTAAACATATTATCCTGATATCTCAATAAATCACATATTTGACTAAAAAGATGTGCTCTTTTTCATAACTTTATTATCTTTTTAATTTTTTTTAAATTTATTATATTCCCGCATATAAGTAATTCTATACTTAATATGAGCAGGTTTTGCGATTTGCCCTTAGTGTGGGAGCCCTTTTCAATTTTTATCATAAAATTTAATTCAAATCCAATCTAAATCTAATGAATGTTTTTATTTGTTGCTTTTCTAGAGTAACAAAAACATTTATAGATCCAATCAATTTATTTATATTTCATTTCATATTTTTTTTTTAAGATTCATGTTTAAAAAGAGTATATTAATTTTGTCTGCACTAATAACAATGTTTACTCAGCGTTGAACTTAGCGACGGCCTTGCCACCTTCGGAAACGGCGTGCTTGGCAAGATCGCCTGGAAGAACAAGACGAACAGCTGTCTGAACTTCGCGGGAACCAAGTGTGTTACGTTCGTTCATATCGACAAGGCGAGCACCTTCTTGGGCGATACGTTCGAAGATATCTGTAACGAAGGAGTTCATAACCATCATAGCCTTGTTGGAGATACCGATATCTGGGTGGACCTGCTTAAGAACCTTGAAGATGTAGGAGGAGAATGTTTCAGCACGCTTCTTGTGGCGGAGCTTCTTATCTTGCTTAGCAGCGTTGGCAGCATCGACACCCTCGACGGCTGGCTTCTTCTCAGTTGGTGTTTTAGAGGCTGGCTTCTTGGAAGACATTCTAAATTAATGAAATGTTCTTTTTCCGCGCCAAAAAAATCTTCATATAGTGTAAAATATTGAGGGTTTAAAATGACATTTTTATATTTTTCCAATTTTGCCATTTTGGACCACAGTAGAATTATTGGAATTTTTGGCGGGGTCGTTTTTTTCTCATTATTTCATAATGCCAGCTAAGAAAGGTGTTAAGAAGACAGCAACAAAGACAGCCGTTGATGGCGAACGCCAGCATCCAAAGACACGTTCATCTCGTGCCGGTCTTCAGTTCCCTGTCGGCCGTCTTCACAGATTCCTCCGTGAAGGCCGTTATGGTGAGCGTGTCGGTGCAGGTGCTCCAGTCTTCATGGCCGCTGTTCTTGAGTATCTTACTGTCGAAGTTCTCGAACTTGCCGGTAACGCTGCTCGTGATAACAAGAAGACACGTATTTCCCCACGTCACATCATGCTCGCCGTTCGTAACGATGAAGAATTGAACCAATTACTCTCCAACATCACAATTGCTTCTGCAGGTGTTGTTCCACACATCCACAAGGTCCTCCTTGGCAATCCAAAGAAGGGCAAGGATGCTTCTCAGACACAAGAATAAATGTAATGTTACCGATTTTCTTCAATTTTTATAAGAATTTTCAAAGCCCATAATATTTGAATTTATAATCTATAGCTTATTAATGAAAATTTTCATACATTATTTGGAAATTTGATCAAATAATGCCATAGTGTTATGTTGGCAATCAAAATGAAGATTCAATCTTCAAATGAGGGATATTCTTATAGTGAAATTAAAAATCCTGTCATATGTTCTACAATATATTAACTCATTTTTGTTAAAAAAGTGGTCTTATTTTAGATAAATACGTTTGTCTTTGTATAATATTATTTCGCTGTTTGTGGTATGCTTTGTACTTATAATCAGATTAGGAAGCCAATAAATTTTGATCCTTTAATATAATGAACTGCAATATTTCCTCATTAAGAGCAATATACACCGTTATATAAGGTGTTATCATTCCAATATTTAAATTCTCCTGAAAAATGAAAGTCTTAATTTAAAAATGCATGATAAATAATTTATTCAAATATTCTCATTAAAAGAGAATGATTTGATCATTAATTTCATTAAACAAATCATCAATAATATGATCATTAGCAAACAACACGGCAGGAATGTCTTGCTTCTGGATTGGATTTGGGGTCTCTATTACTTGCTCATTCACAATTCGACGTTGGAGGACTTTCATTCTGTTTTTAATTTGTGTATCCGTCCTTCCTTCGAAATGCTTAGCAATCTGAACCCACCTCCTTCCATACTGGTTTGACAGCTGAATCAAACGTTGGTCTTCTTCTTCTGTCCAAGGATTCTTATTGATTTCTGGTGATAGATAATAGAACCATCTATCATGGCACTGTCTGACATTTTTGGTTCCGATCCATTGAGAAATAAGTTCCCAATTATCTGTTCCATATTTAGACACAAGCATTTTAAGTGCAGTGTCTTCTGATATCGAAAACCTGGATTTAGATGCTTTGGTTTGCTGGTCTGGTGATTGAGGTTCTGGTTTCATTGTTGAAATTAATTAGATTTATTGAAAAAGTATTCAAAAAATATACAATTGAATATATCTTAAAATTGAATGGTCAGGAATGAAATTAGCCAAGCTCACCAATGCAGGATTTTTATTATAGACAGTTTAATGATTAAAATTCGGCTGGGTAATTTTAAATGAATTCAAATTATTTGGCCGTTTGATGATTCGGTGAGTGATATTATCAATCATCAGCTAAAATTTATCATTATATTAAAATTAGAGTGTCTACTTTTCAACTCAATTCAAAATTGAATAAATTAGTTAGAATGATATGTAAACTCACTTCCCCAACATAAATACACTTTGTTCATATTTGATCTAATCATATAACACTGATTATCCATATAAATATAACCATAACAAATTTGGGCAGTTTACGATTAAATTGTAGGTTGTTCTCAATCTTTTCAATTTTTTTGAGTGAATTGAAAAATAATAAAACAAAAAATTAAATCCAAATTAAGACTAGAATATACACGGTTTAATTTCAAGTATTATTAGCCTCTGAGTCACTATCATATGTCACTTTTATTTTACAAAAATGAGGCGATTGCTCAAAAAGCCGCAGAAATTTGATTTTATAATCCAGCATCAGATATTATATACAACTATACCAAAATCTCTTAACGATGACAATAACTGTCAAAACACTCCGAATTTTGCCGCTATATTGTTCAACACTAGTAACCAATTTTAAATTCATTTTAACTTTTGAGAAACAAGTGTCAGTTTTTTAAGATTCTAATTTTTAGGGATTCTACAACAATTCATAAAATATAATCATTTCTTAAATTATTTCGAAATTGTCAAACATGTCAAAATATAAACACTTTTGAGAACACGCAACTTTTCTAAAGAGAACCAAAATCTTATTGTAATTAAAGCATTGTAATAATATACGCTATATGAATTAAACATTTATTAGGAAATCTGAATCACTTTCATGTTCAATTTCTCTCTAAAAATTTATCGTACAAGCTAACTTATTTATTCGTTTTGAATTTATAGAGTTTATATGATAACCGTTTATTTTCCTCATAGATTTGCCGAAACTTAATAACCTTTCGAAAGAAATTTCCTATTTTCATGAATTGGACGACAAAATTTCTCGGTCAAATCCTTTTTCAACAGTACAGTAATGCTTAGACTTATCTACTTTCATATTTTCTTGCGAAATTTCGTTATTTAATGAAATTTTTCTAAACAGAAATGGAATTTTATAGAAACTGTAGTAAATTTTAAATATCATAGATAATATGATTCTCTTTATTATATGTAACTTGAAAAATTCATGAATTTTTAAATTGGTTAAAAAATTCTCTTTCAATCAAGAATATTTGAAATGCATTTAAAAAAAAAAAAAAAAAAAAAAAAAGGAAGTGGGGCTTCCAGGCACTTCGTGCCTTCTAGCCCTGAGGATGAATGAGTATAATGAAGTTTTTATTCGGAAAATTGTTAGTCTTCTTGGTCGAAAACATTATATATGTTTTCATGTTTTGTCAAGACTTCTTCTTCGTAAATGTTTTGTCAAGACTTCTTCTTCGTAAATGTTTTGTCAAGACTTCTTCTTCGTAAATGTTTTGTCAAGACTTCTTCGTAAATGTTTTGTCAAGACTTCTTCGTAAATGTTTTGTCAAGACTTCTTCTTCGTAAATGTTTTGTCATGATTTCATCGTAATGAGCGTAAATGACCAAAAAATAATGTTTATGTTAGAATGTTAGATCTAACACCTTTTCTAACATGTTTTCTAACATCGTAGAAAACTCATGAATTTCATCGTAAATGTTTTGTCATGACTTCTTCGTAATGAGCGTAAATGACCAAAAAATAATGTTTATGTTAGAATGTTAGATCTAACACCTTTTCTAACATGTTTTCTAACATCGTAGAAAACTCATGAATTTCATCGTATATGTTTTGTCAAGACTTCTTCGTAAATGTTTTGTCATGATTTCATCGTAAAATCAGACAAAAATAATGTTTAGGGTAGAAGGTTAGATATAACCTCTTTTCTAACATCGTAGAAAACTCATGAATTTCATCGTAAATGTTTTGTCATGACTTCTTCGTAATGAGCGTAAATGACCAAAAAATAATGTTTATGTTAGAATGTTAGATCTAACACCTTTTCTAACATGTTTTCTAACATCGTAGAAAACTCATGAATTTCATCGTATATGTTTTGTCAAGACTTCTTCGTAAATGTTTTGTCATGATTTCATCGTAAAATCAGACAAAAATAATGTTTAGGGTAGAAGGTTAGATATAACCTCTTTTCTAACATCGTAGAAAACTCATGAATTTCATCGTAAATGTTTTGTCAAGACTTCTTCGTAAATGTTTTGTCATGATTTCATCGTAAAATCAGACAAAAATAATGTTTAGGGTAGAAGGTTAGATATAACCTCTTTTCTAACCTCTTTCTACCCTCTTGAATTTGTCATGAACTTTCTTTACAAAGTCTTTACGATGAAGAACTTTACAAAGTCTCAACAAAACATTGACAAGAAAGTTCATGAGAAAGACTTTACAAAGTCTTTACGATGAAGAACTTTACAAAGTCTCAACAAAACATTGACAAGAAAGTTCATGAGAAAGACTTTACAAAGTCTTTACGATGAAGAACTTTACAAAGTCTCAACAAAACATTGACAAGAAAGTTCATGAGAAAGACTTTACAAAGTCTTTACGATGAAGAACTTTACAAAGTCTCAACAAAACATTGACAAGAAAGTTCATGAGAAAGACTTTACAAAGTCTTTACGATGAAGAACTTTACAAAGTCTCAACAAAACATTGACAAGAAAGTTCATGAGAAAGACTTTACAAAGTCTTTACGATGAAGAACTTTACAAAGTCTCAACAAAACATTGACAAGAAAGTTCATGAAAATTCAAGAGGTTAGAAAACATGTTAGAAAAGGTGTTAGATCTAACATTCTAACATAAACATTATTTTTGGGTGTAAATTTCATGAGTTTTGTATGTTTTCTACGATGTTAGAAAACGTGTTAGAAAACATGTTAGATCTAACATTCTAACATAAACATTATTTTTGGGTCATTTACGAAGAAATCTCAACAAAGTCTTTACGAAGAAGTCACAATAAAACATCTGTCAAAAGCCGCTTTTTAACTTCACTTAAAATGCCACGTAAGCTACGTAAGAATATACGTAAGAGGAAGAGAGCATTGAAACATCCAATAGTAAAACTAACACCACAACAACAGTTGCAACAACAAATGCTGAATGACCCCACTATGTTGCAACAAATGTCAAGCAACCCTATGCTTTTAAACCGAGTTATTGGTGCACAGAGTGGAGGTTTAAGAGCGGCACTTTTAGCGAAAATGGCAGGCTATGGTGGAGCTGCAGACGGAACAGCTTATAACCCTCAAAGTCAAATGAATTTGAGTTCACTCAAAAATCAAATAACAGATGTCAAAAAGTCAAACATAGACATACAGAAACAAATAAGTGAAAACGAAAAGAAACTAGAATATGACAGACACACAAAGAAACTCAATGAGTTAAACGTAGAGAAAAAGAAGAAAGAAGAACAACTGAAAGAACTAAGTACAGAGGAATATGCGAAAAAAGTGTCAGAAAAAGCAACAGAAGTAGCAAAAATGGAACAAGATGTCATAAATTTGAAAAACCATACTACTCAATATAAAATACTGAAAGATGAAGAGATAAAACAAAAAGCCCTGAAGACATATATGGATAGCGATGAGTATAAAAAAGAAGTTGAAGCAAATGTAAAGGCAGAAAAACTTTTACAGTTGCAAAACCAAACCGTACAGTATGAAAACTTAGCACAAGAAAGTAAAAATAACGACGCGGCTATGCAAAAGGCAATGAAAAGCGCAGAATATATAAAAGCTAACAATGACTGGTTAGATGCCCAAGCCAACGCCAAAGCAGCCCAGCTTATAGGGTCAATAAGGACAAAAATACAAGCGGATGAAGACAGTTCAAATGAAGCTTTAACGAATGCTGACTTTAAGAACGCCTTCGAAGCTCTTCATAGTAAGGTGAAACTAGTGAACGACTTCTCATCTGGAAAGAAACTGAAGTCTGAAGGTTTCGACAAAGAGTTAAAAGAAGTAGCACAAAATATGACGAAAATAACAGATGCAGCAACGAGACAGGCAGTTCAAAGTGCCTATGACGCCGTTAGAGCAACTGTTGTGAAAAGTCAAGAAAAAGAGTTACAACAGACCAAAACAGACCTAGTAAATGCTTTCTTAAGAACGAAAAGTCAGGTAGGACACTATGCTGCAGATGGAACATATGTGCCAGCTGGTGGAACTTATATACCACCAAACCCTCCAAGAGAAGCACCTGCACCAGGACTACCTAGAACATTTACATCGTCACATGGACACAGACACAGGCATGCACCAAAACCAACACAACAACCAACAGTTCAAAACCCTGCACAACAACAACAACAACAACCAACACAACAACCAACAGTTCAAAACCCTGCACAACCAACAGTTCAAAACCCTGCACAACAACAACCACAAACAGAGCAAGGACATAAAAGAAGTAGAGAACAAGGAAACCAAGAATTCTTAAAAATGCTTAAAGAAGAGTGTGGTTTCCCAGATACTGTTGACTTTAGTGACAGATATAAAGAAGCTATTGGAAAGTTCAAGGATGGAAATACTGACCCGAACCTATTTAGCTTTATGGCTCAGCACCAAAACGGATATAATCTCAAACCTGGAAAATACAAGCTCGCTAAGGGATATGATTTAATAGCATATCATCCAAATGACATGGATGAATTTACTCCGAGATATTTGATGTCAGAGCTAAATGACAATTCAACTTTCGTCATGAAACGCGTAAAAAATAGAGACGGAACGAAAGAACAAAAGCTTATGAATGCGGATGACGTAGATAGGGAAATTGTTGAAAACGGTCTCGGAATATATGAAATGCCAGCAGATGAGGTACAAGAAACTCCACAGGAAGAAGTTCAGATACAACCAGACATGGAAGAAATAGTTCAGCAACAACAGCTAGAAGAGCCTGAAGGAAACGAACAAGTCCTTCCTTTGGAAACTAACTTCACAGAACTAGATGAAGATTTGGATACAGCCGAAAAATCTTGACCCTCAACAAGAGCATGAGGTGAATATGGAACTTTCCAAGAGTCTAAGAAAGATTCGGCTGACATAGTAGAAGAATATCGAAAAATGTTTGCCGACATACAAAAGACTCCAACACCAGATGAAAATATTCAGCATAGAATGAAAGTACTGAAAGAAAATGTACACAAATACAACAACCCTTTTTACTTACGAGCATTTAACGTTCAATCTTCGGATGAACTCGGTGAAAATAAAAGGTTAAATTTCAAGAAAACATATAGAAATGAAACATTGTTTAAAGTTCATTCAGAACCTAACCAAGATGGAAACAAACCTACTTTTGTTTCTGCAGACGATGGAACTACAATGAGATGGGGTCATAAAGCTAATCCAGATAGGTGGTTCATAAACTTACAACCACAATTCCAAGAAGTTGTAGACGCAATGGAAGTCAATGGTGAACCAGATATAGCTGGTATTTTCAGCGCGGCTTTAATGCCATTGAAAGATATGAAACATGCAGATATTTTGGACCAGTATGAAATGAACATGGCTGATGGAAATATAACACCTGACGTTCTAGAACATTTATCTCAAAGAACTACACAGAACCATAAAGATGGTATATTTGGTGAAGAGTTTAGAAAGAAAGTTAGGGAGATAGAAGGAAGAGAACCTATTGTACATACCTTGCAAACGAAAGTTTACAAAATGTCATAAAAACTTACTTTGCAGACGATGAATCGAGAAGGGATGAATATTTAAGAAAACTCAAATGGACAGTACCAAATGAAATGTTAGTATTGAAAAACATGTTCCTTGACAAAATAAAACCAACTACAGAAATAAACGACGCAAGACTGAAAGATTGGGTAAAAGCTTTCCCATTCACAAAGGATATTGTTGGTAACATGGAAAGAAAACCAGAATGGCTACAAAAACATATATTTGGAAACGAGCTTATTCATATGGACAAGCTCTGTTTGAAGAGCTTGAACCAGAAACTCAGGAAAGAGTCATGCAAACAATACGCAAAGACTCAAATACAGACTATGACAAACTCTTTCTAGGATATAGGTTACCTGAGATGGGCGACCAGAGCCCAAAGGCAAAAAGGACATGGGAAATTTGCAACATACTAGATGAACATAATGCAAAGATGCAACAACTTCAAGCAGAGGGCAATGAAGGAAAAAGAAGAGTTAAAAACTCAGTCAGGAAGAAAGTAAAGCTTGGTCCACGTGGGTTCTATTATGACATATAAACCCAACTATTCTATATTTTTACCCATATGAAATGTACGCCGCTCAGAATATAACGCCAACAGTTTTGGATGCCATGAATGGAAATGTTTCCGAATGGTATAACGAATGCGACAATGCCATTAGAAGGTCAGAAATAGTTCCTGGAACTTACGAATATACAACTGCTGTTTCTTATGGAAATGTAGGTGAGTTTGGAGAAGGTTCTTCAACAACAGTAGATATTGCTTGCGAACAGGTTTCATATAATTTCTATTGACAACTCATTCTTATACGTGGAACAAGACATTGAAATAAAACCTTCTGCCAAGTTGTCTGACAAGAAAGGTTGCAATGGAATTTTCTATGTCGGATACCAATATGCTCCAGAAGTTTTCATGGGATATAAGATATATTCTAACTCTGACTTAGTTCAAACAGTAACATGGGCAAACTATGAATGGTTCGCTTTGAGAAACTCAGTACAACCACAAGCTAGAGAACAAACAGACCAGTATGCAACTATTGAGAAAATAAGAACTTGACCCTAACGTTCCAGGAGTTTATGTTAACCTTTCTGGTTCAGATGGAAATGCTGTCACTAAAGTAAAACTGAAACTTAGAGTTCCTTTGTCATCTTTCCTCATCTTCAGGTTTTTAAGATACTTGCCAAACTGGGCAGGAAAAATTTCTATTGAACTTACTCCAAGCAAAAATAACTTAGTCATTGCACCAACGCAAGACCCATTCACTCTTACAGACGTAAAGGGAGCAAATCAAACGTCATTCGCCGACTTTTGCAAAGACAAAGTTGACTTAGACTTTGGTTTCTCAAACCTCAACACTGAAGTAAAACTATTATTTCAATGCTGCTGGAACTGCTTGGGACCCAGTTAAGTTTACATGCGAAAAATTTGAATGCAAGAGAATAGAAAGCAGACTTGCAGTCTATATGTTGGACCCAGATATTTCAAATGCTTTAGCTGCCAAATATATTGCAGTTCCACTTATGTTCCCTATACACCAAATATCTGTCAAAGACTTTGCAGGTGAAGTTGGAAACCAAAGTGCTGACCCAGGTGCAAGAACAGATATTGCCTTAACAACTGCAATGAAACATGCAGATACTATGTTTGTACTGTTCAGACGAACTATAAATGACTATTCTTGTTTCTACAACCCCGGTATTAAATATCATATAAACATAGATGGCAAATACTATCCAAGAGAAGAATATTCTACAGTTGAGGATATGAGGTCATACAACTTGACATTAGATGCTATGAACTTTAACAACAACTTCACAACAACCATTAACCCTGAAATGCAAAGTTCTATTATGCCATATGTGAAAGTATGGACTCATACAGGAGGTCAAAAAACTCAATAT
>NC_067205.1:0-14238 GCF_026262505.1 Trichomonas vaginalis G3 | reverse complement strand
TTTAATTTTGAAATCACGAACTATATTGTGATCGTCAGGAAGACAAAATTCTTAGATCAGTTATTCTTATATCATAAATCAATTTTTATTAATAAAATCATTTTCAAATCTGAACAAACTCAATTTTATGCTTCATTATTTACAAAAACAGCATCAACATCAGCATTCTTTTCCTTGGCGTCAATTGTCGAATCTTGCGTCAAGGCCGTATTAATAACAAGTTTCCACGTATCGCGTTCTCCCGCAATGCGATTAGCTTCCTGCAAGCTCTGCGACTTCATCGATCGGCTAAATGCCTCGAATACGTCGCTGGCCGTCTGCATGCAGATTCTAATGACGGAAACTGCCAAATTTTTAATGGCTGGGTTCCAGTGATTTGTACCAGTCTTATAAAGGAATGGACAAATAATAGGGTAAAGTTCTTTGGCGTTTGCTTTAATGCATTTGATGAAGCGATCATTCTTCCAAAGAAGCATTCCTGCTTCAGAAACCTGGAAGTTATCAGATGTAATACATAATCCGACTCTGTGGAATAGGTCAAACATCAATTCTTTGAACTGTTCATCGCTCATTGAATCGAAAATCTTTGAAAATACGGAGATAAAGATCAGTTCCTTGAGAGAACATGACACTGGCCAGATTTTAAGCAGTTCCCTGACTATAACTGGTATAAGCGTAGCGTCTTTCTTGATATATTGGTTGACACAGTCGAAAAGTCTCTGATGGAATGTATGAAGGAAGTTGGATGTGTGAAGAGGAAGCAAAATCTTTGTAAGGAAGTCTTTGTGCTCTTGTTTAAGAGGGATCGCGTAACCGTTAATAATCGAAACCATAATTTCAAGCAATTCGAAGATACCGGAGAAGTATTTCGTTTCATATATATATGTATAGAAAATGTGTTGAATGGCTTGACGAATGAAAGGTCTCTTTGAGACAAATTTCAGGTATAATCTGTGCAAAACCATTTTAAGGGAATCACGCTCTCTTTGATCGGAAGAGTTAAATAGGAGGAGGAACTGCACAATAAACGATGCATCTACGTACTGTTCTACTGAAGCTGGCTCTAATAATGCTGATTCAAGGAAGCGCTGGAAGATTTGGTAGACCAATTCCAAGTGCGGCCAAGCAGACTCGTAAATTGTATCGTTAATATCATCTCCGATCATGGGAACTTTCGCCAAATCTGGGATTGGAGGAAGGGAACGAATAATGTTAGCTTTGATCATAGCGAATAATGCCTGGATTGTTTCTGGTTCCATTAAGCGATAGAATCTTGGTTGAGAAATGTGATCTAAAATTTCTTGCAAATAAGTCTGTTTCATTGTTTTACTTTTAAGATCGGCATAATCTGTAGTGAAGTTACAGATAATACGACATTGCTGAAGTTTTTGGCGGAGCATGTCATCGAATTTATCTTCTGTAACTGAAGAAAGAGGTGGAAGCTCATCGATTTGACCAAAATCACCCGGTGAATATGCAGATGGATTGGACCTTTGAATACCAATATCTCCGAAGTTATCCGCTTTTGGTGGTTTAATCGTTGGTCTATTTTCAAGATTTGATTTGCATTTTCGCTCGATTTTCCTTGCCCATTCTTGTTCTTTCCCGAGTTTGGCTTCCCTGGCTTAGCTGGTCCTCCTTGCTCTTTCTGTCCAATAACCTTGCGAACACTAGAACGAGGAGGCATTGAAAAAATGTAAACTTTATATGCTATCGTTACATAATAAAGAACGTTATTTTGTCATCAGAATTCTTCCTTCGTCATCGGATGCTTTTTTTCATCAATTTATGAATTTGGAAATAATTTCACAAAATCCTTTTATAAAAAATTGCCTGCTGAGATTTTTTTTTACACAAGTTCTCAAAAAAAAATTTTTTTTAATAAGAGATTGAATGAAACAAATTAATCAAAAGGAAAAAGTTAGGAATTGAAATATAAGGCAGAAACAAAAAAACATTCAAAAAAATGTCATCGAAATTGAAACAAATTATGAAATTGATAAATTTGGCTTTGCTAGTGATAATATGGGTACAATAGAAATACTTTTTACTGATTACTCACCTAAATTTTGTCTTTACTGAGATTTCCTCTCTTTTTGAATACCAAATAGCATTCCTTTCTTTCACTGTTTGCTCAATATACATACAAAATTTACAAATATTATAAAATATGAAGTAATAATATGGATGAAAAAATAATTTTCCAATATGTATTATATGCCTCAGCATCTACACTCGGATCTCAACAAATGGCCCTCTTCTGCATATGTGCCAAGTCCTATCTTTGCCCAGGCGAAAAGATGTTCTGTTTCCAGTACCAAGAAACAAACGACAATGCTCACTGCAAAAGAAAGTGTGTTTATGGTCAAATTCCCCTCTGCAGCTAACATTGAAGATGAAATGATTCAAGTTTGCAAGGAAATTACACATGCACTTAAGGATGGCGTTGTTTTCCAAAGAAGTTGGTCTTTAAATCAACAAGACACTCTTCATGACAATCATCAACGCTAACAATTGTTGATGATAATGCTCTTACAAAGCAATTAAACTACGCCCACGAAATTATGAATAAGCTTGCTAAGTAACAGATCACAGCTCCACTCGGTGTTCACTCACATCCAAACCCATATGCTGTTTCTCTTCGCGAAATGATCCTTTGCGGTCTCAAAGGTATGGCTGCTTATGCACACCATGCTTCTATGATCTGCAAGCATGACAAAGAAATCTACAACTACGAAGTCAAGGCTTTAGCTCAGATCTCCAAGAAAGAAGACACCAACAAGTTTACTGAACTCTGTTTAGAAACAGACAGATACTAGTGTGCTCAGGGGATGAAAAAAAATTGTTTCATTAAAATTGAGATGAGAATTTTACGTATAGTAATAAAATTGATATTTACGTGATACTCATTATGTTGGTTAATTTTCAAGTTACCATTGTCAAACGATAACTCATTATTTTTCAATAAAAAAATTTGAGAGCGGTACATCTCACAAAAATTGACATTGTAAAGTTAGTCAGTTTACAATTGTAAAATGGCAAATTTGCCACTTGTTTGCCAACTACAAAAAAAGTTTGGCGCCAAATCGCAAAAGTGTCATAATCTCATGGTGGACCACAGTTGGAGTCGCCGCCGACAATCCACTTGCTGGGATGCTACGCAGCCTTTGATCTGGCCAATCATAGTGCTGCTCCATCCACATCAGCAAGTGATTTCGGCAGGAGATCCCCAATCGGTCTTCCATGAGAGTTCCACAAGCCAGAAGCGCAATACCTGTGCAGTCTAACTGCTAGGATATAGTAGCTAGGCTGTGTAGGTATTGCGCTTCTAAGGATATTAGTTATCCGTTATTGCCCTCATTCATTTACACTACCGCCCCCTGGTCCCCAAAGGGCCAAGGATTCTGTAATTACTCGAGCAGGGCAAAGTTCTTCCGAGATCTCTCATTCCATCGAAAGATCTCGGAAGAACTTTGCCTTAAACTACTCAATTACTGTTCCCTGGTTTTCAAAGAGCCAGGGATTCTGTAGTTGATCTAATAAGGCAGAGTTTTTTCCGAAGTCTCTCATTTGATGAGAGGCCTCGGAAGAACTCTGCCTTAAGATAGCGTACTTGTGATCTCTAACAATTTGTGTGTCGGAGAATGTAAATTTATTCGACTAGGACAGAGTTTTTCCGAAGTCTCTCATTTGATGAGAGGCCTCGGAAAAACTCTGCCCTAGTGTAATGTAGTTGTGGTACTTGGCCCACAAAAAGCGAGAGAACATGTCTGTAATTCGTTTATGCTGAAGTTATCTGGATGTCTCTCAAATGAGAGAGGAAATCCAGATAACTTCAGCATAAGTTAATGCATATGTGGTTCTCTGGCTCTTTGTCGGCCAGAGAACGAATAAAAAGTTTAATGGGTGAGTAGGCTCGATGGATGCCTACTCATTGCAAATATACGTTATTTTTTTCCTATGAGAAAATAGTTTTCCAGTTTTATAATACCATATGTTTTATTTCTTCATATATAATCTAATTTTCTTATTAAACCCTAATTTTTCCGTGTGTTTCGGAATCTCCGCATTCAAAAACTGCGTTTTCCGCCATCAGAACGCGAAAATATTCACTACATGAGGAGATAAAGAAGATTCTATCTCACCAAAATTCCAAAAAAAAATTGTTTTTCTTTTTTTCTCCGCGAAAAATGTACTTTTTGATTTCGAAATTTTCGAAACGTGATTTTTTTGGAAATTTTTGTGAAACTTAAATATGGTGAATCTGATTTATTTTATGTGTTCTTTTATTATGTTCACTTAATTTTGAGTTTTACGCAAATTTGAAATTATGAATTTCGGAAAATCTCTTTTTCTCCTTTGGAATAGGTTATATATGAAGAAATAAAACATATGGTATTATAAAACTGGAAAACTATTTTCTCATAGGAAAAAAATAACGTATATTTGCAATGAGTAGGCATCCATCGAGCCTACTCACCCATTAAACTTTTTATTCGTTCTCTGGCCGACAAAGAGCCAGAGAACCACATATGCATTAACTTATGCTGAAGTTATCTGGATTTCCTCTCTCATTTGAGAGACATCCAGATAACTTCAGCATAAACGAATTACAGACATGTTCTCTCGCTTTTTGTGGGCCAAGTACCACAACTACATTACACTAGGGCAGAGTTTTTCCGAGGCCTCTCATCAATGAGAGACTTCGGAAAAACTCTGTCCTAGTCGAATAAATTTACATTCTCCGACACACAAATTGTTAGAGATCACAAGTACGCTATCTTAAGGCAGAGTTCTTCCGAGGCCTCTCATCAAATGAGAGACTTCGGAAAAAACTCTGCCTTATTAGATCAACTACAGAATCCCTGGCTCTTTGAAAACCAGGGAACAGTAATTGAGTAGTTTAAGGCAAAGTTCTTCCGAGATCTTTCGATGGAATGAGAGATCTCGGAAGAACTTTGCCCTGCTCGAGTAATTACAGAATCCTTGGCCCTTTGGGGACCAGGGGGCGGTAGTGTAAATGAATGAGGGCAATAACGGATAACTAATATCCTTAGAAGCGCAATACCTACACAGCCTAGCTACTATATCCTAGCAGTTAGACTGCACAGGTATTGCGCTTCTGGCTTGTGGAACTCTCATGGAAGACCGATTGGGGATCTCCTGCCGAAATCACTTGCTGATGTGGATGGAGCAGCACTATGATTGGCCAGATCAAAGGCTGCGTAGCATCCCAGCAAGTGGATTGTCGGCGGCGACTCCAACTGTGGTCCACCATGAGATTGACACTTTTGCGATTTGGCGCCAAACTTTTTTTGTAGTTGGCAAACAAGTGGCAAATTTGCCATTTTACAATTGTAAACTGACTAACTTTACAATGTCAATTTTTGTGAGATGTACCGCTCTCAAAAAAATTTACCCTTTTCTCTTATTATTTGGTAGAAACACTTGATTTTGTCCCTAAAAGTGTCACGACCAAAAAAAATTACAAAGCATGTCAAGTACAAAGCAACCAGTAAATGAAGGCGAATGCAATTTTAGCAGCCTTAAGCCAATTGAACCCTTCAAATACCCTAGCCAAGCTTCAAAAATTATTTCGGAAGTCAATTCAAATAATATTTTAACATCATCAGCAGAAATTATAGATTTAATTAAAACTAACAAAATATCCATCAATATGGCAATTTACTTGATTAGCGCTTTTTCGGAAATTCGTGAAAAAGACATTAATTTATTTTCAGAATTCTATCAAAAGATATCTAACGAATTCTCATGCGTCATCAAGCCGAATAATATTAAATTAGCAACGCTTCTACATTATAAAGGTTTCAATTTTGAAAAATTTAAGCCTAAAATGACAGAAGAAGCAATTCTCAATTTATATTCAAAAGAGTCTCCCTTATACTATATTGCATGGGATTTAGTTGATGACCTTAAAAGTAAATTCCCAAATCTTAAAATTAACACGAAAGTAGATGATGAAATCAAACCACTTGATTGTGCAATTAAATACGGATCAGAATTATGCTTCAATTACATGAAAAATTTAGGAGCTAAATACACTAAACACTCTGAAGAATATGCTGTTAAAGGAGGAAATAAAAACATATTTATGCAAATGGTAGAAGAAGGTGAATCATTTAATAAAATGATTAATACAGCATTGGGTTATCAACACTATGAAATTGCTGAGTATCTTAAATCAAACTTCGGACAAAATCCTGATTCAATAAGAGAATGCATGTATTTTGGAAACTTTAAAGTTATTTCGTATTTACTTTCTAATGGGGCTGACATCAACAAACCTTATTATATTTTCTTTCTTTTCATATTCACAATTGGTTTATGACATTCTCTTTCTTATCATATTTATCATTGCTTTATGGCATTCTCTTTCTTATCATATTTATCATTGCTTTATAAAATTCCTTTGATCTTAGTGATACTCCACTTTCTATTGCAATCAAAACAAATTCAATCGAAATTGTCAAATTCTTTGTTGAACATGGCGCTGATGTTGACATGAAAATTATTCTCTTTCTCTTCATATTTGTCATTGCTTTATGATATTCTCTTACTTTTCATGTTATTCATTATTTTATTGTATTCTCTTTCTTTTCATATTTATCATTGATCTATGACATTTTCTTTCTTTTCATATTTATCATTGATCTATGACATTTTCTTTCTTTTCATATTTATCATTTATCTATTACACACTCTTTTTTTTCAAATTTTTCATTGTTTTATTACTTTATCTTTCAATTTATATTCATCATGGTTTTATAGTATTCTCTTTCTTTTCATATTCATAATTACTTTATGACATTATCTTTCTTTTCATATTCATTATTGTTTTCCGGAATTCTCTTTCTTTTTATATTTATCATTGTTTTATAGTATTTTATTTCTTTTCATATTTATCATTGATTTATGACATTTTCTTTCTTTTCATATTTATCATTTATCTATTACACACTCTTTCTTTTCAAATTTCTCATTGTTTTATTACTTTATCTTTCAATTTATATTCATCATGGTTTTATAGTATTCTCTTTCTTTTCATATTCATAATTACTTTATGACATTATCTTTCTTTTCATATTCATTATTGTTTTCCGGAATTCTCTTTCTTTTTATATTTATCATTGTTTTATAGTATTTTATTTCTTTTCATATTTATCATTGATTTATGACATTTTCTTTCTTTTCATATTTATCATTTATCTATTACACACTCTTTTTTTTCAAATTTTTCATTGTTTTATTACTTTATCTTTCAATTTATATTCATCATGGTTTTATAGTATTCTCTTTCTTTTCATATTCATAATTACTTTATGACATTATCTTTCTTTTCATATTCATTATTGTTTTCCGGAATTCTCTTTCTTTTTATATTTATCATTGTTTTATAGTATTTTATTTCTTTTCATATTTATCATTGATTTATGACATTTTCTTTCTTTTCATATTTATCATTTATCTATTACACACTCTTTTTTTTCAAATTTCTCATTGTTTTATTACTTTATCTTTCAATTTATATTCATCATGGTTTTATAGTATTCTCTTTCTTTTCATATTCATAATTACTTTATGACATTATCTTTCTTTTCATATTCATTATTGTTTTCCGGAATTCTCTTTCTTTTTATATTTATCATTGTTTTATAGTATTTTATTTCTTTTCATATTTATCATTGATTTATGACATTTTCTTTCTTTCATATTTATCATTTATCTATTACACACTCTTTCTTTTCAAATTTCTCATTGTTTTATTACTTTATCTTTCAATTTATATTCATCATGGTTTTATAGTATTCTCTTTCTTTTCATATTCATAATTACTTTATGACATTATCTTTCTTTCATATTCATTATTGTTTTCCGGAATTCTCTTTCTTTTTATATTTATCATTGTTTTATAGTATTTTATTTCTTTTCATATTTATCATTGATTTATGACATTTTCTTTCTTTTCATATTTATCATTTATCTATTACACACTCTTTTTTTTTCAAATTTCTCATTGTTTTATTACTTTATCTTTCAATTTATATTCATCATGGTTTTATAGTATTCTCTTTCTTTTCATATTCATAATTACTTTATGACATTATCTTTCTTTTCATATTCACCATTGGTTTATGGTATTCTCTTTTTTTTCAAATTTCTCATTGTTTTATAGTATTTTATTTCTTTTCATATTTATCATTGATTTATGACATTTTCTTTCTTTTCATATTTATCATTTATCTATTACACACTCTTTTTTTTCAAATTTTTCATTGTTTTATTACTTTATCTTTCAATTTATATTCATCATGGTTTTATAGTTCTCTTTCTTTTCATATTCATAATTACTTTATGACATTATCTTTCTTTTCATATTCATTATTGTTTTCCGGAATTCTCTTTCTTTTTATATTTATCATTGTTTTATAGTATTTTATTTCTTTTCATATTTATCATTGATTTATGACATTTTCTTTCTTATCATATTATATTATCTTGTTCATCATTTTTTCTTTCAAATTTCTCATTGTTTTATTACTTTATCTTTCAATTTATATTCATCATGGTTTTATAGTATTCTCTTCTTTTCATATTCATAATTACTTTATGACATTATCTTCTTTCATATTCACCATTGTTTATGGTATTCTCTTTTTTTCAATTTCTCATTGTTTTTATAGTATTTTATTTCTTTTCATATTTATCATTGATTTATGAACATTTTCTTTCTTTTCATATTTATCATTTATCTATTACACACTCTTTTTTTTCAAATTTTTCATTGTTTTATTACTTTATCTTTCAATTTATATTCATCATGGTTTTATAGTATTCTCTTTCTTTTCATATTCATAATTACTTTATGACATTATCTTTCTTTTCATATTCATTATTGTTTCCGGAATTCTCTTTCTTTTTATATTTATCATTGTTTTATAGTATTTTATTTCTTTTCATATTTATCATTGATTTATGACATTTTCTTTCTTTTCATATTTATCATTTATCTATTACACACACTTCTTTCTTTCAAATTTCTCATTGTTTTATTACTTTATCTTTCAATTTATATTCATCATGGTTTTATAGTATTCTCTTTCTTTTCATATTCATAATTACTTTATGACATTATCTTTCTTTTCATATTCATTATTGTTTTCCGGAATTCTCTTTCTTTTTATATTTATCATTGTTTTATAGTATTTTATTTCTTTTCATATTTATCATTGATTTATGACATTTTCTTTCTTTTCATATTTATCATTTATCTATTACACACTCTTTCTTTTCAAATTTCTCATTGTTTTATTACTTTATCTTTCAATTTATATTCATCATGGTTTTATAGTATTCTCTTTCTTTTCATATTCATAATTACTTTATGACATTATTCTTTCTTTTCATATTCATTATTGTTTTCCGGAATTCTCTTTCTTTTTATATTTATCATTGTTTTATAGTATTTTATTTCTTTTCATATTTATCATTGATTTATGACATTTTCTTTCTTTTCATATTTATCATTTATCTATTACACACTCTTTCTTTTCAAATTTCTCATTGTTTTATTACTTTATCTTTCAATTTATATTCATCATGGTTTTATAGTATTCTCTTTCTTTTCATATTCATAATTACTTTATGACATTATCTTTCTTTTCATATTCATTATTGTTTTCCGGAATTCTCTTTCTTTTTATATTTATCATTGTTTTATAGTATTTTATTTCTTTTCATATTTATCATTGATTTATGACATTTTCTTTCTTTTCATATTTATCATTTATCTATTACACACTCTTTCTTTTCAAATTTCTCATTGTTTTATTACTTTATCTTTCAATTTATATTCATCATGGTTTTATAGTATTCTCTTTCTTTTCATATTCATAATTACTTTATGACATTATCTTTCTTTTCATATTCATTATTGTTTTCCGGAATTCTCTTTCTTTTTATATTTATCATTGTTTTATAGTATTTTATTTCTTTTCATATTTATCATTTATTATGACATTCTTTCTTTCATATTTATCATTTTTTGTATTGTTAACTTTCTTTTCAAATTTTCATTGTTTTATTACTTTATCTTTCAATTTATATTCATCATGGTTTTATAGTATTCTCTTTCTTTTCATATTCATAATTACTTTATGACATTATCTTTCTTTTCATATTCACCATTGTTTTATGGTATTCTCTTTTTTTTTCATTTCTCATTGTTTTATAGTATTTTATTTCTTTTCATATTTATCATTGATTTATGACATTTTCTTTCTTATCATATTTATCATTTTTTGTATTGTTAACTTTCTTTTCAAATTTCTCATTGTTTTATTACTTTATCTTTCAATTTATATTCATCATGGTTTTATAGTATTCTCTTTCTTTTCATATTCATAATTACTTTATGACATTATCTTTCTTTTCATATTCATTATTGTTTTCCGGAATTCTCTTTTCTTTTTATATTTATCATTGTTTTATAGTATTTTATTTCTTTTCATATTTATCATTGATTTATGACATTTTCTTTCTTTTCATATTTATCATTTATCTTTACACACTCTTTCTTTTCAAATTTCTCATTGTTTTATTACTTTATCTTTCAATTTATATTCATCATGGTTTTATAGTATTCTCTTTCTTTTCATATTCATAATTACTTTATGACATTATCTTTCTTTTCATATTCACCATTGTTTTGGTATTCTCTTTTTTTTCAAATTTCTCATTGTTTTATAGTATTTTATTTCTTTTCATATTTATCATTGATTTATGACATTTTCTTTCTTTTCATATTTATCATTTATCTATTACACACTCTTTTTTTTCAAATTTTTCATTGTTTTATTACTTTATCTTTCAATTTATATTCATCATGGTTTTATAGTATTCTCTTTCTTTTCATATTCATAATTACTTTATGACATTATCTTTCTTTTCATATTCATTATTGTTTTCCGGAATTCTCTTTCTTTTTATATTTATCATTGTTTTATAGTATTTTATTTCTTTTCATATTTATCATTGATTTATGACATTTTCTTTCTTTCATATTTATCATTTATCTATTACACACTCTTTCTTTTCAAATTTCATTGTTTTATTACTTTATCTTTCAATTTATATTCATCATGGTTTTATAGTATTCTCTTTCTTTTCATATTCATAATTACTTTATGACATTATCTTTCTTTTCATATTCATTATTGTTTTCCGGAATTCTCTTTCTTTTTATATTTATCATTGTTTTATAGTATTTATTCAACTGCAGCGACTCTTATCCCAAGCAACATTTACAAAATAAACACTATCAGTGGTGGCTCATACCGTGCTTGATTTCTATAAATTAATTTGGTGTTCATTCGACTAAAAAATATCACGGAAGTCCCCTTAATGGCAAATCAGCAGAAGTGAACAAAAACGCTTGGAAAATACTAAGAATCAATACTTTGTATTCAGCCGATGACTATGACAAAACAAACTGCCATATCAATCAATTGTAAATATTAATTTTACAACAAAAAGATCTTATTGAGGTCCTTTACGAGAACATATCTTTAAATCATTTTCAATCTTTACAAAAACCTATTTTCGTTTAATCAAGGGTGGCGGAAAGATGAACGATGATGACCCTTTATTTATGTTTGACAATTCAAGGCTGAAGAATACTGATTTTCCATGAGTCAAATTGGTTTTTATTGTACCTCTGACTAATTGAGGACATGATGCCCTCTCAATAATTCATGAAAAAACCACCAATTTTTATCACTTTAGACTCTACGTTTAAAATTAATTATTCATGTTTCCCTTTTTATGTTATTGCTTACCAAATTTTTGCTATACTCCCAATTCTATTCCCTTCCTGTGTTATATTTTTTATAATATATCCAGATACATATTTTTGAAAATTATTTCCTTTTTGCTTAGTAATATTTTTGGAAACAACTTCACACCAGAAACCCTGAATTATCAGGTCTGACTTGTGGCCACTAAAACATTTTTCAAACGGAGGTTACGAATTCATTTTCGGAGTGCAATAATATTCTTTTGCGTGCGCGCCTACTGGTAAGGTAGCGCGAACTATAAAAAGAATCTTCTTTTCAAAGATTACAGGATTCGGAATGCAGAGAGATTAGAATTATAAGGTCGAAAAATTTTATGAACATTTTGCTGTTTATTAATCGTGTTGCACAGAAGAACGTAATGCTGCAAAAACGTATAAAGAGCACATTAAATTTGATAAATTCATTAACGATCAAATTGGAATTTTCAATCAATACCTTTTACACGCAGGTGGACTTCATTAAAACAACAGTGGGATTAGCCCGCCTGCCAGACCAAAATGAATACCGTTGTGGAATAACGGTTGTCTGAATCTTTATTTAAAAAGAATAAAATATCGACGAGTTTGGCTGCGTTGAGAAATATACCAAAGAATTGATGTATTTTGTCCAAAATCTTTTTTTAGAAGAAGTTTTTTGCATCCTCAATTAGTTTTATCGTATGTAAAAAACATTAATTTAACTTCCAAACAGGGTTTGTATTCCTAATCAATTTAGGAATTCGGCGAGCCGATTGACAGATTATAAAAAACAAAATTGAAAAGAGAAGTTTCAAGTGCACGTTTTTATACCAAGTTTAATTTTTGTCAGAATCCAAGACCATTTGGGGGAATTCCATTTTAAATTTTTCCGTATAGCCTAGGCAAAATCTGAAAGAAAAACTTCCAGTCTCAATATATGAGGGAAGATACAAAATTCCAATTTTACTCATCATTAAAAGGATCGTCTTTGAAATTCAATGCAATTGTTTTAGTATTACTATAGTTAGAAATGTAATGAATTTGTTTTAATTCCCCATGGTTTATATTTTTAAGAAACATTTCAGAGAAGATATTTTTGGAGGTATTTTCCAAAAAGAAAGAATAATTTTTAATTGACTAAAAAAATTTACTTATTTTTATTTATTTGTGAAATTTTTAAATTGTAATTTTTTTAATGGTATTTACTCCTATTCGAAAGTGTCACTTTTTGGTGTCACTTATTTCGGAACTTCTTAAATAAATAGCCTCATGGATAAGCCAAAGACTTTAAAATCGAAAAATCTATCGATTACTAAAGCCCGATCGCCTTTCGCTCGCCGGCTTCCCTTTAATTATTTTTTTAAATTTGCATATTTCCATCAATTCAATTAAGGTAAATTTTCGTTTATTTTTTACTAAGAAAAAAGGTTTTTGATAAATAAATTTTTTTATTTATTTGAAAAAGATATGCATAATCTAAAGGATTTATTAGGGCTTGGCTAAAGTATAATTTTAGCTGTCAAATACTTGTGTTATTTTGGAAGTAAATTAGTAGAATAACATTGTTTTTTACTTTTATTTCGAAAAAGATAGCAATAATCGTAAAGGGGTATTGATAGGCCTTGCTTATAAAGTAGACTAATTTTAGCTGATACAAATACTTTTGTATTTTTGATAGTAAAATTAGAGTATATACTTTGTTATTTTTACTTTTATTTCGAAAAAGTAGCAATAATCGTGAAAGGGTATTGATAGGCTTTGCTAAAGTTAACTAATTTATAGCTGTCACAAATACTTTTTTATTTTGAAAGTAATTAGTATAAATTTGTTTTTACTTTTATTTCGAAAAAGTTAGCAATAATCGTAAAAGGTATTGAAATAGGCTTGCTAAAAGTAACTAATTTTAGCTTTCAAATACTTTTGTATTTTCGAAGATATAAATTAGTATAAGATTTGTTTTTTACTTTATTTCGAAAATTTACCAATAAATCGATAAAGGTATTGATAGGCCCCTTGCTTAAAGTAACTATTTTAAGCTTGTCAAAGATTACTTTTTGTATTTTGAAGTAATTAGTATTAAAATTTTGTTTTTTACTTTATAATTTCGAAAAAGTAGCAATAATCGTAATACAGGTTATTTGATCAGGGCCTTTGCTCAAAAGGTAAACTATTTTTAGCTGTCAAAAATACTTTTTTGTTATTTTGAAGTAAATTTAGTATTATCAAATTTGTTTTTTTACTTTTATTTCCGGAAAAAAAAAGTAGTCAAAAAATCGTTAAAGGGCTTATTGAATAGGCTTTGCTAAAAGTAAGCCTAATTTCTAGCTGTCACAATTACTTTTGTATTTTTGAAGTAAATTTTAGTTATAAAAATTTGTTTTTACTCTTTTTATTTCGAAAACAGTAGC